>NW_011888921.1:98916-106541 GCF_000151845.1 Pteropus vampyrus
AACCCTTAATAGTTTGCAATTCACATAAAACATGAACATTTAGAGTAGACTTTGCAAAAACAACTTAGTCATAGCTAATGTTAATTTATTTGAATATAGTTGATATGGTGTTTTTGAGTCAATGGAAAACGAACAATTGCTAATGATCAGAATCATGACTTTCTCTACAAGGAGAACAATAAATGAATGATGAGAAGCAAAACTATTATTTTTTATTTCTTCATTTACTTATATCACTACTCATTTACAAATTTCCTTCTCTTAGCAATTCTATCTCTAGCAGTAAATCCTCAAAAAATAATCAGAGATTTGCAAAAAGATTTGTGTACAGGGTGTTTGGAAAGTAATTTTTAATACAGAAAAATAAGTACTTTGAAGGTTTAATAAGATGGAATTGGTGGAGAATTGGTTAAATAATTAGATTCACGTAATAGAAAATTATGCATCTATAAATTGATGCTATTGAGCCAGCACTGTCCAACACAAACATAACGTGACATTTGTAATTTTACATTTTCCAGTAGGCACATTAAAAGTAAAAAAGAACATGCGAAATTAATTTTATTAACCTATTTTATTTAACCCAATGAATCCGAAATATTTCAACATGTAATCAATATAAATTTAATGATATATTTTACTTTTTTTGTACTGCCTTTTGAATCGGTGTGTTTTCTGTATATGTATAGCACATTTCAATTCTAACTAGCCACCATCCTAGTGCTCATGAGCCCATGTTGCTTGTGGTTATGAACAGTGCAGCTACAATGTTTTGACCTAGAAAAATCATTAATATTATATTAAAATTTAAAAAGATTATGTGACATATGTACAACAGGATTCTAATTGTATGCTTTAAAAATTCATGAATAGGAGAAAAAAAAGCACAACAGGGTATACACCAAAAATGTTTCCACTGTTATTCTGGGGAGCAGAATTATAATTATTTTCTTTCTTTTCTGTATTTTCTAAATGTTTGACAAATTTACATTATTTTGAAGTTAATAAATGGCTACGTTAATATTCTTCAATCAGCATTGATTAGATTTATGATGACCTTAGATATTCAATTCTTTCTGAGAACTCGATCCTTAAAAAGTGACTGTGGTTGTCTTTGTTCTGTATTTCATACTAGTGAATACAAATTTATTGCCCATAGAGAATAATTCACCACTATGAACAAGACATATTTTGAGCATGAGCCCTAACACTGGCCCCTTAAATGTGGTATGTGTAATTATAGTACAAGAACTGTGAATAAATTATTTCATTGCCTGTTAAATAACTGTTTAAGTCTAGACAACAATCATAAATAGCCATTATTTATAAAGTTTCCATTCAAAGCACTTGGGGAACTGTATAATAAATAGGCAATGTGACCAATACCTCCTTGTACCCCCAAACCACACACAAAAAAGAGAAAATACATAAAATTAGCAAAGATGCTAAATACAAACAAAATCTAGTTTGAAAAATTGAGACTGAACTGAAATGACCGTTGTCTGCACAGTATCCACTTCACAGGGCAGAGATCTTATTCAGCTGACCATTTTCACAGTGTTGTACCTCCCCTGCCTACCCACCCTCCAAAAAGGCTGTTAGGGCAAAATTAACCCATTTTCCTCTTCAATTTTTTCTCTCAGTATTCCCCCATCACTATCTCTGCACTGTCTAGCTATTACGGCATCCCTCACTGTATCCTCAACAAAGTTAGTCCCACAAAACATCTGACACTATTTTATTGAGAAATATTTACTGAGATCCTACTAATTGTATTAAGTTGGGGCTTATAGTCAGCAGAAGAACTACACAAAAACATAAAAATATGTAGAAAATTACAGATGGTGGTAAGGATGATAAAGGAAAAGAATAGGGTGCTATGAAAGAAGATAATAGATCGAGACTTGGGGTGGAGGGGTAGTTAGGAAAGCCTTCTTCATCGACAATGAAAAAACCCACTGATGATGGGACCTGATAGATGAGAGGTAACAAATGGGAACAAGCACCTTCCTGCAGAGGCGCATGCATTGGCTAGGGTGGACGGATGCTTGGGTGAATTCAGGAGTCTAGTGTTGGCTATTATGGTAAGGGAGCAAAAGAATTACTGGCTGGAACCATTACAGCCTGTGGGAATCTATCAGACAGGCTAGAAACAGTATTTAAGGCATGGCGGCATCATCAGCAGCAGCAGCAGCATCATCATCATTATTAACAATAGCAAGAGATTTGCTTAATTAAGCATTTTTGATGAGCTAGGCACATGCTAAGAGCTTTATACATAATAATGGATCAATTCCTTACAGTAGTCACTTGAGGTGGGTATTATTAACCACCTGAGAAATAAGTAACTAGTCTAAGATAACATGATTTGTAAGGGGCAGAGCAGGGAACTGCTGCCACTAGAATAAGAACTCTTACCTCCTCCTTCCCAGTTTTTCACCCTGATGTCCATTCTCCCCAGAGTTGTGGGAAAAGGAACAGTTTTTTGAAATAGGATACTGGGGGAAAAGACAAAGAAACTGAGATATATGTTCCTAGAAGATAAACCTACTTTATGGGCGGTAATGACCAAATTTACTCATGTTTAAACCGTGGAGGAAGGACAAAGAAATCCACATAGAATGCTGTAGTAGATATCTATGGGTTTTGTCTTCCTGACATTCATTTTCCTTATTCCTGGTAAGAGCAATTTTTATTTAGGAAGCTATCCTTCCCCCATTCTCAGCCTGTGATGGTTTTGATGGGGCAGATCCTATCCCTGGCTTTAGGTCTGAGCATATGACCCTTCAAACCTAGGCAACTGGAACATTCCATTCCCTTGGCCAGTAAGTGGCTCAGAGATGGTATGTGACTGATGGCATATGAGCTCAATCTTGGGACTTTCCTGAATTATTGAGAAAGATGTAAAATATTACAGCTGCTGTATGCACACTTGCTTCCACGTCAGACAGTACAGCCTGAGAATAAAGCCAGTACAGGAGAAAAAACATACTTAGAATGAAGAGATCACTGGACCACTTCTGAACCACTGGGCACATGAATTCACATGTGCTAGAAGCAAGATTTATTCTGAGACTTTTGAGCTGAAATGAACCAACAAATTCCTTTTCTCAGAAGCCATTTTGAGTTGGATTTTTCAACCAGAAGAGACCTAGTGTAGATCAGAGTCAGAACAGACTGAATAGAAATGAGGGTCAAAGTAAAGCCAGTCTTAGCCCAAATGGCATAAAGGTGGTCAGAGAGATCCCAACTTGCATGACCATTGTGAAAATGTCTGATAATTCAAGTAGTTAGAGTGAAACTGCTCCTCCTTAGAGGCAGACAGCCAACAAAGTGAAGAGACAACTTTGAAGCAGGTGCAAACAACTAATAGTCAATAGTTATTGGCTGCTTAACGTGTGCCAGAGTCAATGATAGCTGCAGGAATATGATAATGAACAAGACATAGTCCCTCTCCTCCTTGGAGTTCATCGGCTACTCTAGAGGGCAAAGGAAGGAAGCACAAGTTAGCATCCCCAGATTGTAATTTACCTACAAACTGAACACAGTGTGGTAAAGGCAGCACCTGATTACAAAGAAAGGTCTTGGTTCTCTGGTCTAGACTGAACTGTAAGGTGCAGAGGCCAAAAGATAAGGAGATCCAAAAGATGAAAGATGAGTATTAGTACTAGCGGAAGTTAGGGGCAAAGTGAGGGAAGTGAAGTGGAATCTGATACTTCCAGAAACGAAGTTGCTAGAGAAAGAAATCAAACCAGGAAACTGAGGACAGTTGTAAACCACAAAAGAGTGCCAGAATTAAAAATGCCTCTGGCTGCTGCAAAACATTAGCTTTGAGGACTGGTCCTGGCCTTTACCACCCCAGGGCCCCTGTAGCTGATCTCTCCTCCTGACCAATTGTATTTTCCCAGACTAATTCTATATCCAGTTCCCCTCAGTGAGGTTGGACAAGAACTGTCCTCCCAAACTCAGGATCCAGTACTGCAGAACTAACCAAGAGCTTCTGGATTCGATTTCCTACATTCTCGCGTGCCCCAGTCTTCAGCACTGGGAATTTTTGTTGGTCTCTGCCACATTGCTCAGTTCTCACAGCTTTTCTCGCATATGAGTGCCTGAACGTTTATGCAGAAAGCCCTCGTTACTGAGTTCCTGAAGTCTGCTCACCTGTCTGAGATGCTGCCACCTCCTTTGGGATACCTGATACTGAGGTTGCCTGAGCTGCCCCTGACATTATCAGATTTCACTGTCTTCTACCTCTTCCCACCTATCTTGGCCACCTTTTCATCTCTCTTTACTTGGCGTGCATGTAAGTAGGTTTTTTACCCTATTTGCTGTGAAGACTCATTAAGTTTGATGCCCAAATCATGGAAAATTTAATCCATCTTTAGTGGGGGTAGGGTACTGGTAAGTATACATGTTGTTAACAATGCTATTAAATTAACTGTTTGGTAAAACTGTATATAATCCACCTATAGAGTTGCTTTGGTTCTTCTGTCCTTATATTTATAAAATCACAACATAAAGATCCTATTTAGGTATTGTTAAATTAAAACACGTTACTGTACACAAATGTGCATTCTGAATTATTTCAGTTTTGCTTTACTTGGGGACTGAGGTGAGACTATTCTTGAACACATCTGCCAAGGAACAAAAAACAAAACAATAACACAAAATCCAGTAATACAGACCAAATCAAATGGACTTGAATACCAACTCTGTTTGGTTAGCTGAGTGTTCATTTAACTATTACGCTGATTGATTCATGCAACAAATATTTAGTGAGCGTTTACTGTGTACCAGACAGTGATTTAGGACTTGGGGATATAGTGAAGAAGAAGGCATTTTCTGAATACTTTATATGTGCTGACTACCAAACTATGCTCTTCTCCTTTGTGGAACCACCACTTAGTAAAGCCATTTTTATTCCTTCTGCCTTGATGACTCTGCCCAGAATATACTCTTAAAATAGCTTTTAAGACTCAGTTATTCAAAGAAACATTCTTATAACAGAAGCAGTCTTGTAACAGCAATACTAAAATATAACTATGAGATAATCTAATTCAACCCATCATTTACAGATGACAAAAGGGAGGTACAAAGAGGTTAAAAATACTTCCCCAGGGTGGTCCATATAGTTAGTGTCTGTGCTGAAACAGTATTAAATCTCTCTATTCTTGATCCAGTGCTCTTTCTTCTCATGCACTGTCCAATATGGTAGCCGCTAGCCCACATGGCTATCAAAATTTAGATTTAGTATTAAAAATTCAGCTACTCAGCTCCATTACCTACATTTCAAGTGCTCAATAGCCACATAAGCTAGTGGCTATCATATTAGACAGCAAATTAAATAGACTATTTCCATCATTGCAGAAAGTTCTACTGGACAGTGCTGTGGGGTCTAAAACATGCTGCTTTCATTATTCTAGCTCAGCATTTCTCAAACTTTAACATGCGTAGTACTCACTTGAGGATCTTGTTGAAATGCTGATTCCAATACAGTAGGTCAGAGGTGGGGCTTGAGATTCTACAATCCTAATGAGCTCCACACAATAGAACTGCTGCTCCCGGTCTGAGGACCACACTTGGAGTGTGGAGATTCAAGATTCTAGCTCAGCACTGCAGATAATACTACAGGTTTAGCACCCTAACAGTTTAATGCGTATGATTTTTTTGTCTTCCCAATTAGATTTAAACTCCTTAAGATAGAGCCACTTCTTAGTCATCTTATTCTTTACATTCCTCATCATGGACTACACAGTGTAGGGGCACACGGGTAGTGACTTTTCCTATTTACTAGTGCATTATATTTGGTGCTAATTGCTACACTATTACACAGAAATACATTTTCTTTCTTTTTAAAAGCATCAGCTCTTAACCCAACCAATTATTGCCTTTATTTCCCCAAAGTGAGATACTGTAGCTATACTATGTCAATTTCAAGAAAACACATGGGAATTAATTCTATTTAATGGCTTTAAAAAATGTAAATTTCACTAGAGCATACATACTTAAAATAATTTAAGAAATAGTTGAGAAAAAATATATAATGTATGTCTGATAGCTGAAAGGATTCTCAATAGTCTCCTGAAAGTACGAACAATTGACTATACAAGCTCTGCCTTAAGATTAGAAAATGATTAAGTATTCACAAAAATAATACCATCAGAAATTTTATCTGTGTCTTTATATTACTGAGACCTTACACCCTACCCTGAAAATAGTGAGTGACCAGTTTTAATGGGACAGCTGACAGTTGTCTGGTATGAGCAGGCACTTCTATACTGCTTAGCATAGCTTTCCATCAGCAATTCTCATTTTTCTAGACATTTCTGTGATTACTATATGTAATCAGTTATTAAGAACTCTGCAGTTAAGTTGAAAAGGTCAGTCATTGTTGTATTTAAAAGTCACATGTTTATGCATGAAGTTTTTAAAGAAATAAGAGCCCTTTGTGCCTTCCTAAATGTGTTCCTTACAAAGCAACAAGAAAAAAAGTTTTATTAATGCATAAGCCTGAAAAAAATGTCAAGTATGCTAGAGTTCTGGTTTTGATTTTGGACTTCAGAGAAAGTTAGAGAAGCAGTGGAAAAGAGCCCTTTAATTACAATCCAATGTCCTAGAGAAGAATATTTGATATCTCTAGCAGTTGGCACTCTAGCGAGTGTGTCAAGAAAATCAACTGCAATTAGTACAACATAATATCATTCCACCTAGTCAAGTTAATCAGGAATTATGCTGCATGTACATCAAGAACGTCCCTGGTTTTGTTTAAGATCTTGTTTGACGTATTAAAAGATGGAAATGTTTCAAGAGTTAAATCAGTAGTTTTATTTATGCTACATAACCTAAGCCAATAAAAGTTTGTACTAAGATTCCACAAACTCCTATTTCGCTTTGGGGAGGGTAACTAAATAGCATTTTTTCTGCAGGAGGTAAACTGCTCTGACAGAAAGATGACAGCAGTATGATGATTGAGAGCTTGAGTCTGGAGTCACTGCCTGCATACAAATTCTCCACTCAGCCTCCTCATCATGTTGCCCTTAGGAAAATTAGCTATCTCTTTGAGACTCAGTTTCTTCATCTGTCAAATGGGAATGAGAGTAAGGTTGTCAGGAGTACTAAATGCAACACTCACCGTATGGCACTTACCACAATAAACAACAGTTTAACACACGGCAAGCTTTAACTGAATGCTATTATTTTTATTAGATCTTAAAGGAATCTATCATAGCTCAGTGGCCATGAAATATTTTCCTTTGCCCTCAATAAGACCCTTTAAGACCCTTTACTTTCTGTTTACATTTAGAAATCTTCCTTTAATATATATAAAATATCTATTTAGAGAGCAATAAAAGAGGGGATTTTGGAGATTTGTTTTCCAAAAACAAAGATGTTATTATCTGCTCACCTGGAATTTGCTTTCTAACCCTCATTCAGAGAAAATGACTCAAAGACACTGAAGTACAATATCAAGAAATATATTAATATCCAGATATGGTCAACAACATAAGATGTGCTCTTCTGGAAGAAAGCTTCATAAAAGTCATGGAGTTGCTGAAGTGAGGTCCAGATAGCTCAGAACAAAGTAGAAGTTGGCAAGTAAATGTATGATTTATATTGTATAGAAG
>NW_011888921.1:108471-130616 GCF_000151845.1 Pteropus vampyrus
TTCTTATGGAGAAGTGGGTATGAACTCCTAGGGCTTGAGAGCAACTAGCACATAGTTAGTAGGCCTTCAAATATACTTGTTGAATGTCATTTTGGATGGATGACAAATGCATAGTTATTCAAATGCATAGATATCCAAATGTATAAAGCCAGGCTGCATTCTGCAGTTTCTCATGGCAAGCATGCACTGAGAAGAATGTAGAAAAAATATATAATCTCTCAAAAATCGCATACATTAAATTGGTTATTTGTAACCTGGTTTACCATGTTCTTGGAAAATATTAAAATTCAACACATTAAAATACTTCTTAAAGGACTATCATGAAACTAATTTTAATGACATTAAAAAAAAATCTCTGCAGCTTAAAGATTTTTTTTTTTCAAGTGAATTCTTAATTTGCAGTAGAGAAAAGAAGGCTTTGGAGGTAAGTAATCTTTTCTAAACAATGATAAGCAAACATGACTGAAAATATATAGGAGACCTTCCTTGGAGTCATGTAGGCTCAGAATTCAGCCCTTTGCCTTGTAGAATTTCAAAGTTTGATGCCAAGCCCCACAAAAGAGTATAAATTATGAATACTCTGAAAAGACTCCCACTCCATTAATATGTCTCAAAACACATTGCTTAAGGGTAAAGTTAATTAAATCATAGTATACATAAATTTGAAATGGACTGGTAATCAATCACAGACAAAATTATGTTATATAGAGACAAAATGGGAGTAGTGGACATTAATAAAAGTTAAATGAAAACAGATTCGTATAATGGAAGGAACTTTTCACCTGACTTGCTGCTGACTCTATACTATGCAGCTTTCAGGAATATTTGAGGCAAATTGATGAAAGAATTAAATATTCTTCTTCATTTGGAACTCTTTAGAGTGGTGAATCCTCCACCTAGTACTCAAGAATTTCTCACGTTGACTTCAATAAGCATCGACTTTTCTAAAAGGCAATAAAACTCTTAAATTTACTGGATGAATTACATAGTATTGTGAATTCTCCAAGAACTTTATTTCTCCGTTGGTGGTGGTTGTTGTCTGTCTTAAGACCTTTCACTTTCATTGCATTTCAACTATTTTGCAAGAAGGGAAAAGAAGGAAAGAAATTCAAACCAGCCATTTTGATTACTTGTTACTAGCTCTGACAAAATATACCCAGTTTTGGGTTTGTTTTGTAATTAGCTGCAAGTTCCAAGTATTCATGTATTCTCACAATTAGGAGCAATCTAGAGCAGATTTGAAGTTATTTTCTGTAACTGGAATAATTTCTAACCATGTAATGTTATTTCCCTTATATATTTAGCTTTTACTACACAGAACCTTAGATTGGAAAGGCTCTTAGAGATGAGTTACTTCAAACCTCCACCTGAAGCATCTTCCTAGCAATGCTAATAAGAGGAAATGGTCAATCTAAAGAGCAAGAGTTCGGGAGACAGATTTAATCATCCATAAATGAGACTAACGACAGGTACCAGAAGGTTCTTGGGCAGATTTTGTAATGCAGTAAATGCACAAGAACCAGCAGTACAATGCGATGGATAAAATCCTAAGGTTTGGAGTTGGAGCTGAACCCAGCTGGGCACATGTCCCAGCATCACCTCTTCATGGCTGTCTGTCTTTGGTCAGGTTACTTATTTTCTCTAAGGCCAAGTTTACCATCTGTCAAATGAAGAAAATAATATACCTAATTCATGATGTTACCTTTTTTTAAAATTAATTATTTTTTTATGGTGACATTGGTTAACAAAATCCAGCAAGTTTCAGCTGTACATTTTAACAGTAAGGCATATGTATATTTACACTGCGTATTCACCTCTCATAGTTAGATTTCTTTCTGTCACCACATATTTGACCCCCTTTCCCCGTCTGCCTCCTCCCTTCCCCACCCCCTGCCCTCTGGAAACCACTAGTCTATTGTCCATGTTTGAGAGTCTCTGTTTGTTTGTCTTATTTGTTTGTTTGTTGCTTTTAGGTTTATATCCCACATATAAGTGATATCATGTGATTTTCAACCTTTTCTGTCAGGCTTATTTCGCTTAGCATGATTATCTTGAGGATGATGCTACTTTTAAAGACTAGATGGGATAACATATGTGATGCTCAAAGAATATGAGCTATTGGTATTATGCCAATTCTGATTAAAGTTAGGTACTGCATAAACTCACTTTCAAGGTTCTCAGATTAATAATATTAAGCACCTAATAAAGGCAGCTATGTTTGTAACCGACAATTTTAATTTATAAGAGAGGAAAATCAAGGTTAAACATTCACAGTATATATAGTAGAAAAAACCCCCAACATCCTATATCCTTAAATCCCCTTAATATTTAACAGAAAGTATTTATTATGTGGTTATTAAACATAAGCATAATATAGAAGATAAAGAGAATACAAGGTACTCCCATGAGAAGGGTCTGATCTAGGAGTACAAGGCACCCATGCACACCAGAGTAACTAACAACACAAAGCAGCATACGCTAAGAGGCAAATAATGGGTGCAAAATAATAAGTTCCAAGGTGCAAGGGATGGCTCACTTTCAGGAGGTGTGATCTAAGAGGGAGGAGGTAAAATTTGAACTCCGCCTTAATGGTCAGTATTCAGAGAGGAAGCGAGGAAGATGGAGGTTGTTATTGCAGATGGAAAGAATGTGCTATCCTGTCCAACCCCATCTGCAATTTACACTAATGGTGAAGATGCAAATCTGAGTCTCAGGAGGTTCTGTGACTTGGTATAAGAAGAAGAGAGAACGCTGAGAAATGAGGAATATACTAGGATGGGTGCAAATCACCTATGGGATAAAATGTTAAATCCTCTTTAGCAAGGCATAAAAGGCCTCATTTCCTGGCCCCTGCCGACCAGTTTGACTTGAACTTCCAACACTTTCTCCTTGAACTTTTATTCTAGCTTCCTGTAGGGAGAGGCAACCTTTATCTAGAAAGCTATAAGAGAGAGAACTTGTGTGGTTTCTAGCTTTCTAGATAAAGGTTACCTCTCCCCACAGGAAGCTAGAATAAAAGTATTAGGAATAACATTAATTAACGATTTGCTCCCATCCCGGCATTCCTCATTTCTCAGTGTTCTCGAATGTGTGGCATCAAGTGATACCACTAAAACTTGGTCGGGGTAAGAACATACATCAAACAAGCTACAGCAGGATCCACACCAAAAAGAGTTTGTATGAATACAAAATAAAAGTTTAAGAAACACAGGGAAAACAAAGGTTAAAATATCTGTTGTTAAACTTACCTTGACATAATTTCATGAGTCACATGCAGAATTCTCAGGGTAGGGCCTTTGGTGACTCTAAGTCACACATCTGCCTTCTGCTCCAGGACCACGTTACACTCTTACCCTCCATCCCCATTACATACTGACCATTTCCACTTGGATGGCTCAAAGGCAGTCTTTACTTTCTCCTTCCACATTCCATGTCTCTTAGAATGTGCTTGTCTCATCCTAAAAGTAGTCTAAACCAGCAACCTGAAAGTCACCATGAACTTCTCTCTCCTCCCTGGATTTTGCAATAGACTGCTCACTTATCTCCCCAGCTTGGTCTCACCTTTTCTAATCTATCTCTTCTCTGACCCTGCCACAAAGAGTACCACCTACAGGATAAAATCTTAAAGTCCTCTTTAGCAAGGCATAAAAGGCATCATTTTCTGGCCCCAGCCGACCAGTTTGACCTGAACTTCCAACACTCTCCCCTTGAAATTTGTATTCTGGCAACATCTAATTACCTGAGAGGTCCCTGAACCTACCCTGCTTTGGGGCCTCTCTGCCTTGCACACACTCTTCCCTCCCCACTGTGCTGACAACTTGGGAAACTTCTACTCATCTTTCTAGTTTTAACTCAAGTACTATCTCTGCTCTGACTCTTCCTTGACACCTGCCCATGTGCTGAGAGGTCCCTGTCCGTGTATCTCATATCTCATGTGACTGTTTATAATGTCTATTGTTGCAACTGCTTTGTAGGCTCCTTGAAATCAGGAACAAAATCCTTTCTCGCATGTGTTGTACAATAGAGAAGAGGCCAAGTAGCATTTAAGAGAAATAACCTGTATGGGACCATCTGAATTTACAGAGTTTTTGTTCTCTTTTCAGCTGGTACTCAAATTTGTCTAGAATATTTTTGATGCCCTTTACACTAACAAAACAACAAAAATAAAGAGACGAAAACCAGCACAACAATTTAGAACCACCAGGTAACAGAGATTTAGCACTAACAGCTTTGAGGACTCTCAGAATTACTTTCAAAGCTCCTACATAAAGTGGGAGATGTTATGAAATTGTCAAAAGGGTTCCTCTCCTTTGCATCCCTTGAAAAAAAAGGGTGATGCAGATTATGTCTGAAGTTGTAGGATGGAACTCTAAAATCCTCAAGTTTTGAGTGTTTGGTTAATTGCAATCATTTACTTTCCTTGGGAATTAATAGAAACCATCTGCTTAATGATAAAGCTGAGCTCTGCAATTATTTGAGGAAAAATGTGCCACAGTCAGCATAAAAGAGTCTTATTGAGGAAGCCTGCTAGACATATGTATTTCTTTTATAATTAAAGCCAATCACATTCATTAATTTTAAAATGCTGTTGTGATCAGCTGCCTCTATTTTTTATTTATCAGCACACTCTTGTTAATATGCACCTATGCAACCTTCAATTTTAAACTTACAGTAGGTTAAATAACTATAATTGTACAGATGGTTGTGATCACACATCAGAATGTTGAGGCGATCATGAGAAAAAATAAAGATGAAGAAATAAATGTCTACTGGAACCACATATCCGCCTTCTGGGTCTCATACCTATGTGTAGGAGGGTTATTTTCCTTTCCTAGCAAACAGGAAGAAGGCTTGAAGCGCTCCAAACAAAATTCCTTTGAACTGGCCATCTCTCAAAGCTCCTGGTAATTCTAACTGCAGTTCTGCTAGCATATGTGAAGGGCCCCCGAGAAAAAGGCAGCTTTTGTTACACAGCAGCCCACTGTATGGGAAGAGTCAACGACTCCCCTGAATGGCTGTAAATATTGATCCACCTGTAAAGAATAAGGGTGCCATCTCTGCATGGTGACAAATAAATAAAGAAGGAGGGGAACAGAGGAAAGAGAAACACACAGGTTAGGCCCATGGCTCCAAGCCAGTTTCTTCTCTCAGTGTGTGGCCCAAAGGAGGAGGAGATGTTTATTTGGATATCCTCCTTCTGGGAGAAAAGCCAGTGGACTGTCTGCTTTTGGATGGGTGCAATGCTAGAGCCCAGTTAATGTCATAGGAGGAGACCATACAGCATAACGAAGGATTTTGAATTTCTGAAACCAGTTGGTCTTTAAGAAGCAGCTGATCCATACAACCCCAGCCCATCCAAAAAACCCCACTCTAGTTCTAAAACGTTTAACTAGTCTTAATGGTTCTTAACCTATAAAATGTCCTGGGGATTAAGAAACTGGCTTTTGTAAAGTGGGACAGATATTGACTGAAATCTCCATTCATTCACTACCTATATACATTCAAAAAGTTACTTAATGACATTATATCTTATTTTCCATTTCTGTAAAATGGAGAAAATGATAGTTTCTACCTTAGAGGGTTGTGAAAAGCAAATAACGAATGAAAAGTGCTTAATCCAGGGCCTAGAACAGAGAAAATGCCTCACCAATATGAGTTTTACTTTTTTATTTTTATTCTTATTATCATTATGGCCCACCTCATTGTAGGAACTAGCAGGAAAGTCTCAGGGATCAAGATTCCTGAGGAATCACTACTGCCGGGAATAAGGCAAGCTCTCTCTTTTTTTCAAAAGGAATTGAAGGCGGATGTTAAGAGGTAAGCTTAGACCGCGGTGAGCAGTAGTAACCACCAGCAGTTCTATCCGAAATGTACACAGAGACTCTGTTTTAAAGTTGAGTAAACACAACAAATTTTCTGGCAAACAGGGATATACTGTCTTAGAATATGAATATTTTTATGCCACTCTCAGCTTTTTTTTAAAAAAATTTTTTCCAAACAAATATGTCTGCTATATTATGTTATTGAAAAGCATATGGCTTTAAGAATCAGAGGAACTGGGTGTCTCCCCAGCTCCACCCTTTCCCAGCTACATTACCTTGGCAAGTAACTTAACCTCTCTCAGCTTCTTTCTTCATCTGTAAACTAAAGATTATATCAGGCAATCGAAATGTGATGGAGTGAAAGCCGTTAAGCGGGTTGTACGATTAGACCATCTGGGTTCAAGCCTGGTTCTGCCACTTACCCCAGGTGACCTGGGACAAACCACTGAAAATCTTTCCTCCTTTGAAAATGAGGATAATTAAAATACTCATCAAGTTGTGGTAAGCATTAACTAAGCTAATACTCTATGGGGTCTTAGAACTGAATTTATTTTGCTTATTACTACGAAGATTAAGAGATAATGTGTGTAAGCCTCGCACATAATAAGTGTTCATTGTACAGTACCCATTATTCTTATTGTAAAGAAATTAGAAAATACAAATGAGCAAAACAGAAAGTGAAATAACTCATAATTTTTAAATGGAAACTTTTAGAGTTAAGTAGAACACTATAAAAATGACCAAAATTTTAGTAGGAGAAAGACGCTATTTGCAAGAAAACTATGGACATTTATTTTCCAAATAACCTTTGAAAAAGGAGTCTGGAATAGGATGCCAATGTGTTCCAAGGTGGAGATGACTTCCATATTTCCCTTTTAGACTTTTATTTTTTTATCTTTATTTGATCCCTGAGACAGTTTATAGTTCACAAGGAATGAGAAACCTGTAAGACAGCAAGAACATCACGCGAAGCAAGGCACATTCCTATTAAAAGGGAGAGTGTCAAGTTTAAAAGAGACTTTTAGGCAAACCCAAGAGAGTAAAGGGAATGAATTTGTTCATGCCAGCAATCCAAGTTGTATTCTTGATGGAGGTTTTTAAACAGAACTTTCCCCCAAAAACCTAGGTTCAAGTCCTTTTATCAACTCTTTCTCTAAGGCACTTAGCAATAATGGATATTAAGATAAAAATTCCTCTAGTTTGAATAAAGCAGAATGGACTGAGAACTTCTTTCTCTCCTTATCCAGAGTACTTTACTAGGTAGTGCAATACAGACACTTAGATTGCATGGTCCAGTTAAAAGTATCTCTTTGGGTGGGTGGCTTTTAAAGAAAGATCTTCAAACTCTTTTAGAATACACAAATTCTGTTAGAATATAGAGGAAAATAGAATAAAATTAGTGCAAATATTTTTCAGAATAAATAGTATTATTGTGTTTATATATGTGGAAAACAATAATCTTTATGTGGGAGTATAAAATCTGTTTAGCAAGGGTTTTTTTTTTTTTTTTTTTGCTTTTCTTATCCCCACCTCTAAAATATAAAATCTTTCACAACATACATTTATATATAGAATTAATTTTTAAATCAGGAAACACAAAAATAATTATTTCCAATTTTTGTCAAGTTTCAGATGACACAAGAGCTCAGGGTTGAAATTTTTATCATAATTTTTTATGATTTAATACATAATTTAAAATTTTTTTTAATTATAATACATTCTAAACATTTTAACAATAAGAAAAAAGGTTACTTATTAAAGAACAGTTTTTTAAAATCATTCTAGAATCCTTTTTAAATGACTATTATTTCTGTACAGTATTTTTTTTTATATGCGTCTTGGTTACTCAGAATTAGCAATAACCTTACTCCTACCCCCAGTGCAGATAAACCTTCCATTATACTAAGGGGCTCAGCCCAGAGAGTAAAAAGAATTACACCTTTTAGTATTTAATCACCGAATTTGATTTTCTTTACAAATAGCCTGAAGGTAGGTCTGTAATATTATGTATCTCTTAATTCCACTCTGAAGGTAAGCAAACATTTACCACTCCACTCAGTTCCTGAATACAATCCATATTCTTTTCTGTGATTCAGACATAAAGCCCTATTGATTATGTTCAAGTGGCCACTTACAAGGGTGCCTTAAGCAATTGCTTGTTGAATTCACTGAATGAGGTTCCCTGGCCTTGACAGAGGCAAAAAAAAAAAAAAAAAATACCGACTTCATCACCAGCCTCCCCAAGCTTAAAAGGTTTCAATGGCTTCACGGTGCACAGGATGAAGTCCTAACCGGAATACCTGGTCCTCCTACCTGTCCAGCTTCATTCATCTCATGACATGCTTGACTTTGCTCTTTCTGTTAACCACCAACACCACAAACACAACAACAGTAATAACTCATACCTCTCTATAGGGCCTAAGTACTATGTATAAAGCAATTAATTTAATCCTACGACAATCCTTTTAAAAAGACTATTATTTCCTCCACTTTACAGAAGAGGTTAAATGACCAGCCTGAGGTCATCCAGCAAGTAAGCGTCACAGCCAGGATTCAAATATATGCAGTCTGGCTCTGGACCTGTGCTCTTGCATCTTGATCCATATTCAGAGCTGGGGTCTGGCGCAAAGTTAAGCCTCAATAAATCTTTGATAAATGACTAAACACATGAGTTCTACAATTAGTCAAGAAGTCTGTATCGTCAATCCTGACTCCTTAAATCCTTCAAAGAAGGATTCAAATATATAATGCAGAAATTGGTTCAACAAATCTTTCAGAGCACAATGTACCGGGCACCTGGGCTGGAAGAAGATACTGGCTTACTTTCAAAGAGCTCACGGCTCAGTGTAGAACACAGACCAAGAACAGTGACTTCTGGGTGCTACTCAGTGACAGGAAACCTTGTCCCACTGTTCCATGCTAAGCCTTGAAGAGGGTTCAAGACAGTGGTCAAATGCTTTTTAAAATAAAGTTAGCTTATCCAATACGTATGCATTCTGCTTTAACTTTTTATGGACTGGCCTGGGAACAGTGCCTGGACCGAGGAGCAACCCACTATGTGTTTGTTAAATGGATGAAAGAAAGAAGTGAACAGTAGCTTGCGTTCCCAACCCCTGGGGCCATGGACCGGTAGTAGTTAGTGGTCTTTTAGAAACCCAGCCACAAGGCAGGAGGTGAGTGGAAGGTGACCGAGTGAAGCTTCACCTGTATTTGCAGCTGCTCCCCAGCACTAGCATCACTACCTCAGCTCTACCTCAGATCATCAAGCATTAATAGGAGCACCGGTCCCTGGTGCCAAAAAGGTTGGGGACCTCTGCATAACTGGTCATATTGTCTGGGAAAATGCATTTCAAATTCTAAACAACTTACAAGCTCAAATAGTTCCAGTCTCTCTATACACTAGAACAAGAAATGAGCTCTAGTTTGCAACCCCCTGCTCTCCACGGACTTCCCTTAAAACTGGGGTGGGGTGGGGGGGAGGAGGCAAATCAATAATCACAATAGAAACAGAACTCCAGATTTTATATCACCTATCCACGTACTGCCCTCTCTTCCTTTCTACAAATGCTCTATTTTTAAAGATGTCCATGTCTGTCTGTTTAAAAGTTGCTTTAGGAGTTGGAAGGGCTGGATTTAGTCTTATATCAGTCATGCACAATTCATGAAACACTTGAATTATTACAAATCTGAGGTTTCCATTGAAGTCATCTTGTTTTTATAAAACTGGCAAATCAAAATTCTAGGTTTCATGACCATTTTATATTACCATGCAAAGTTTGTATATGTAAAAGGCTCTTCCACACATACTAAGATACTCATTCTCATTCCAAAGTCATCACAAGTTTTTCAATCAAAAAGTGAACAGCTTTGACATTTTAAAATAAACTGTCTCTTTCAGAATTTGATTAGACTATTCTAATAGCAGGCTGGAGTCATTAAAATTGGCTTTTAGAGAGATACTTAACATACTTAGTAACTGGCATATTGTAGTGATGATGGCCTCCAAATCAGGCTTCTAGGGAAGGCAATGTCTCTATACACTGAATAAAGACATGTCACATCCAAGCCGCCCATTAGAGAGGTGTTTCAAAATTGTTTAATCATACAAACTCTATATTTTCATAATTCTAAATAATTCTACTTTACATAAATAAAATATAATATTTATTCCTTAGATTAGTGTAGACATATTTTTATGTAAGAAATGTAAAAGATATTTTGTGAAATATTTATGCTACCTTAATTCAAAAGTAACACACAAAAGAGCATTTCATAATTCTTCTCTTTGTCCATTATTACCATTAAGGGTAAAAAAAGAGAGGGAACAACCAATAATTTGTTAATGGTTTAGTAGAGAAATGCCAGGTTAATTAAAACAAAAAAAAGGCACAATGTTTCCTAAGATTTACTACCATTTTATTGAAGGGCAAACTTTCTTTAAAATTCCAGATGTGAATTGCCTTAGGAAAATTCCGATGCTGTTGTGGAAAATGCAGTGAAGGTCTCCAACAGGACGCTGCTTGTCTGGGTCCCTGGCCGTCCTCACCCTGGACCAGCAGATGCCAGCCAGGAGTGGGCGCTGGACCACAGTCTCGCTGGGAGGAGCACTGCTGTTGCCTTTGGGTCTCTAAGCTACAAAGAAACACTCTGTTTTTAGTCTTCCTACAGAAAGTAATAAAGTGCTATTGCTTGGCTTTTATGACCTTATTTTCTTTTAAAGCACTTCATTTTCCCATTGAGGAGCCAGAGCTGATATATATGGTCGATCTGGTATGAATTGCAGCCAAGGGAGCTATACTGAGAAGGCAGAAGCCACTGTTGGAAGCACAAGTATATTGAATTAGTTAATTTTCTTAGTCAAATAGCTATCAAAAAGGCAGGAAATTAAAAAAAAAAAAAAACCTGACACAGATCTGTGTGTACTGAATTACATGATTGATTGTATATAGTTTTCATCTGTGAGAAGTCTTAGCTTTTTAAAAAAATAATCTTTAAAAAATTTTTTTTCAATTACAGTTGACATACAATATTATATTAGTTTCAGGTGCACAACACAGTGATTGGAGATTTTTATATAACTTACGAAGTGATCACCTCGATAAGACTAGTACCCATCTGACACCATACATAGTTATTACAATATTATTCACTATATTCCCTAGAGAAGTCCTAGCTTTTAAGCTGCAGTGTAGAGGGTACGTTTATGCATAAATGCACCTTCCTAATTAAAATGCACCAAAATAAAATCTACATAAGACTTTCCATATGAAGGCAAATATCCGGGTCTCTCTTTCATTAGATATAGGCAACTGACCTGCCCTTGGCCCTGGTATTGATTCTACCTGATTTGACTGACCATAATTAAACAGATCTTTATCCAGTTCCCACTGCAGGGAAGCTATACTCCAGGTGCAAAGTCTGGAGCCTGTGCTGAAGGATTTTCTACAATATGCAAATCGTAGTCAAATAAAACAATTTTATCAATGTTCCCTAAACATTACTTCACAAAATTAATGTGCTAACCCATGGTTCTATATGCACTGGACAAAAGATAAACAAGAACCAGTTCTTCAAACTTAAGTGGAAAATTAAATTTTCAGATATCACAGATAAATTGGGAAATCTTTTAACATTTAGTTATTCTTCGTCTTTGAACTCAGTGTTCAAACTTATTTATACCATTTCTATTATCTGTGCCTATTTGTTGATAGTGTGGAAATAATGTCAGAGATGGTAAGAGAAAATACGTGACTCAATTTTCCATTAAACACAAGCATTGATCATTTTTATATTTTATTCTAGACCAGGCAGTTTAGTTATACCTGTGCTTAGGCTCAAGCAGCAGCCCCAGCCCTGGACAGTCATCTCACATATGGCCACCACCGTTCACAAGGAAGACTAGGCAAGAACAGATGAGCATCTGATTCTAAATAAAATATCCCTTAATCTTGGCAGGTCCCAAGTACCATTTTCATGCAAAAAACACATGCATTATTACTGATAACCAGTAATAATATTGCTAACTCTTGTTATTAATATAAAAAAAATTAATAGAGTCCTATCCCTAAAAAGAGCAAAGATGTCTTACAGGATCTGTGGTGCCTGAAATGCTATAAATCTTTGAAGACAGGTTATATCCTTCCCACTTCCCTGAGGCATTTGTCACATTGCCAGACAAGATTAGAATGAGATAAGCCTCAGAAATGTTTTGAAGATATTAGAAAGATCATGTTAGAGAAGTGGCTTAGGGGTTATACTTTATCAAACCAACATCCTTCAGATGCCTACCACTAATAATAAACTGTCATCTGCTCTAGCAAGGTGGTGGATACTGAGCCAACAATGGGACTATATATTTAGTAATAACCTTTATTCTGTTTTTCTTTTGTGTGTGTTTGTGAGGGAAAGATCTAGTAAAAAAAAAAACAAACAAAAAACAAAACAAAAAAAACACAATAGAAAAGTCTCAAGCAGACAAAGGCATTTTTCATTTGAAAACCTCTTTCTAACCACTCCCAGTCAATTCTTTGACTTTCTTTTAATAGTTACTCCACCCAAAATTTTCTCCTGAATACTGTTTTTTTCTATGCCATTGAATTCCCAGATTTTGTAACGCTCAGTCATAGAATAGCTTACTGATGGCATCTATTTTCTGTGGATATGTGTTTCAAATGTGTTATTTACAGTAGAAACTCTATTCTGTCCAAGAATTAATGAACTAACTTGGTTTAAATTTAAAAGTCATACTTTTAGAAGCCCCAAATATTTTTCAATCGCAGGCTAATACATATGTTACAAATCCTCATAGAGACGTTATCGGAGTATAAAATAAAATTTATCTTGTTTTCCATTTTAGATGTCCATTATTAATGATAATGATTCAATACTTATGTGCAGTAACTATGAAAAGTCAGCTCTAAGAATGGCCAAGGTATATTACTAATTCAAAATCACTCTCTGGGAATTTGTCACAGTCACTGAACTACCATCTATGGCTGCTCTAAGATAAACAGGTGAAAATGTAATGTCTCACCCATTTTTAAATCAATTAAAAGGTAAAGATATCTCATCTCATTTATTGTATTAGAAAATTAAAGGATATATGCTAACATGGTAATATTACAAAGAGAAAGATTCGGAGGAGGAGGGAAACCTCACTAGAGATTGTGTAAAAGGCAGCAAAATTCAATTTGAGAATGTGAAAGATATTGATAATATTTTAAAAAGTCATATTCAAAGTATATTATTTACATATTAGAATGACAGGAAGTTAAGAAAAGTTGTTAATGTACTTGAAATCAGCTGATAAAGTATTAACTACAGTAAATTCTGGGGTATAAAAAGCACCTCTGGAAGATTTCTTAAAAATAAATAAAAAGTGAAAAAGTAGAACCAGAAACAAGAAATGAATAAATGAATGAATAAATGTAAGAAAAACCAAAGATGTAAAGATTCAATGACAAATAGACAAGAAAGAACCGAAACAATGCAAAATACCAGCAGGCAGATGCACAAAGGGAAGATTTAAATATCAATTTCAGAATGTAGAGCAGAATGGCTTCAATACCCTAAATCATAGAAGGAAATGAGAAACAATAAATTATATAAATTATATAAAGGTGGAAGAAACTTTACTGCTAAGACAGCTGATGGAGATTACTCTCCAGAAATATAAACACACACACACACACACACACACACACACAAGACATAGCCTGCATTCAAATTTTAGCAGATTTTATTAAAATTTTAAAATTGTGATCAGGACAATTTCATGGCTCTGGAAGATAAAGAGCTAAGTTACTGCTACAAATAGAAATTTTCCAGTGGTAAGCCAAGTTCAAGTAAGATGAGTAGGAATGCTGACTGCTTTCTTTTCAAATTACATAAATATTGGAGTTTTTAAAAGGCCAATACTTTTTTTTTTGTATTTCTTTGCAAAACTTAATTACAAACAAACAAAAATCTTGAGCAATTGTTTGACAGTTAAATAGAATATAGATAGGGAGAACATATAATTTATCTTGCAAACCAGGACACTTTTCAAGTGCAATTAATAATTATGTTGGGACAAGGGGCATTAATCAGGATTTATACTCACTTTAAACATGGAGCATTTCTGAAGTGAAATAACATCAAGAAAATTGGACTCATCAAGTCACTCTTCTCTCACTATGAAAAATGTTCCTTTCCAAAATGCTACTGAAATCTTTCTCAGGGTCATATTTTAAAATCTAGGGATATGAACAGTTCTCAAACTGCACTGAAGTACCAAAGAAATAGCTTTGAAAGAGTTAGTTTTAAGAGGATATAATTTTTTTTAGCCAATTACAGAATCATTTGGAATGTGAAAAAAAGCAAAAGGATCATTTATTGTAATGTATCTAGATGTAGAACTCAATGTCACTGGTAATACAGAACAATAATTCAATTATTGCAAAGGGTCTTAATTTGCATTAAATTTGCATTATTTAAATACATTTTATTTGAGGTAAGAGCATTAGCACTAGCAAACTGAAAGTAAATGAAGAATCCTAAAAAGAGTTAACATAGGTATCCACATGTTTAAAAATATTATTTATAAATATCTGAGTCAGTACTGTCAAGGACAAATACAAATATTAATACCTTAATTGGGATACTCAGATTCACCGAAATCTGCGTTGCCATTGGTATTGGCATACTTCCAGGAAGAGCAGCTCTCCCTGGGCTGAGAGAACATTTGGCCAGCATGCCAGGACTGTGGGTGATGGAAGCTATCAGCTCTGAAAGTTTTAAAACGGGTTTCCTCCAAACTCTAGTCAGCCAGGCAAGTTGGAGAGAGGGGAGAACAAGTTGGGTGGAAGGGAAGATTTGGGGTCACTTTAAGAACCAAGAGACTTCAAGAAATACTGTCTTCAAGTACTGTTTTGGGGAAAGAAGGGTAGTGCAGGGACATGAGAGCAACTGTCCCACCTTAAAATTGCCCCTCCCATTCCAAAGTGCTACTTTTTTCAAAGGTCATAAAGACTGATGAACTGGCATTGAAGAAAGCAGCATAAAATATATGATGGGACCCTGAGTGGGCACAGGGTCAGGAAAGGGGTAAACAAATAGGAAGCCTTTGTTATGGGTTCACTCCTCATAACGACAAAAGAAGTGGAGGTGGTAGAGGAGGCTCAGTGGAAGAGCTTGGCTAGACCTATGGTTTTACCCATTTGTTGTGTGCATTTGTTTACATCTGCTTTCTTTTGTTCTTTGCTTTTCATCCATAGGCAGTTTCCCTAGCTTCTTTCTTTGTAAACTGGCTCTGAACTCAGGATCCCAGAGGCTGGTGAAAAGTACTGTATGAAAGGAAATGATGGAAAAACTATGACTACCTCTAGGGAGCTTTTCCCCAAGTCTCTTGCTTTAAAGTCTGATTCTGCAGCTACTATATTCACCTACAATGAGCCACAGTAAGGGACAAGAGAAGAAAAATGTAGCTCTACCCTGGGAAAAGACAACTTAAGCAACACTCTAATCTAGCCTATGTTGCTAGATGCTTAAAGGTAAGAAAGAAACTAGAGGAAGATGCCTTAAGGGGTGAGACAGCCAGGCCACAGAGGGCTCATAAGGGCAGCACAATTTGAACAAAGGAATGGCATAGTCAGATTTTCATTCTGGATAGATCACTCTGTAGTGTGAAGGCAAAACTGGAGACTGGAAGCCTGGATGATGGATTAGTGAACTAAGATAAAAGATAGAATCTTGGAGAGAAGAGGATGGCTGGGCCCAGAAATGTCCAGGAGGTAAGTTAGATGGGACTTCTGGCTGAATGAATGTGAAAAGAGGAGTTGAGGATAACGTCCAAGTTTTCAGTTTGGATAGCCAGGTGTTTTTGAAGCTACTAACCCAGAAGAATAGATGTAGATGGTGGAGAGGTTTTAGGATGGACAATGGCAAACGGAGCATCTGGAGGGGGAGGAGACTGCATGATAGTGTCTCAGCATTGGTACTCTAAGAGTTGATTTCAGCAAACAGAAACAAGAGTGTACTGGACTTGTAGAAGAGGACTTGGGATCTAATCATGCTGCCATTTAGTAACTGCGCGACTCAGAGGTATTGTCTCAACCATTTGGAGCCTGATTCTTCATTTATAAAAGGAGACAATCAACTCACAGTTTGTTACCAGGATTAAATGAGAATGCGTGTAAAAGCATTCTTCAATTCCGAAGCTTTAATTAAATTTAAGACTCCCCCTTAAACTCATTTCTTTCTCTCTCTGTTTACTTATCAAACATTTGGTGCTGTTTTCAGCCAGGCACCAGAGATACAGAAATGGACAGTGACTCTCACAGTGGACGACACAGTCATCAAGGTCTGGTGTACCAAACTTAGCTTTAAGTTTGAGAAACATTTATTTACTCATCAAGTAAAAAATTTTAAGTCCTTATTATATGCTTGATCCAAATAATAAAACATGAGTAATCCATAGTTGTTCTCCTCGAGGATCTCAAAGTTCAGTGTGCAGAAGATAAAATATGAAGAGATGAATTATAATATGTGTTGAGTACTGTGATGGAGATATGAGGCTGAATGAACTGGATAAATCTGCATGTCATCCTTTCCAAAGGGTTGGCTAATCTTACTATTCCAATTTCTGTATGTGAGGGACAAAGAGATTATTATTACTATTCAATAATTATTTGCAATGGTACCAACTTGCCTTATGGAGGAATCAACATAAGGACACATTCAGCAGATTTAGACTTACTAAAACCCTTCTCTAAAGGCTTTAATATCAAGTATATAAAAGTTGTCGGTCCAAATAATCCACTGTATACTAAAAATGCTCCTGATGAACTCAATCAATTGATGAACAAATATATACTGAATATCTATTTTGTACCATGCATTCTGCTAGGGTAGGATACCCTTTTTCGTAATCTCTAATATCTCCCAAAGTCTACACTGACCCTTTCTGAATGGAATTGCCCTTTCAGAGCTTTCCTTATAAAAGTTACTAGGATACAGTCTGGTATAGAAATTTTCAGCCTTACCAGATAGTTTCTGAGTATTTCCCAAATGGAATTAACCTTTTAGTGTATTGCCGTTATTAATTTTTAAAAATGCTTCAATTATTTTTAGTCACACTTTTCTCTGTATAATAATGGGACATTAATTCCAAATGACATCAAGGTCCAAAACGGAAGGTAGGTAAGAAGTGTAAGAGTTATCAGAAGGTAGGTGGGATATGTACTCCTCTTTACATCCCCCACCCCCTACTCCCCACCCCACCCCCAACAGGCACACGGATGAGGAATAGCACACTGTGAAACTGATTATAACCCCTACGAAACTTCACCTCCAGTCTTACAAACCAATATTTATAATTTGTGATTTGCCCATCTTTGATGCTTAATAAATGTTCGTTAAATGTTCATTGTGCATAGAACCTGGTCCGATAAGCACCCACATGGAGATGAAACTAAAGAAAATAAATTAAACATATAAATCATCTTTGAGATCTGTACAGAATTTGCTAATATGTATAGTATCTGTTTTCACTATACTTTGAGACTTGAATACTTTTTGCATTATTTTAAATGACGAAAATCCCACAGTATAAATACTAACAGATATAATATGAGAAAGTATACAAGGTAGGGTGGCAAATATACTTGATCAAAAAAAATGAAATGACAGTATATTCAAGAAGCTCATCTCAGATCAGGAAGACAATTTAACTCTATTATGTACATTTTAAAAAGTCTATTATACTGCAAAAACATATATAGTTTTTGGTAGAAAAATAATAAGCAGAAAGAAAAAATCTATACTCTCATCTCCCAGAGATCAACATAGACATACAAACACTAACACAGATGAGTATACACTGTTCTCTCTCAGTGATTATACCCTTTACTATTTTATCATCTACTCTTTCCACTTAAATATATCCTGAAAATCATAAGATTTTACCTCTGTATTTTTAATAGCTGAATAGCTTTTTTACTTTATAAACATGCCATAATTTTTTCTAGTTTTTAAATTCTAAAAAAACTCTCTGACAACATTTTAAAGTGTAAAGTTAAAATGGGCATTAAAATAACTCCACAAATAAGTCAGTTCAGCAACGGGCCTTCTAGTATAAAGAATCAATGTTAATTAAAACAAAATTCTATAATGAGACATAAACTTCACAATGCTCTCAGATTTGCAATTTTTATAAAGTAGAGTTCAAATTCAAGTACGTTTGGAACAGAAAGGACTGCTTTTAGATAATGCATTCGTTTTAAGAGAGGAAAGGTCATTTCAAGTTTGTTTAAGACTGCCATCTAGTGCTTTCTTTCTTCCTGTTGGATGTGGGAGGCTTTCTATGAGCAAGTCGGTTTAAGAATATTCCATATTTAACTTTCTGGACTGGTTAACTCAGATTTTAGATAGCAGTAGCCTTTTTCTGCTTGTATGTCATTCTTATGGTACCAGCTGTGCCGATTAAGGAAACTGACTGTTCTGTTCAGCAGTCTAGAGAAAAAGTGAGGCACAGACTTGGGAAAAATAAAAAGCAGTCATTTATCATCCTTTGCTGACCTATGCAATTAAACGTGACCCTCAAAACAAGACAAATTAACTCCTTTGTGGTGATGTAATCCCCGAAACAGATGGATCGATAATGGAACTGCATCACTCCACCAAGGTTCATGTTTAAGATGGGCTGTGTGGCACTGGACATTCTGCTCTGGCAGGTACAGCCGAAAGATTAGGTCATCAGCTGAACAGCACAGATTCTGAAAACAGAGTCCTGCAGAAGATACGTGCTATATACTAGATAGGCACTATGTGACACAGGGCATTTCTTTGCGAATCAATGTGAAATCAATGTCCTAGCATGATGTTAGGTGGCACTGAGCTAATAGACAAGTAAACTAGTAAGAGAGGCACAGCAAAGGGGGCCTCAGCTTATGAGCTCATTAGCCAATTCAAACTGGAATAGTTCCAAGACACCTGGGTGGTTATGTCCATCCACCTACCTGAATTACCATGGAAGTTTCAACTGGATACAGTTCCCCTCCATGAGTTATAAATTATTTAAGTTTTACTATGCACTGTTAAACAATTGCCATAGTCCATGCTTAAGTGGCCTTGCAAATGGGGTATGATGTGATTTTGTGATAAAAATCACAGCAGTCCTAAGGTGTGAAAGAAGCTGTCCAAGTTTTAGAGAAAATTCCGTCCATCAACTCAACTGATCAAGACACTTATTTCATTTCAACAGCTCCCAGAATTATGATTAGGCAACTGTGAATGGCATTTATATTTTTCTTTCTAGAAAATATCCAGTTTATTCATAAGAAAAATAAAAGTTTAAGAAAGTTCTTTAATATTTATTTCTATAGATGTCTAAATCCAAATGTGCATCTTAACAAGTGAAAAATTCCATATTCACTAAGTTCTTGAAAATTATTCTATAAACTATAACATATACAATTAAAGGAGAAAATACTTAGTTTTATTTTAAAGTAATTGTTTTTTATATTTCGGAGATTTTTTTCACAAGCATTTACATATTGTTAGCAATAACCCAGTTTAATTTAGTATGCAACAGTTTGTGTGAATTTAACCTTTACTCCCAAGATTGTCTTAGCAAATAAAAACTTTAATTTCCTAGGTTTTATTATGCAAATTCCCACAAATGCTCTGTTAAATTCCACCTTCATCTGGTCACTGAGAAATGCAGAGTAAAATGTAGCCTGTTTGGACTGTGAAAGGAGGTAAACATAACAAATAGGTAATTTTTTGCACGTGTTAATATTTTAAAACAAAAAATACAAATATTTTGGGCTTTTCCATATTATAGATTTGGTATGAGTTTCAGAGTCATAAAAAGATCAGTAAAAGGGATTTTATGAAGAGGTATTCTAAAAATAAAATTACAGGCTATTTCTTGCCCCAAGAGAATTTTAAAAAATGTAATAGAAAAAAGAAAATGTCCCTGTAGCTCATGTTACATAGTTGATTAAAAGCAAAATCCCTGACACCAGCCTAGGGGAGGGTGAAGCCATCCAGCACAAATCCAGTTTGTATCTAAAGCTGGCAGTGAGAAGCAGATGGACTCCAGGTCCCAGGTCTTGTGTAATGGAAACAACCAGGGATTTTGATAGCTTTTGAGATCCATTCAGCTCCTGGGATGGGAGTTTGCACTTGTTCTTATGGTGTAAGATGACCCCTGGTGATCTGATTCTTCAAGTACTGATGGTGACACATAGCCTCCTGAAAAGTCACTTACCCTCACTGCATGAGAGGGCTCATTTGCTAATTGAGGCCAATCCCTTTTCCTCCCCATTTCAGGTGTATCTGTGTGAACAAGTGCATCCCCAGCCCAGCCCCACTACATAGTGAAGTCCTATCTTTAGATTTCTCTTTCCTTTTCATTCTATCTACCACCCCCTTTCTCATGATGCACAGGAATATGTCTATATTACGTTTCTTCAATAAGTATTTGATGAATGAATAAACAAATGAATGAATGAGAGGTAAATTTTAAGTGAAAACAATTTGGGTAGATTTCACATTACAATCAACCTTCAAAGATATATAGGCATTTGCAAAATAAAAAAGTTAATACCCCAGATGATTGTCTATATTTTGGAACATTTAAACATGGAAACATTGTTTATGGGCTTCCCCCTCCCCCAAGAAATGTTTAAAATATATCACTAATATTTGTTTTTCTTATTTTAAAAGTAACACACTTATAGCACAAATTTTGGAAAAATTGAAAGAGGGTCAAAAAATAAAATCATACCCATTCTTAATCTAACCACTAAGAAATAAACCACTACTAACATTTTGCAAGTACAAAAAACATAGAGTTAGCAGGCCACCCATGCAGGGCTTCAAACTCAAAGCACCTAGGTTTCCATAGATCCAGAAGAGGGTCTTCAGTTTCCTGTATATTTTTTAAAAATTCTTTTTCATCAGTTAATCCAGAGAGTCCCTTGGGTATTGAAGCATTGTTTGATCCTAAACAAACTTAGTGGCTTCTGATTGCTAATCAGACTGTATTCAGTTACACTGAGAAATATAAGGCCGAATAAATAAGAATACTCCACAGACAAGATGGCTTGAGAAACGAAAATAATATCCAAGGGCTGCTTTAAAATACTGGAGTAACCCAATTACTTTAATGGGTATTGTCCTCAAGCCAGGGCCACTAAAACATGTACATGCCAACTAGACCAAAAGACAAGGATCAGCCCCTGTGTGACACCTCTCCCTGGGTTGCTTCAGAATCACAGTCATGAGCTCCCATCCATTTTTCTTTTTACATATGGACTTGATTTGGCCAACCTGCAATCCTGGTTATACCATCAGTTCTCCTTAATCGAAGGAATTAAGTTGTTGACATCTACAAACAGGTGACTTAACAAACATTGCTCCCAAAGTTTGGGAGACTAAAGTATTTTATCCTAAGAAACAAGAAAGGCAAAGCAAAGGCAATAATTCTTTAAAATTACCATGTGCAGCAATGAATACATGATCATGGGGATTTTTAACATAGTCAAGGAAGTGATGATACTATTCCCCCAAATATAGATTGAAAAGAGAAATGTATTATTAGTTATCACTCAGCATCTGTTTAGATTTCTTCTATCTGTGGTTTTCGAACTGCGTTCAAGGAACCAGGACCCCCATGTGGCTGGGGAGGAGACAAGGGCATTGATAGTGGGGCTACACCAGGAGTTCCAAGGTGCCAGGTAGATATAGGATGCCCAGGTAAATCTGAATTTCAGTTAGGCAACCAATATTGCTTTAAGGACTTGTAATATTTGAAACATACTTATACTAAAAATTATCATTTGTCTGGAATTCAAATTTTGCATCTTGGGTGGGTTTTTGTTTTTTTTTTTTGTATTTTTTTTTTTTATAACTCTGATAGCCCTATAACAAATCCCTTTTCTGCCTTCCAACAAGAGCAGTCCTACTCTCCATGCCGGGGTTCCAGATAATCTTGTGTGTGAGAGAAGTGTTTGGCTATCCAAAAGTTTGAAAACCACCTTGCTAGATGAATCGAGGAAACACTCTGATTTCCACTGTCTGTGGATTTCCCATTAATAAAGTAGAGTGCATCTGGTTGCTGCGAAAATTAATTAAAGCTTGTAAAGCCCTTTGAAATTGGCATGTTCAACTGCATATGCTACAAAATATTTATCACACGCCAGACAGACTGCCTGAAAACATACTGATTGCTCAATGAACAATTAGATGGCAGAAATTCCAAAAGATGTTAAATCACAATTATCATATCACTACGTTGAAGAGCCACATATTGAAACACAAGGGCACTTTACAACCTAA
>NW_011888921.1:130681-144808 GCF_000151845.1 Pteropus vampyrus
ACTTTATATTGTTATGGATTCTTTCAGCTGAATCATAGTTTTTAAAACAGGAGTTCAAGAAATAACAATCAGGAAATGAAGAAAATAGTTCAGCTCCTATGACTCTATTGTCTGCTATTTCTGCTTTGTAAGGTTTTTTAAGCTTAAAAAAGAGTTTTTATAAAAACGAAACAGAGATACCAACACAATAAAACACATCTGGTGGCCACTTGGTGACATTCAGGCTTCTTTTTTCCCAACCATTAGCTTTCATGGAAAGCTCTAACAGTGCTAAAGCAAATGTCATAAAAGTATAACACTCATCATATAATGTTGTCTAAACACTTGAGGCTGAAATTGAAATCTGGCAGGGCAACTGATGAGTAAACAACTTTAGATTATTCCAACGTAACAATGAAAAGACACAAGTGTAAATACCTGGTGGATTGGCCAGGTAGAAGCAATGTTTAAGGAGGAGAATAGAGAGCTCTTATTCAGAAGTTTAAAGTCAACCACAGAAAAAAGACAGAACCACAACTAAAGTTGTCAAAATTCATATCTTATTTCTGATTGAAACTAAAGTTTTATAAAGGTGGCAATAAGTCCATGACCAAGAGCACAATTAATCTTAGAGCCAAATACAAAGACTTGCAATTCACTGAGCATCATGTTTGTCTCACGTTTCCTGCCTTTGCCCACAATTTTCTTTTTGCCTAGACTAGGTCATTCTCCAATTTAATGGCTTGGCCAACTCCTCTTTAGTCATTAATAGCCAGCTCAACCATCTCCTCCTCTTGGAAGCCTTCCTTAACAATCAGCACAGAACAAATAACTTCTGCCTTTATGCCACTATTATATCTAGTACATTTCTCTATTCCTGCCTCTATCACAATTTTTTGCAAGTAAATGCTTAAATGCCTTCCTTCTCTACAAAATAGGAAACTCTTTCAAGACAGGAACCCCTCTTATTTAGTGAGTGTATTCTCAGAGCCTAACACAGTGCCTGGCCAACCACAGGGGCTCCATAAGTTGCGTTAAAATAAAAATGATGCCCCCAAATGGAAATAAGACTGGGAGAGTTTAACGCTAAATGGTTAACATGCATTTATCTGTAAGTGCAATTTCTCCTTTGCAGAGAAAAGACAGCAGAGATTATGCAAAAGAGCTGCTATCACTCTGAAGTGACTAAATGGTCAGGAAAAGAGGCAGAAGATGAAAGGTTCTGTATAACCATTTGAGGAGCTATAATAACCGAAACCGCTGTGAATTGTTCCTAAAACATCTCTACGAAAGTATGCCAACTGTGACCTGGAGGGCTGGCCTCCAGACCAAGGGACATGTGCGCCTTTATTTTGATTCCACCCTCTAACAGTCTGCTGAGAAGGCCCACAAAGGTGTCATTAAGAAATGGAACATCTTCCTGCAGTACTTTCACACACTCATTACCATCTGATAGCGTTTGATCTTTGAGTCATGGCTGAAGTGACCCAGATTCAAACTGGTGATTATTAATGTCACATTTATACAGTCCTTCCTGTAGAAACAGCACTTCACAGTCACTTACGAATCTGCAGGGAGATGCGTCATTGCTCATTGCCATGTTCATCCGAACAATTCACATACTCCATCTTCTTAGATATAGTACAGATGCTATAACATCTCCCGGTGGGCCATTTGTAACTTCGGGCTCAGCCTAATTAGAATGTGAACAAGATCCAAGGTCCTGAGAATGTGCTTAAAAGTTAGTGATTTAATTAATCACAGTGCTGCAAAAATGGAACACCCAGGCCAGTAGGTATGGTGACATATGCCAACATTTAAGATTAATACAGAAAGAGTTTCACCATTTATTGCATATTTACATCAGCTTTTATTTGGAGAGAGGTGGAGATAAGAATATTATTACGGTTTTAAAAAATATTAGGAACATAACTAAAATGGATGTTGAGTTCTCTAAAGCTTCCGAAATTAATTCAAATTTAGTCAATGAACACACATATTTTAGACAAAGTTATAATCACTATTGATTACATAAGTAAGTGAACATACCGCTTTGAGTTCTACTTTTTAAAATTTCTACATTTCCTGTGCATAAACACGGCATTCACATTTGTAATTTTTAGTATGAATATAAGTATACCATTGTTGTAACTACATCAGATTAATAATTTACTCTTAATATTACTGTATTTTTTTAGCTCCTCATATTGAGCTATAATGTAACCTATTAAACCAGACTTTTAGTAAGGGAAAGTGTATATTCTCTTAGTCTTTAAAACATAGATTTTGTTGAATTTTGAATTGGCCACACTGAATCATAAATAAAGAGACCATTTTTTAAAGTCACACCTGGCTAATATGAATAATTTTGGATAGATCATTAAATAATTCTAGTTAGAGACTTAGGCTGTGATGATAATAATAATAAAAAAATAATAGCAGCTCCAATTTATTATCTCTACCCCTGACATTACAGCCTCCAAATCCAGTATTTCAGAATTAGAAATTTTGAGCCTAAAAAGTCGTTAGGCCACTCACTTTATAATTGAGGAAACTGAGGCATAGAGTAGGTAAAAAGTCTAGAAAATTAAGTGACTTATCCAAGATCACATGCAAGTTAGTAGTAGGAGAGGTTATCTAAAAACATTTAACATGGAACAAAGATACACGGCAAATTTACAAAATAATAAAACATCATCAAACAATTTTATATCAATTTACAAGTACTTGCTTATTTTCCCTCTCTTTCTTATCTTTTCTTTCTAAAAACTGAACAGTAAATGACCAAACCAAAGCTCCTTAGGAAACTGCACCTTGAACTAACAGGCAGCTTCTTCATCAGTAAATTGGGGATAACCTTGGTTAGACCTCCACACAGACTGCAGTGAAGGTAAATGAGATGAATCTGAAAGTGCTTTGTGCACTTCAAAGGTATTAGCCTTATTATTAGTAAAGAACCTCCGAGTTAAAACATGATAATTTCTGGACAAATAAATTGGCTCAGCCCCTTAATAGGAAAGCTGACTCATTGCCAATCTAACCCTGGAAACTGAGACATTAAAATAATAATTTCAAGCAACTAGGTTTCCTACCAAGCTGGTTGAAATCACTTAGAGGATTAGCTTTTCACCTTTGGAATTTAAGTCAGGATTTTGTGAGTGAAAGACTGTCATCTTTGTTCTAACTGACAGGGCAACACCACAAGTCTGTCTGAAGATACTGCCTCTATTTTTTTTAATGGAGGGAAGTCACACAGCTTCCTTGTTGCAAATATTCAATCTTACTTCTATTAACATGGCATCCGTTTGCTATACGATTACATTTCATTGATCACTTTGTGGTGGAGAGAAAGAAGAGGAATGTTTGATCAGTCACTTTCCTCATATTCTATCAATTTCTCTGGCTTTATTTGAATAAGTGGGGAAACAGCTCAGAAATTCCCCTCTAGCTGCAAAAACAAACAAACAAAAAACAGAAAACCCCCCAAACAACAACAAAAATCTCTCTTCTGGAAATTTTCACTCAGGTAGAAACAAAATACCGGTTTCTATTTGTCTTTACTTTATATATAAGTTTTAAATGGCCCACAAATGCTTACTCTGCAAAATGAAGATGGCCATTTGCTAACTTTATAGTCCTATTACACGAATGAGGATATAAGCTTAAAACTCTCTAATCTGCTCAGTATCACGTATTATTAGATTGGGAAGGTGGTGCTCCCATTCAAAGCATAGTTAGCTCCTTATATTTCTGTAGTAATTCATTCTGCAGATATTTATTAAGCACCTACTCTATGCCAGGCATGATCTAAGATTGGAGATAAAGCAGTAGAAAACACAGCATATAGACTTCTTCATGGAACAGAGAGCTGTATAAGTAAATATCTGTTACATTGTGATAAGTGCTATGGAGAAAAGTAAAACAGGTTAAAGGGTATCAGGAGTGCTGGGTAGTGTCTGAGGGAAGGCAGGGGTGCTGCTATTTTATGTAGGGTGATCAGGAAGGCCTCCCTGATGTCAGATGACTTTTGAGCAGAGACCTAAAATGATGGAGCGAGCCACGAGCCCACCTGGAAAAACCTACATGTGTCTTTTTATATTAGCTTGATGTACAGCACAAACAAGGAGATTAGAGGTAAACTTCAGGAAAGTGAAACCTACAAATAATAAGCCTTTATACAATACTTGAACCAGCTCTCAATTTCTCTCTAATGATCCTTAAACCCTGTATATACAACTTAATCTATTTTTCTGACTAAAATGCCTCACAGTATCTCTTCACATAATAACTAAAGGAGTTCTCCAGCTATACTGTGCTAACAACCCAAGGAGATAATTCAGGTAGAAATTTCCACTCTGAGGCGATGATTATTTGACTTGGCAATGGGCATATAAGAGGGAAAAAAGAGCTGAAGCAAGCTGACTTTGCTACTAGTCATGCCTACACAGAGAAGAAGTGCATAAGAAATTGGACATTATCCAAGTTTTAAAGTTCTTTTAATTAAAAAAACAAACAAAACAAAACAACAACCTCCCCCACCAAGAATGGCATGTACAACAACGAAAAGCTCAAGTAAGCTCGGCAAGTATCAAATTTCTCCTTTTGTTTGCACTATGTAGGACACAACTGGTAGTAGTACTGACAGGTTTAAGTTCTTTTTCTTTTGTCTCTTTATGTTCTACAGCAGTGGTGATAATGGATAATGATAGGAAATAACCCAAATTTTCAGAATGAAGAAGAAAAAGCAAAGAAACACAATGAGCAACAAACCATTTTAATCAATTTCCGCAAAAACTATACAACAGAATTTTCCAATGCTTGATAATAAAACTTTCAGATATATCACAGTTATTATGAAAAAAACGGAGAGGGTGCTTATCATATTTTATTGTGACCCTCTGATTTACCTTAGTGTCTAGAACAAATACATATATTGTAGAAATGAACCTCTGGACAGTATGGATGTGGACAGTTTTAAAGAATCTTATGTGTTATGAAAGATATGATAGGGAATCATGATGGTAGAAGGTTCAGAATAATTGCTGGCTATGAAAAATAATTATAATTAACTTGTTAAAAATTGCCTCGCTAAACCAAAAAAATGGGAATCAGCATTTTTGTTGAGAAAAACAAAGGGCTTAATCACACACACACTTTATTAAGAACTTGTATTAATAAAGATCCATTTAAAATTTTTATCTTTGTAATTCAAAATATTTAAAAATAAGACTTAAAATTATAATAAAGTTGTAAATTTTTCAGATAAGCTTTGAAACCTTTAGAGTGATATGTTTGGGACCATTTCTTACATGGCCACACATTAAGATGACAACAGAAAATTAGACATTTGAACAAACGCAGGAGCCCAAAAAGTAAGGAAACATAGGACAATCTATGTTTTTCATAGGATAAACTATTTTTCAACAGTATGTTAATTATACTTTTAAGTAATGTGCTCGATATCTTTTTCTTTTTGGTCAACCTCTAGCTATCTTCTCAGGTGAAGTACCTCCATAGTTAAATCAATGAGACCAATTGTTAATTTGGAAAAAAATACAATCGATACACTGGAGTATCCTGAAAGTCTGGAAACAAAGAAAATAATGTAGTTATGTTGTTTTTCAGATAAACGGTTATACCTATTGTTTTAAGTTTGGAGGTACTTTACCTGAAAGGTGTCTAGAGGTTGACAAAAAACATATTACTTGAAAGCATAACTAATATTACATTTTCAAAAAATGTCCCGACTTTCAGGCTCTCTGTAGTTGCCACGCGTCCATGACGCGCCAGGCGTTATGTAAGACGATGGGTACGCAGAGAACATGGTTCTGCCCACACATTAATCACCATCTACTCATAGGAGCAGAGGACACAGATCTTCCTGGAATTGGATAAAAATATCTATAATATTTTGACAGCAACACTAGGAACGAACATAGCTGTTAAGAATGTATGAATGACTGAATGAATGAATGAACAAAAAAGAAAGAAAGGAAAGAAGAAAGAAATGAAGGAAGGGAGGAAGGAAGGAAAAAGAAAGGAAGGAAGGGAGGAAGGGCGTTCAGTCTACTAGGATTAGAAACATAAAATTTAGAAATGGAAGGTAATCTTAGAGGTCATCTAATTTAGTGGCTCTTAACCAGCTGTGCATTAAATTACCTGAGGAGCTTTTTCGAATTAAATGTGCAAGACCCCACCCCAAACCTACTGCCTTAAAAATCTCTATGTATTTGCATTTTGAAAAAGCTCTATAGGTGTTTATGATGCAAACTTTTGGTTAACATGTACTGATCTAGCCTGATTCCCTCACTTTATATATGAGGAACCGAGGCTGAGAGAGGCCGAGAGGTTGACTTGAAATCACAGTTATTGTACTATAGTCCAAGTTTTCTGATTTTCAGAAAGACTACAGAAAAATAATCTTTTCCTTCACTGTTATACCTCATCGCTACTATCTATTCTTGAATTTCTGCTCAAGAATATAGAAGATAAATGAACAAGTATTTGGCCAAAAGTTACTGAACCAAGATAAGAAAGCCAGTGTCTACAGGCAACACAAACATATAAATAACAACAACAACAAAAACACCCATTATATACCAGAGTAACCTGGTTGATCCCTGTTTAACCAGACAAATCAAACTAGTTAAAAACACTCCCACACAAATATTATTCCCATCAGTGTCTTATTTCACCACCTTAATAAATAATAATTTTGGTTTCCGTGGGTAAGGAAGGGAAAAGAAGAGTGTGATTTTTCAGGTTTCTTCCTTAAAATACAGAAGTTTAAAAAAAATTCATTTCCAGTACTTCAATATGAAGTAATCCTGGTCTTCTTTTAATGCTTTTGGCAGTATTTGAGGACATGTTTTTGGCTATCAGCCTGCTAAGCTGTTTAAGCTTACAGAAGGTCCACAAAGAGAATGTATATGATTAACTTAGTTAAACACAAACATCTTCTCTGTATATTTTATTCCCTCCCTCCACATTCACAAAAACATAAAAGGCTAAATAAAGCATTTCAGAACTAGGCAAGGGGGGCAAGTTATTTATCACTTCAACTCCTTTCTCAAGGCTTGTGTAAATAAGAACTAAGGCAACTCAATGAAATTATTCACATGATCCTTGCAATGAACAAAGCTAAGCATCAGAAAGCAGTTCAAAATTCCTTTGGAGCACATGTATTTCCTTACAAGAAACATCTGTGACTCTCTAATATACTTCAGACATTGCTTTATCTCTCTCTAAAAATTATGTAACATGCATATATCTCAAGCACTGAACACACTTATTAATTACATAGTCACAGAAGAATTTAAAATGCCATCTCTTTGACACACATTATAACAAGTATTTCAACACTAGAGCACTAAGCACTAAGCAGTCATCTTATATAAAATCTAACCATTCCCTAAATTGTTTGGAAGAGATGTTTTAAAGCAAAACGAATGCCATACTATCTAGCTCTTTTTCAGATCTTCACTCGAATAATTTAGATTATTCGAGTATATAAATAACAGTTGGAAATATCAATTACGTTTAACAAGTTACAAGTTTCTTCAGAAGATCACCATATTATTTGCTTATCAGTGAGATAAAAGAAAAAAAGTATAAATGCCTTTAGTTAAATTATAACGTGGTTTAAGTCAGTTTCCTATTATTAGACTGAAAGAGTGGTGTGTGTGTGTGTGTGTGTGTGTGTGTGTGTTTGTGCATGCGCGCGCACGTGCCTGAGCGTGCGCACATCAAGAAGACAGCATTTTAACGAGGGCACAGGAGCTGGCCAACATAGAAAAGGGTTTTAATAGACTTTCTATTTCAACCGTAGTTACTGTGGGTTTTGTCACTATAGCAATGGGCCTGTGTAGGGCAAGTGTCTGGCAGGCTGGGGTGCTCAGCTGGTAAAGCAACATAAACCTCATTTTACCTCGAGCTGAGCAAATTTCCTCTAAGAAGGTTTGCTTAATTGAAAGACAGTTTCCAAGGATAAAAGAAATGTCTAAGCATTGGTTGGTGGGCACTGCTTCACAGTACACTGCTATACTAAGGCTAACCTCACACCTTCTCCTAGATTTGATCAAAGGCCTCCACTATGGTTCATTAGGGTCGTTCCTTGGATCTAGGCAGTAACGTAACCTCCAGGATCTCAATGATGCCTGCAGCCTGGGTTAATTTCAGCTGTCTCTACAGGGGCTACATGAAACATGGCATTTACAAATTTGGATTATACAGCACTATTTATTACATGATGGAGAATTTCCAAAAATGCCAGAAGAGATGTTGGCATTTATGCAAGTCAACTACTGTTCAACCCAAAGAAGCACTATATTCCATAGGATGTTTTTGCCAGGATTGAAAGAGCCTATGTGAAAACACCTTAATTAGGACCATCTTAGCACCTCGCTATTGGATAGCCTCTAGCTCTAGGTGTTATGTTTCAATGGGCCAACAAACCATCCTAGAAACAGAACTCTCCAGTCCTGTAACCAGTCTCTTCACTCCAAGCCCTGAGAGTGTATATTTTCTTATTTTCAGATTTAATAAGTCAAGTATATCTGGTAGCTATTAAAAGATTTAAACCACTACTATTTTAAAAGCTTTCAGTGTTAGGAGATTTCAAGTCCACGGAAGGGTCAAATATGGAGGGTTTGGTTCCTGTGAAATGGTGAAATTATTTGCTGCTTTCTCTCCCTGCTCATTTTAAGAATTTTCTCACTGACCTTTCTGTACCCTTTCAATGTGTTTTTAACACATGTTCATGGAATATGAAGGAAAGACAGTGCACCAAATAATCTCCAGTGACCTAAAAATATAATTATAATAATAGATCCCTATAAAAGGAAGGGGAAAAACTTGAAAACATTAACTACTTAAAATATACTATCAGATAAACTTTTCCCCTTTTCTTCTTTGGGGAACTCTAAACTGCTGTACAATGTTTCTTTCAAATTTCTTTTATTGAATAGTTCAGGTATGTCTGCTCATAGCAAACGTCTATCCTAGAAAACCATCACATCAAGTGGTGGCTACTTTATATCGAACTTTTTTTCTTAAAGGCAACAAAAATTGGCGGGGTGGAGGTGAGGGGGAAGGTGGTTATAAAAAACTTCACAGGAAACCAAATAGCCTTTATTTAAATTAAAAGCAATCACAGCCTGATTCTTGGAACACACTTCGAAATGCTTTTTGGCATGCAGCTGCTACATGCCGCCAATATTGTATGTAATTGGAAACATTTCAAACAGAATTGTTACCAAAGTCAAAGACCATAATTGCGAGCTGTGGGATCTGTGCCTCAGATAAAAGAAGGGCAGCTGAGTTAAAGCACGCTGCTCAGAGGAGTCTACTTATGGGTCTGCATCTGACTGCAATATTTTCACTGTCTTATCGACAAAGCTTTCTTTCCAGAGACCCAAAGAGAAAAGAAGGAAACAGAGAGAAGCATACACAAAGCAAAAGCTGGTGGGTGCTATAAATCAGCAATTGGGACAAAACTCTTAGAAAGGAGTACATGACATCAGCACTAGAACAACTGAAATAACACAGCCCTAACTTTTTTCTCCTGCAGTGTAATCCACTAGAAATGAAAGGCATCTCTCCCAAGAGTTCACCCAAATCTACCAGTAAGAAAAATACAACTGCAGTTTAATTGGTCAGTTGTTTTTTAGGCTCACTTAGGACCAAACTTATGGACAGGCGGAGAAAAGCTAAGAAAAGGTAAATGACAGCTACTCGGTAGTTTATCTCTCTAAATTTTAAAATGTTTACATTTTCTTCTGCCTTGCTGACATTTTTATTTTTATTTTAAATTTAAAATCTCTCTTTATAAAGAAATGAACCTAGAAGGATCTAATCAGTTCAGGCTGGGCAATCATTCTCGTTCCTACAGAGAAGTCCCTACAGAAGACCAAAATGCAGTTAGAATTTAGCTCAAATGTGCACACAAGACAGAGACACAAGAAGAATTATTACATTCTTGTTGAGAGGTTTGATCCCCCCTAGTAACTGGAAACAGTGCCAATGGACCACTGGCTCAGGAATGGTTCTTGGAAAAATCGTGTCATTCTGGCAAGCAGAAAAATGATCCGATTATTCTGTCGTATCGCCGCGCCAGAAGTGTCATGACATCAGCATGCTCCAACTTGTGAAGAATGTCTCTTCCCACCATCTCTCCTTCAGCAGAGGGGGAATGGGGGAAACGAAGGTATAAGTGGATCCCCATGCAATGCCAGGCCAGTCCTTTCCCACTGTGCCAAAATGTTGCTTTACCAACACACATGTAGTTAACATCCTTGGCTTCAGTACAGCATGGCCATAGACAAGAATGTGTAATTACTTGTTACTGGGGGAGCTTGGGCACTATACTCATGTGTGTCTAGCAGTGGAGAAATCCAGAAGCAGGGGCTGCTGAAGTTTCCCTGTTGCCATCTTGGTCCCGAGTACTCTGTTCTGGAACGCTGGCTCCACGTGCTGCCTGAGGTTTCAAGGAACTGCACCAGTGTAGGACTTGGCACCCAGATTATTGTATTTTCCTCTCCCAACTCATTTGTTCGCACCAACCTCCTAAGATATTAGTGCACAATCTGGTAGTGCTTTATTCTGTGACCACAAGAAAAAGCGGTAATGGTTCCTTAAAACACGAACTAGCCAGCCACCTACCCACCCACCCAACCATCCACCCAACCAACCAACCAAGAAAGATAGCTCATTCATTTTCCTAACTCCTCTTTATTGTGGAATAATTGCCCCTAGATTTAAGCAAATTGAATATTCTCACACTAGTAAGAGTTCAACAATTGATATTATTTTACATAAAGTGAAGGGAAATAAGAGAGCTGTTTTTCTAAGTGGAAGAAGTCTATCCTGGTCAAGTGACATCTTTATATTTCTAGACACAGATGAGAATCACTCTAATTTTTAAAATTACGTTCCTTCTTTAAAAAGAAAATTTTATTCTTTGTAAAAGACTAACCAGGAAAGTAACTACAATAACTAGAATACCTGTGTTGATGATCTTTCCTGAAAACTATATTGGGCAATCTAAACTATAGGTATATTACTTAAACTATAAGTAACTAAGAGTTACTTAATTACTGGAAGAGAATTTTAAAAATATTTGTTCCATTTTATGAGTATTATGAACAGTCACTTATAATACTCAATTCTGTGTTTTGTTATTATTAAGTCATTATAAAAGGTTTTAGAGAAGTTATGTTACAATGTCATTTTTTAAAACTTGGATTTCAGCTTACTTTTTAAAATCCTTAATTAAAGAAACTTCAAAATTTAACCTCTTCTTTTATGTCTTTTCAGATTTATCATCAGAGAGGCTTTTGGAAACAACCAGAACAACCTTTTACCCACATTTAATAGTTTAGCTATTAAACCTATAAGGTTTTTTTTTCTCCCCTGATGATATTAGATTTTATTTCGGTGACCCAAGCTGACTCATTACAACCTCCTTTATTATGGAGACAAATGGTGGTTCCATGGTTCTTGATTATAAAAACATGATAAACTTTTAAAGTTTCATTGGTATTACCGGCAGAACTGATTAAATCTGTCATTTTAGTAAAATATATCACGTTTCTTTTAAAAACTTATAAACCAGTAGGCTTAATTTAGTACCAATTAGTAACAAATTAAGGATGGAAAAATTAATTTACTAAACCCATTTGCTCACATCAATATGGCTACCTCTATGTACCATCCAGTTTTTTTCTCCCTCCTTCCCCCGCTTCCCTCTCTCCTTCCCTCTCTCCTTCCTCATTTCCTTCTACCTAGACTTATTCACAAGAATGAGTCACTATTGTTAGCATGACGTATTAAAACAGATTTTTCAAGTTAGTCAGCAAGTGTGCTAACTCTTGACTGTGGGTAACGTCCATTTATTTCTAGCATCTTTTAGTTTTAATATGTAGAGCACATGCATTGTTAACCTTTAAATCCTTTGTATAAACATTTCTGGAAGAGCTTGTAAAATATCTCCTTCTGTGTTTCCTGACTCGCCAGTTGATGGCATTTAGAAACCCTCTGGTACCAGCAGGTGCTGTATTTTGCTTTCTTCAGGCTCCAGCTGGGCTACAATGACAGATTTCTGTCCCAGGCCAAGCCCAGCCATCTAGGCTAGGACCACATTGGAGGCAAACTGAACCAGGCCCCACCAGACAGCAAGATAAATGGCTGCTGTTTAAGTTTAAAATCCCCTGGTGGGAGTAAATATTATTCCAGAGAAAAGGACTTGACAAATATTGCATCATCCTTCCAGAGCTGTCTTGATTAAAGGAGAATCTTTGGATTAAGTTGGTGCTTAATTCAAAATGTATCTATCTTGCTGTCATGGGATTTTTTTTTTCTTCCCAGATCCTGAAAACAGACATATTGTTGGGGATGGTCAAACAAGGCTGCTGCCTCCCAAGGGGCTACAGTCCATTCCTGATAATAGAAGGCGGCTGAACATTGACACTTCACTGAAGATAATGGAGACAGCAGAGGCTTAGTGGAAAAAGGCCAGTTGTCACCTAAGTGACAGGCAACAGCTGAGCTCACACATCTGGAGCTGGATCTGGGCAAACATTCAGCAAACCCTCACCCATCTATACCTTGGGCCTATCTGAAAGGACAGAAGGAAGTTCCTTTCACTCCAAAAGTACATTTAAAAATATCTGATGGTGAATCCCATCAATTATATAACATCAACTGCAGACACGGCCTTCTGAAATACTGATTAAAATGAAGAGGTAGACAAAACTGTCCGGTGTGCACAGAGACAATTTCATTAAGTATAGTTTGTCCTTCATAAATTCCATCCTAAACGCCTCTCTCTCTCTCTCTCTCTCTCTCTCTCTCTCTCTCTCTCTCCTCTCGCTCTCTAGCTCTTCTCTCCCTCTCTCCCGCTCTCCCGCTCTCCCTCTCTCCCTCTCTCCCTCTCTCTCTACATATATATGCTTTTTACAGCACGAATGCATCTGAACTCTTCCAGAGAGACAAGATGTTCTTTCCTTAAGCAGGTTCCCATGGTGTGTTCTTCACCTTGCTCATGGCTGCAGTTCTGCCTCGCGTCCGCTTTGTAAAATCAGCAAGCAAACGTGTTTGGCTTGTGGTTCTGAATCCTCTTTAGGCAAGCTGGAACCCAGTGCAGTGCCAGCTGTCTTTCCCCCATCCCCACCTCGTTCTTCAGCCTCCCAAAGACAATCTGTGGACAATTTCCCCAAAGTCCCAAAATAACACGGCACTGCCAATAGTCACTGGCGATGTCGTTTGTTTTTCTTAGAGGGCAATGAAAATTTAACAGCTTTCTGCTGCATCCGGAGTCCTAGTCCTGCTAATCATTAACATGCCCAGTTTCTTCAACTTTTTCTGCCTAAAGAGAAGAAGACGCTCCCATTCTTTCCTATATACGTGCTACATTCAGAAAACACCTTCGCCCGGATTGGAAAGGGGCGGGGAGCTAATGCACCCCCTGCCAAAAAGCAATCGGCCCTCTTCCTAGAGCCTTAGGAAAGAATCGGTACCCTCCTTCCCGACGCCAGTAGGTGACGGGCGATCCTAAGCCGCAGACACATGCCAACGCACCCTCGCTTCCCTGCGCCAGCATCGCCCCAACTCGGGCCATTGAACGGGTTTCCACGCAGGAGAGAATCAAGGGAAGAGTTGGCTGTGATGCAGCAAACAGGAGCCATGCGGGCAGCCTATCTGAAGCCCTCTTGGTGCTGCAGCCCAATATCTGCTTTCACTGTCTACTTAACCCAACAAACAGACTATGACCTTCTCCCTTATTTTCTGCCACACCAACCCAGTCTGGACTCTGGGTGTCACAATCCCCCCCCCACCCCCCGCCTCCTGCGCGCCCCGCAGTGAGCAGTGACACCGAAGATGTCCGGCCCTTCCCCTGCGGTGCTCGCTCCCCGCCGCCGCGACCGCAGACCCTCTGCAGAGCCCGCCTGGAGCCGGGCTGCCACTCACCCCGCGCAAAGGACAGGGAACTCGACTGGACGGTCCTCGGCGCCGCGCCGGGGCTGCGGGGCTGCGGTCCGTGGCTTCAGGGGTGGGCGAAGGTGGGCAGCCCGCGAACCATCCAGAGTCCAGAAAGTCGCCGTGCAGGTCGCGGCGCCCCTCCGGGAAGTCAGTGCAGGCGGCGCGAGGCTG
>NW_011888921.1:145678-147651 GCF_000151845.1 Pteropus vampyrus
GGGCTCTTAGGCACATTAGCGCAGAATTAACTAGAACTCAGGCCGTTTTTAGTTCTGCCATGACATTTGTGTCACCAGAGAACTTCTGGCTCTTCCCCGTTCTTGATCAGTCGAGTCTCATGGAGTACTATTCTCCCCCCGCCCCCACCCCAATACACCCCATGTTGCAGAGAGCAGACCCCAGGCAGCTGCTAACCCCAACTTGACAAGTGTCACTGCAGAGCTGGGGCTTCTCTATCTCTCAACCCCTTCTGCAGTCCTCTGGGATACTGTGTTATCTCCCAGGAGGATGAAGATGTGTGTGGGTGTCTGTGGGCAGGAGAGTGGGGAGAGTATTGATCCATGCAATTTTTATTCTTTTAAGAAAAATCAAAACCGCAAATTTCACATTTTTTTTTTCAGAGCTCCAGGTCGCCTTGATTTTTATTGCGAGTGAAACAAGGGACTGTTCAGCAAAAGTTGAGCAGATGAAAAGGAATATGTAAGGAAATAACACCTAGAGGCAAAAAGAGAAAAACGGTGCAAATCTTGGGAAATGTTTAGCCTCGCCCTGTGCTGACTCAGATCCCCCTGCACTGTAGAATCTCTCTCCTCTCTATATACACAGGCTGAGTTCCTAATCCTCTGAGCACAAATCACTCAGGAAACAAGGCTGTTGCTTTTGAAATAACTTTACTTGCTCAGTGGTGTTTGTAACTGATGGGAATCTGGGCAAAACAACCTAGGCTGTCTTGCTCCTCAGCATTTTATTGGAGTTCGCTTTTTTAAGTTGTGTCTGTTTATCTCACCAGAGTCACAAATGCTTCCATTAGGTTATAAACTTGTAGCTTCTAAACTAAACTCCAGAACTGCCCAAGAAGACTGAAAAAATGATTTGTTCGAGCCACAGAGGTAGTGAAAATCAGTACTTTTAAGGGCAAAGAGCCTACTCTTCATGTTCATATCTTTGAGTTCTTATCTGTCTATTGTCTCAATCAAGACCTTTAAATGAAAGCAATTTCCCAACAAATTGAATGACCCGGTGGAACAGAATCAATGGAGGATGGAATCACTGAAGTCTTACAGCAGTATCTTCATGAGACAGCCACTTCAGTGGACCTGTAGGCATTAGTAGCAGGCAGAGTTGGGTATGGAGACGCTCCTGAAGAGAATATTTATAAAGCCTACACTTGGATCTCCTTATTAATTGAGGGGAAATGCTACTTTGTAATGATGAGAAATGAATTTCATGTAAGAAGAAATAGTCTGTGGTGGCTTTAGAAAGGTTTTGTTTATTGAGCATTTACTATACATGGAGCAAACATGTCGGAGACCTTAGGGCATGCACAATTGTTCCTTCACGAGGCTTATTGCCTCTTTGGACAAGTGCATGGGCAGCATCTTATGTACTCAATGTAAGTGCACACTTGGTCTTCAACCAGGACTCTCAGAAAATCACTTGGGGTGGTACATGTGATGACTTGCTACCAGACAGTCTGAATTCAAATCTCAGCCCCACTGCTTATCAAATGTAGCCTAGAATAATGTAGTTAACCTTGAGGGGATGCTTATGTTTTTCATTTGTAAATGAGGATAATAGTATCCACCTCACAGGACTGTTGGGAGGATTAAATGCTTAGTGGGCAGAAAAGACTCAATAGATGAAGTTTATATAAGGCCAGTTTATAAGGCATCTTCTCACAACCATGCCTCTCTACACTAGCCTCCATGCAAATTTTTACAAGTTAGAAAAGAACCGTTTTTTAAATTTAATCTGAAAAAATTCTTCATTGTGGTCTATTGGGCTGCTTCTGGATTTTTTTTATATTAATAGTATTATTTTCTTTGTCTTTACAAACCAACACAATACCATGCCTTTTACAAATAAATCAATTCACTTAAGCAATGTCTACTTTTCTTTTAAAGACTTGATAATAAATATATCTTTTTTGAAAATGATACCTTTATGCATTGAATTGTGTCCTCCAAAGATT
>NW_011888921.1:147701-153612 GCF_000151845.1 Pteropus vampyrus
TACTTGCTCAGTGGTGTTTGTAACTGATGGGAATCTGGGCAAAACAACCTAGGCTGTCTTGCTCCTCAGCATTTTATTGGAGTTCGCTTTTTTAAGTTGTGTCTGTTTATCTCACCAGAGTCACAAATGCTTCCATTAGGTTATAAACTTGTAGCTTCTAAACTAAACTCCAGAACTGCCCAAGAAGACTGAAAAAATGATTTGTTCGAGCCACAGAGGTAGTGAAAATCAGTACTTTTAAGGGCAAAGAGCCTACTCTTCATGTTCATATCTTTGAGTTCTTATCTGTCTATTGTCTCAATCAAGACCTTTAAATGAAAGCAATTTCCCAACAAATTGAATGACCCGGTGGAACAGAATCAATGGAGGATGGAATCACTGAAGTCTTACAGCAGTATCTTCATGAGACAGCCACTTCAGTGGACCTGTAGGCATTAGTAGCAGGCAGAGTTGGGTATGGAGACGCTCCTGAAGAGAATATTTATAAAGCCTACACTTGGATCTCCTTATTAATTGAGGGGAAATGCTACTTTGTAATGATGAGAAATGAATTTCATGTAAGAAGAAATAGTCTGTGGTGGCTTTAGAAAGGTTTTGTTTATTGAGCATTTACTATACATGGAGCAAACATGTCGGAGACCTTAGGGCATGCACAATTGTTCCTTCACGAGGCTTATTGCCTCTTTGGACAAGTGCATGGGCAGCATCTTATGTACTCAATGTAAGTGCACACTTGGTCTTCAACCAGGACTCTCAGAAAATCACTTGGGGTGGTACATGTGATGACTTGCTACCAGACAGTCTGAATTCAAATCTCAGCCCCACTGCTTATCAAATGTAGCCTAGAATAATGTAGTTAACCTTGAGGGGATGCTTATGTTTTTCATTTGTAAATGAGGATAATAGTATCCACCTCACAGGACTGTTGGGAGGATTAAATGCTTAGTGGGCAGAAAAGACTCAATAGATGAAGTTTATATAAGGCCAGTTTATAAGGCATCTTCTCACAACCATGCCTCTCTACACTAGCCTCCATGCAAATTTTTACAAGTTAGAAAAGAACCGTTTTTTAAATTTAATCTGAAAAAATTCTTCATTGTGGTCTATTGGGCTGCTTCTGGATTTTTTTTATATTAATAGTATTATTTTCTTTGTCTTTACAAACCAACACAATACCATGCCTTTTACAAATAAATCAATTCACTTAAGCAATGTCTACTTTTCTTTTAAAGACTTGATAATAAATATATCTTTTTTGAAAATGATACCTTTATGCATTGAATTGTGTCCTCCAAAGATTTATATGTTGAAATCTTCTCTTCCAATACCTCAGAATGTAATTTATTTGGAGATAGGGTCTTTACAGAGATAATCAGGTTAAAAAAAATCACTAGGGTAAGCCCTAATCCAATATGACAGGAGTCCTTATAAAAAGGGAAAATTTGGAAACAGACACAGGGAGAACACCACGTGAAGATGAAGGTAGAGATAGAGGTGGTACGTCTACAAGTGCAAGAACCACCAGAAGCCAGGTGAGAGACGTGGAACAGGTTCTTCCTCACACCCCTCAGAAGAAATCAACCCCAAGGACACTTTGATTTCAGACCTCTATCCTCCAGAACTGTGGGACAATGGATTTCTGTTGTTTAAGGCACCCAGTTTGTGGTTCTTTGTTATGGCAAATGAATGCAATACTTCAGCAAATGAATGCAAAACCCAACCAAGTCATGCTATGAATGCCTCTTGGCTCACTGAAGCCTATTTTTCACGTGAAGATGAAGAGTTCACAACAGTTTAAGCCACAAGCTTGGGCTTTAAAAAAGCAAGAACCTGATGGTGTTGGCAGGCTGTTTGATTTCTAGGCTTTGCTTGGTCCCTGTTTCCTGTGTTTGCCCACATCTGGGCTCTTTTTCCTGACCTGCAGACTCAGCCCCATTTGGTGTTTCCAGGGTGAATCAGTCTTGACCCTGTAATGACCTGCTTAGGCTGAGCTAGAAGGCATGTTCTCTTGTTTGAAATACTACAGAGGCTTCCCAGAACTTTCTGGATCGAGCACACCCTCCTTGCATTAGCCTACAAGGTGCCTCGTATTTGCAGTCTGCCTATCTTTCTGGTTTCTTTTCTTACCACTCTCCACCTTTGTTTGCTCTAACCCTATTAAATTATTTATAGTTCTTCGAAAGCATCCAACTAGTCTATGCTTCTGTACTTTCAACATACTGAGACTGTTACCCACTGATAACAGCCCTATTAGGTGCTTATCCTTTAAAATTTAAGTCAAGCATCACTTTCTTAATAGTCTACTGATGTGCATATTTGTTGTTTTGTCTGTACAGGATCTGTTTCTCCTTCTTTGTAATGGCCCAGATTTTCCTTGGGGAACCACCTTCCCCAACTGTCAGTGGTTTCCTTGGAGGCTCATCTCTGGTCGTACTCTTAGGTCATGAGACCCAGACTTGGAAAATTAGAGCTCTGGATCCTCCAGATAAAAAGATTGGTTCAGGGATGAGCATGTGAATTAGGTCAGGTCTTGGGATATTTCAGGAACTTTTAGGAATTCCATAACAATAAATTCAAAAAATATTTGTTGAGCACTAATGTACCTCTTTGCTGGAAATTCAACAGTAAACCAAACACAGTCTCTACTTTTTTGGATCTTCTTTGAGCCACTGAATCAAACTCTACCTAAAAACAAACTACCACTGAACTTTTAAGATTAAATTAATATTTCTTTGTTATCTTTTAAGCCTGTTTGGGGTGTAAGTGACTTGCAAATTAAAGTGTACTAACTGGTACGCCCACTCCCCATTTAGATACTACTTTTCTCTGTCCAGGTTTCTATTCCTTTATCACTTTATTTCTTTATTTGATTAATTATACCTGAACTTATTCCAAGAAAAGATTTAAGTCCACTTACAATTATGCAACAATAACATATAGCAAATTAACTTGATATTGTCATATGAAAGTAGATATGAAATGAGAAACAGAAATGAGACAGCTTCCTAAAATTCATCCCAGAAAGAGTGAGACACAATTTAGCTTTCAGGTTTCTAGCAGCCAACACTACAAGGGTTACATAATTCTTACACAATTGAAAATGAGTCTAAGATAAAAACAATACTATTTGGAGAGGTACAACCATTGCTAAATAGAAGAGCAGAAAGAAGCACCCCATCCCCTGTCATCATGAAGAAGGCTCTGGAAAAATGATGAACAACATCCTCAAAAACATCCTCACAGAGCATACAACAGTGTGTTTCTTGGAGCTGTTTCTCAGAGCATCCCTTAATTTACTTTTCAGAAAATTCATTTTTCAGAAGGAGCAATTTAATTGACTTCACTCTGACAAGCACTTCACAGTGTGTATGACAATTGCAATAAAGCGAGTAGTCCAGAGTGCTCTGGTAGGACATAGCAGGAACAAGCCGTGTGGTTGGAGGTGAGAGAGGTTTGAGTCAGGAAGTCTTCCTAGGAGAAGAGGCACATGAAAGATGAACTAGCCTAGAAAAAGATGTACGCATGTGTGTTTTTAGCGTTTTAGGCAGAGGGAACATCATGTATAAAATGAGGAGGTGAGTGCAAGTATGGTGACTCTGAGAAACTGAAATATTTTCAGTCTGGCTGCAGTATGAGGTATAAAGACAGAGCAGTGGCGAAGGCTTGGATGACACTGGAGAGATGGGTAGAGGCTGGGTTATTAATAAGCTTAAAAGCAGGGTCATGTTCAGTGGGGGAAGATGGTGAGTTTGTTTAGGTTTGAATGACAATAGAAAGGAAACTTCAAAACTGAGAAGCCAAAGAGGTAGACAGAAGCAAGGGAGAAAGATGTGTGAAAGAAGAGAGCATTTCCAGAAGAGAATAGTCCCTTCCTTCTTCTGCTAAACTTTAGACTGTCCAAAGCAAACTACGTTCCTTGGAGCCCTAAGAGTTCTATCAAACCCCTAAAGTAAGAGGTTTGATGAAGGCCCTCAGAGGGCCTGACAGGTAGGACTTGGGGACTTCAAGAGGGTTCAGCAGTTTATTGTAGTTCCATAATGTGGACTGGCTGATCGGCATGTCCTTCAGTCCATCCTCCATAAATAATATGCACCAGGCTTTTGGGAGTTTGGCCAGCAGTGATCTTGAAATCATTATTTGTGGGTAATATTAAACTATTCTATGTTGCTTGTGAAAAGAGGAACTACTAGATATTTTGACAGTCAACTGAGCCAGACTGATCATCCCTTGTGAAAACTGAGCCTACTCAAGACAGGCCATTTCAAAGGTGAGTGGAGGGAGGACCGTGGGTCAGGTTCCACTTGTTTATCACAGCAATCTTTGTAATTGATTTGCTGGCTCTTCCACTAGTCTGCTCCTTGAGGGCAGAATGCTGCCTATAATTGTTGTATCTCCAGTGCCTTTGCACAACGACTGAAACAGAGTAGGTGCTAATATACATAGAATGATAAATAACCACTGGGACTTCAATGGAGGGCTGTGAGGAGAAGGGAGTGAGGTGGGGGCAGGTAGGGCTAATCAGCCCAGGCCCTAAGGTGATCCAGCCAAGGCTAGAGTGGCCTACTGTCTGAAGAGCTCAGGGGCAGGTAGAGACAGCCTTAGATGGGGTGGCAGTGGGCTAGGTGAAGCAGCAATTAGGTTTTAGGGGCAAGATCTGACCTCCCCCAAATAGGGAGTATCAGGTTGTTAGTATTCAACCAAAGGAGCTGAGGTTCAAGTGTGGACCAGCTTCTCAGTGGCTAAATCTGATAGCAGGGTGAAATCCAAGCTAGTGTCTGCATGTGATAGGAGGACAGCTGCTGGTTGGAAGAGCCACATAAAGATACCTAACTTTGGGGAACGAGATTAATTCCAGATCTCCATCGCCAAAATGGAGGGGCTGGAGTGGAGAATAGATTGATTGGTGTTCTGTTTATTTTGGGACTCTGACCCTGGCTTCCTCATTTATACTTCAAACTAGATACTATTGATTTCCCATACCTGTGTTTCAGGAAGAGAGAAAAAGAAGAAAAAATATGTACATATTTTTGCTCACAGCTATTAAACCTACCTATTTTATGTCAGATCCTCTTTATGTAGTGTAGAGACATCCAAGACTAATTTATTCACTTTGACAGCTTAAGAGAGTGACATGATGGCTTCTAATGACCTTTCTGGAAATATCTTGGGTTAACTGGTGCTTTATTTACTCTTTTTTCACCTAAAAGGAACTTTGGAGCTTGTAATTGAATCACTGAAGGAAGATTAAAATCAATCCTGTCTCCCAAATTTAGATCTTAGATTTTACTACATTTTCTCTCCTTTTTATAAAAAGTAGCAATTACTGCTTCAGAACGTTGCTTATTCTTTTGGCCCCAGGCTCAAAGATCTCCTATAGATAGCACATGGCATTCCATAAATATCTCCAAGTATGACCTGGAGTGTCTGAGTTAGCTCTTCCCCCCTCACTAATGCTTTGGCTGGAGCAGAAGTTCCCAGATATTGGAGTTCAAATAATTCCATAACTGCTAGTCATACTACCACCCCACGCCCCAACTCCCACCCTGAGTCAAGGATTTGTGGGTCATTAAAATAAAACAAAGCTCAAGTAAGCATACAAAAAAAATTATATGCTCAATAGTGTGGTTATGGGCTATAAGTACAAAAAAGGAAGAAACTTTCACATACAGATTGCTAGATTTATAGTCCATTTTCTTCTGGAGTTTAAGATGGCAAGGGGGAAATTCTGAAATAGTGGCTCTGTGCCATTTTATGAGCAGGAAAAAAAGGAAATTGTTGACTTTTGCTCACCAACTCTGAAAATCCAGATATGCAATCATGGTTGGAAGAGAGTTGGAGCAGCTTGGAGCAGCATTCCTGATCCCTTGAGAACTGGCTTCCAGGCCAGCACCCTCCACCAGGATGTGGTTTT
>NW_011888921.1:154112-156774 GCF_000151845.1 Pteropus vampyrus
CCCGAAAAACTAAAACACCCTCAAACCTCAGAGATAAGGAGCTAAAAATGAACTCAAAGAATCAAGAGTACATTTTCCTCAAATGTATGGTGAGATCTCAAGATGGTGAGATCCAGTCCACACTTCTGGGTGGCACAGCTTTGCAAGTGGTATGAAAACTCCTCTAATCTGAAATTAGAATTGCCTGTAAGTAGCTATAGTTTCCTTAACTATCTTCTTAAAAAGGTTAGAAGAGACAGGCAATCTTGCCAGCAAGACCTGAGAAAAATGTGACTACAGTAGGATGTTTATGTCTTTGCTCATCTATTCACTCTTCAAGAATCAGGGAGGTGTGTGAGTGACAAGTGTGAGGAGGAAAAGGAAGAGAAAGGAGGGGTAATTCTCAAAACACAGCCGAAGGAAATGAAGCTCATGTCACAACTGTAGCAGGAATATATCGATACTATTTTTTTCCCCATGAGTGAGGTGGATGCGTCTGTCTGGGAAACACTTTCCATGGGAGCAAAGTCACTGAAAATAAATCTAAGTCATCTGATTTTTCATAGTGCAAATGCCCATCCATAGACTTGGTGACCAGTGCTTGGCAAGTCGTTGTTATTGTAACTATTATTGACATTATTTTTATCTGAATCTTGAGTGTTAATACTGGAGGACTGCGTTTTCTTTTCGCTTTTTAAATTTGATGCTAAAATTGATTTAGAATGTCTAGCAGAAAATTATAAATTATTCACTAATTTCGAGCATCAGCATCATAAAGATGAGGAAGCTAGCTGTATTACTGTCAGTCTTTCAGTGGTTCTTTCTCTCCCTATTCTGATAGGAGTGTGGTTTGCTAACATATTGGCTACGTGGTATCAAGGTTTTTATCATTTCCTCCTCATCTGTCACTTTGCACATCTACTCATAATATCTGGCATATTTTGTGTGTTATCAAGCTCTGGTTAGATTGTTGGCCCTTTGAGATCAGGGGTCATTTCTGAGACTTTATATCCTTCACTTTATATCCCTGTACTTGGTACTGTGCCTGCACATCATCTGAATGCAATGAATATTGGTCGATTACTCTTACATTGATCAAATGTGTAATTCCACATCTTCAATATGCTCTGACTCGAAACCGTAATTTTTAGATCTAGAAGAGCTGTGGCAGGTCGTTAGTTCAAAAATCTCATTTTATAGAGGAGAAAACTGGAAGAAAGACAAAGAAATATATATATATATTGTGCTCATAGGCACATGGCACAGTGGGGATTAGAACTCAGCTGTCAGATTTGACTTTTTTATTTTGTTCCTTCCCAGTTGGAGAAACTGGTGTCATTAAGTAAAGCTCAAGAGACTAGGGACTGGTGGCATACATCACGGGCTGGTAAGTCACTCCTCTCATAGTTTTGTGTATAATGACTATAGTGTAAGCATAGTGTCAGTTGTTCTGCATGTCACTCGATACTGTAGGCTAATAGGAATGCTTCTCTGCCTTTATGCAAGGCAAAGAGAGTGTTCCACTGAGCAGTAGCTCCCAGGCATATGCTTATATATAAAGAAGAAAATGAGGTAGCAAAGAATGTGCCTGCTCTTTCTTTTTCAAGGCCCATGCACGGTTTTCTGTAAAGGCTCTTTCTAAGCAGCTATTTCTGGGCCACTAGCCATGGGGGAAACATAAGTTCTTTACTTATCCCACAATCCAAAGGGGAACGCACAGGATGGCTTTCTTCTGTCTGCATCCCAAATGATGACCTCCTTTCCTCCTTCTCTCCCTCTTTCCTTCTGAGAACACTTGTCAATCACCCATATGCTAAGCAAAATGCTAGGTAGACAAGCGAGAGAGAATTATGAAAAAGAAAGCTGGTCTGCTCTGGAGCTAACTGTTTTGTTAGGGAGACAAATGTCATAAATATTCACAAACAATGAGATAAATGCTGAAAGAGGTATTTCCAAAGTGTTAATGGGAGCACAAAGGAAGGGACAACTAATGATATCTGTGAGACCCAGCGAGTGTTTTCCAGGAAGTGACATTGAGTCTTTACCAAAGAGTTATGGTGGAGAGGGGTGGTTTTGGAGTAATAGAGATGTCCCTGGTGGAGGGGGCAGCATGTGCAGACACATGACAACGTGAGAGGATATGGTATGTTTAGGAATCCAGAAGTAGTTTAGAATGCTGGAAAGCAGGGGGTTGTGTGGAGGAGAGCTGAAAGCCGAGGCTGTAATATAGAAATCCAAAGGACACTGGATGCTGTGCTAAGGACTGTATATTTTAGCTTCTGGTGATGGGAGGAAGGAACCAGCAGAGCAGAAACTGACTACATTAATGTACTTTTCCTCAAAGTAACACAAGTTGCTGAATATAAATAGCACGGCTAAAGAATAAAATATATCTGGGCTCATTTCATTTTTCTATAAAGATGAAAATTAGTTCTTAGAGGCACCTTTTGCAATTATTAGGTTATTTCAAGTGGTATGCAATTGTCCTTTTACAAAGCTTTGATTTCAAATGTATTTTCAATGTTAAGGGAAAGGGCGATGGACAGAAATTATGGAGACCTGAGTCTGGGTCCAGGTCCAGCATTAAGAGTGGGTAGTAGGAATCTACCCCAGCCCGTCTTCCTCATTCTTCAGGTCAGGGATGGGAATAGCGGCTTTCCAGGGATCTTTCAGCACTAGGACT
>NW_011888921.1:157119-164825 GCF_000151845.1 Pteropus vampyrus
AAGTTGCCATAGTGCCGTCTTATTTAAATTTTATTAATTTTTGGATAGGTGATACATGCATAGCTTTCAAAATTCAAAAGTTAAAACATGTATACAACAAAAAGTTTTCCCCTCGCCCCTTCTCCTGGCATCCAGTCTTCCTTGCTAGGCACTATATTTTCTAGCTGCCAAAATAAGGTAAGAAATACAACAATTTGCAAAGCCTTCAAGGATCAAGGTTTATTACCAAAAAAAGTCTTTTTTTTTTTTTTTTTTTTTGGTAGGGATGAATCTTAAGCTCTTAAAGAAATTTGTCAAAAAGATACCTACACAAAGACTCTGAGTAAAATAATGGACAATAAACTCAGTAAAATCTATGGACAGTGTAGAGGATTTTCTTATTTCTGAGCTCGTCATCTTTTTAAAAACTTAAAGAAATATTTAGTGGAATTCCTCCAATTCTGCCCCATTAAACAAGCAGAGTATTTTGAAGGAAGTAGTTACCCCAAACCCCATTTATTTATTCCCTACAGGAATCTTAATTTAACTCCTGAATCATGTTTAATTTTTAATACACAACTGGATTCTAAGATATTTCAGCTCCCAAATGAAGCCCTGTATAACAGAATGGGGAAATCTTTTGGATAAAATTGTTCATAGTGTTATCTATTCATATGTGACAGTACATCTGACAAAGGATCTGGGTTTGGTTGGACATAATTGCTATTCAGCTGTTCTTCTAGGCAGTAATTGGTCAACAGGCTTTGGGAAGCCACTCCTGAAATGTTAACATGGTGCCTTGGAATCAGCATAAAAAGGATCTTTATCTTCTGTTCGCTAAAGTGGGCACCTTGGCCTTGAGGCTGGTACCAAACAGTCTCGGCACAAGTTAAAATCAAGGAGAGTTATGGTTGACTCCTGTATGGGACTCTGAAAATAATGCAGTGATTGTCAGAAAGTGAATCCTGTGGTTCTGGTTCTTAGACGAGCAGAAAATAAATACTGTAAAGGAGTATTAAAAGCCTTGGATCAATGCACATCATGCAATGTAGCCATAAATCATTGCCCCTAGAATGAAGAACTGACACCAGATCAATGATTGCCAGAAAAATTACATTTTTCATTAAGTGAAACAGAAAGCAACGCTTGAGCGGTTAAACCTAAAACCAGACTGCTTTTCAGGGGGATAATAGACTGTGAGGTCCAGGCCTGCAGTCTGTTGAGGAGAAAACTGTTGACATCGAATTCTGAGGGAGTAAAGAGAAAAACTGAGCACATTTTCTTTTTGTTTTCAATAGTCTTGGAGTCTATCCAGTTAATGGAGGTAAAGATTTCTCCCAAAATCAGGTCCTGTTACAGTGGAGCTTAACCATCTCCCAGGACAGGTCTTCCTTAGGGCCCTTCCAGTGAAGACACGTTTTAGGGAGCGTTCTGGATCTGCAAAACAAAAGCCCTGGTCCCAAAGCTGCAACAGCAGAGACAGCATTGACAGAGATCTGTAATTCACAGTTCCTCCCGCTGCGCTCCTGCGGGGAGCAACAAAGCCCCAGCCACCTCGTCTAGTCTAAGGGACAGGCCTCCCACTGAGGTCTGCGGGAGCCCCCTCCTTCCCTGCTCCTCCTTCTCTTCCGTTCCTCCTCCCCCGCAACACGTAAACCCATTGTAGCTTTCTCAAAAGTACACTAGAATTACTGTCTTGATAATCTGCCTGTCTTTTCTTGGCTCCCCAGCAGTTTCTTCCCAGACACAGGGCAGGAAAAAAAGGGGGTGGGGGGTCTGCATCCGAAAGCTCAGTTTCTATGTTCATCGATCTCTAGTTTGTAGTGGCACTGACTCTGGAGCCCACCTTGGCCTCAACTCATTTTTCAGTCCAATGGTTAATGACCTGTAAAGAAATAAACAGCTGTTCACAGGGGTCCACATATTAAAAAAGCTCTGAGGTGAATCTTTTGTAATGCAAAGTGTCTTTTTTTTTTTTGTGATGCAGAAATGCTTCTTTTAATTTATCTGTTTTATAGGTTAGTGCACTATAGGGCTCTCTAACCATAAAGGTATCATTTGTAGTTGTAGCAGAAGAATGCTGATGAGATTTCCAGTTAAATTCAAATAAAATGAAGTCTGATTTCCTTACCTTGGCAGGATGGCCATTAAATTAACATGTCTCATTCCAACAACCTATTGCTCAGCTCTATTCCACATTAAAGATCAGCATTTTCATTGTTTTAAGTAGCGAGGAATCAGGGGCCTCACCTCTCCATCAGAGAAATACTTTCTGCCTGGCCCTTTTGTTGCCTCTGAGAGTTGAGAGATGGGTAAAAACCTTGTGAGGAAAGCAGTAAACTTGGTGAGAGGGGCTTCTTGTAGGAGGCATCTTTTTGCACCAAACTGGAAACAATGCAAATGCCTGAATAGAGTCTATATTTGTCCTCCCCTGATCATTACACTTCTGAGAATGCAACGTATGGTTGGAATGCTTTAGAAGTATTATTCCACAGGAAAAATACAAGAATAAACAAAGGTAAATGGGCCATTTAAAAAGTAGTGTTTTGATAACTTTCATTTCTATCATTTCTCTTGTACTGAAAGAACATGTTCATTATTAAATTTTGAAAAGTATAGAAAAGTGCAAAGAAATGTATTCTCTGCTGTTTTTTCCCCCCTCCGGGCATGCATATATTACAAAAAATTGATCGCAATGGAGAAGTGATACGTGCTTTTCAATTAATAGATAATGAACATTTCTGCATGTGATTTAATATTATTTTACAACCATTATTTTGTGGCTATATGATACATTTGTTGGATATTAGCATTAACTTTCTTTTTTATTCAATGTTCTTTAGTAGTGATGATCATTCTTTAGTTAACTCTCTGTGTTCATCTATTATTTTCTTAGGATGATTTTGTAAAAGGATTTCTGTTTTCTAAAACTGTATTTGTCAAAGTGAAGAGAAGAAGATTAAGCGAGCCCTGACTATTTGGCATATACTAATATCAGGGGCAGCATGACATAGTATTTGAAAAGCATGGGATCTGAGGTCACGCTGCCCTCATTTAAACCCCATTTCTACCTTATGGATGCTCAGTTTTCTTATCCGTAAAATGAGATAATAATGGTACCTATGTTCTCGGTTTTAGTGGGTAGTATGAATGGCTTAATATAAAAACACATATCTGAATGTACATGAACATTCTATTATTATATTTTCCTCCCTCATTTCCATCAATGGCCCAGTTGGGTGGATGATTGCAGAGGAGGAAGCAGGGGTCCAGAAATGAGAAGTAACATGCCTACTGTGGCCAAATCCAGATTTCGTGTGTCCAGTTCCAAAATGCATTCGTCCCCCTTTATACTATAATTATTCATTTAATCCACGTAGAAACTCAAATGAAACATGTAGCTCTGGAAGTTAAAATTTTCAGTCTCACTTCAGAGCTCTGTCAAAGCATTGCTGCTCTAGAGAGGAGCAGCTGCCTGTCATATCTTTCTGTGTTTCCCTCCTGGCAACTGTCACAACTTTCATTATCTCTTAATCTTACATTCCGATTTATTGTCTGTCTTTCCAGCTAGAATGTATGCTCTCTGAGGGAGGACTGTGTCTTTTCAATGATTATCACCAAGTCTGGCATCTTAAAGACTTTTGTTGAATAAAAAAGGCAGTTATGTACATAGCCATATTACCAGGTCATTGCCAAATTATTTCCTTTTGCTTATGCAAAAAGATTATCTACATGTATCAAATTGTTTGGATAATTGCTAACTCTTCCTATCTTATGCGTTTCATTTGAAGAAGTTTTGTTTCATTTTTTGGTGCTTCCATAGCCTAGTTCTTCTCTTTGAAGACTGTAATTTATTTACTTATTTTCCACTAGATTTTCCTGATATGTTGGATAATACTTTATCTTGATATTTGGTACTTTCGAGATCAGAAAATGTCATTTTTTCCAACATTGCAACCATTCGATTGTGGAGAGTGGTAAAAATTGTGCTGCACACTGCTCACATAGGGTCAGGACTTTCAGGCATGATTGCAAGTTTCAAGGGGATTCAGGGTAGAAATTTTGCATATTGTTTCTATCAATGTTTTTCCTCCACTCACTAAAAGCCCCTAAATATAGCATCTATGTCTTAGTCATTACTCAGCCCCAGCATCTGGTACAGTGCCTGGGACATAGTAGGTACAGAGAAAAAAAGATATTTGATAAATTAATGAAAGACTGACTGACTGATAGAAGGAGTGAGGTTTGTCAGATAAAGAGCTCATTTGGATTTTAGTAACACTGATATTCCTCAGAAGGATGAGGGTGACAGAAGCTAAAACATTGTAGGTTTTTAATGAAGCTCTTCAGCCAGTACTTACTTTGGAGATAAATGACCCTAGGGTCCTTGGAAAACTCTCTGGTAAGAAGTCAAGTAAGTCTGTAAAGTTTATCTTCCTTCACAGGGAATTTACAAACTCTAAAACATGCTTTTCATTATGAAGTTAACTGGTAATATCATTTCTGGACTTTTGTTTTCGAATGAAAGTCAGCAACATCATTCTTTTATTTTAAATGGGCTCTTGCTTGCCCTGTTTTAATCAATTTCTCTTTCTTCTGCTGCTGTTCTCTCAGATAACACTTGTACGATTGAAGCTTCTAAGAGAAGAAAAAGTAAGCAGAGGGAAGAAGGTTCTGTTGCTACTGCCTTCTTTCTCATGGAGGATGAGTACTGTGCTGAGACAGATGGAAAGAAGATGACACATCAACGTTCCTGAATCCTGGGAGTGGGCTGCAGTTTACATGGGCGATCTGGCAGACCTACCTAAAGCTAAGCTCTTAATTCTGTTTGCTGGTGGCTGACTTCTTGTTCAACTGCTCTAATTTTAGGTGCTAGCATTTTAGGATAGAATTGTGCTTAATAGACATTAAATGTACATTTTTAGATTTTGTGTTGGTCCCTGGAGGCAGTCTAAGGCCATTCATACCTTAAATAAAAAAGAGGCCTACTCTAAAAGGCCCTACCTTTTTTCACAACTGGGTTCCAGCCTTTGGGTTTAAGCCTTCGATGGTCCCTTACTTAATATTAATGTGAGGCGACAGCCTTGTGTTGTATATTTTGCATCCTTCACCTTTGCAAAGATACTTCATTTTATCAACATCCCGTTTATATTTAGGAGACATCGTTGCTGCGGTGATATATAACAGACATGCAGGAACTTACAACACCCAGGGCGCTGGATTCTGGGTCTGGGAGATGTTAAGTGGTGGGAGCTGTCTTTACTGAGAGCCTGGTTTCCAACTGTTCTTTGCTTTAGGCTGAAGGGATCACGGCCAAAGAAGCAGACTGAGGTGGAGCTGACTCTGCTGATGACACAGGCTTTTTGATGGCTGAAGAAGTTCCCCCTCCTTTTGTCTCCAGAGCACAACAGAATGGAGCTGCTTTCTACACCTCAGATGTTTTCTTCTCAGGCTATATCCCTGTTTTCCCACACCGCACCTCACTGACCCCAACTCTCACACAAAGTTTAATAAGAAAGCTATCAGATAGTTTAAGAAGACTTGCTCTTTGTAAACTATTAGAAGAGATGAGAAGTGCTTCCTCATAGGTCACCCAAGTTACACATTCAATCTTTTTGTTATATTGGGATTCCATATGGTTTACTCTTATTTAAGCCCTGTGTGTCACAAGTACGGTTTTTCTGATGGGTAAAATAATGTCGATGTCTCTTTCCTGTCACCCTTGCCCCATTTTCTGGTTAGTCTTCCTGGTTCAGTCACCAGGTAGTTACTTCCTTGTGTCTGCCCAACACATCACCACTCACTCACCCCTTCTGAATGGATCCAGCAGCTCTATGGAAGTATGACCCGTCCCTCCTCAGCCACCTCTAATTAAATCAAGGTCTGCTACTGGGCCAATTAGAACTCTTTTTTTTTGTGAGATTTTGAGGAAGATTCTGTCTCTCTGAGAGATTGAAACTTTAATATTTGAGCTTAGAAGTTCTGAGTGTCCATTTTATATTTACCTGGTGGACAAAGTAGTACCATGTGAGACGATCAGGCGGAAAGGCTCTTGACGACAGGTGAGGAAATTCTTGACCCCTTTTCCATTCCTGCTCCAGTCTTCTGAAGCCTGGTCACATTCCTGTCCTGGGTTGTGTGAATCATCTCTGTATCTTTATGATATATCTCCTCACTTTTTTTTTTTTTTTTTGCTTGAGCAAGTGTGAGATTTTCTTCTGTTGCTTCTAATGGAAAGAACCGTAACTAGTTCACATTTACTGAGTCAGTATTTCATTTGGCACCACCACCATTCCAAGGAGCAGATAAAGAGCTGATGGGAGAAACATGTAAACAAATAATTCGTTATTCAAGCTGGGAAGTTTCTTTCTTTTTCCATTCATAGTCTCCTTACTTGAGGGGAACTTTGTGTTGTGTGTGTGAGATTGGAGATCAGAGCCCATGAAAACAAATAACGAAGAGGAAGATGTAGCTACTATTAGAAAGGGAATCAGGTTTTGAAATTCAGAGTCCAAGTTTGCAGTTTCACATCTGTGGAATGCAAGCCCAAAAGAACGATTCTGGTCCTCTCAGGCAGGTCAGATGTTGGATCTTGGATTTCTCTGTAGGACACATACCATTGGTAGGAGCCAGAAATGATTTGTTCTTGCAGGACTGAGTAGGATATTTTCAAATTTGCATATTGTCATTTCATTTGCATACTGGGGAAACTGAGAGGTCCTTAAAAGTTGTTTTGATAATCACCACTTCCCTTTTCATTTTTGACAATGATGTGCCTAATTCAAATATTATTATTATTAAAACATAAATAGTCTTGTATTTTTATTACTAGAAAATAACTTTCTATTTGATAGAGCCAAGTTATGGAAAAGTCCACATAGTCTGTTTTTCATAAAGCACATTCTTTTTCTGCTTAGTGCCAAAATTCTGTCTTGAATGAAAATAAAGTGGAAAAATCTTCATTGTGGTTGATGTATAGCTTTTTATGAAAAGAAATATATTATGATTCTAACTCTATCCTTTGACCTTCTGTTCTGATTTAAACTTACACGAGTACCATGTCTAAAAACCAAAGTATTTAGAATGTGTACAAAACGGAGAAATGTTAGATAATTTTTTAATTTTGACATTAAATATTTTTTAAAAATTAATAAGAAACTTAAGGAAAACCCTTCTATTGAATAGTTTTTAGTTTCACTTAGAAGATCAAGACAAAGGAATGTTATTCACATATCAGACAAAGGTGCAAATTTTCTCCCTAACTAACTCCTTTAAAAATATTGCCTCCCACAAGTTTCTCTTGGCAAAACTTAATTTAAGATCTGAAATTTAAATATTATGTACATAAGGTTGGAATATAGGTGTTTCTATCACTAATCTAGGCTGTTCTGGGCTAGCTAGGTGGATTTTAGTAGGTCGTCTTCCATTTTTAACTTCCTTCCCAACCTGAAATGAGCAAATGTTTCATGGATTTTTCCTTCTCGCTTTGGTTTCCCCTTGTTACACATTTTGCCAGATGGTCGAGTTTCATTTAGAGAAGAATTTTCCATAATAACATATCACTTGGTCCTCATGGCCAATGGTCCCACTCCCCGCTGCCATCTGCAGGAACCAAGGAATGGAGTAAAGTGGCAAATGAGTCAGGCCTGGCAGAGCCTGGAGGAGGAGGAGCAGGAAAGATACACCAATTGGGGGTGGGGGAGGCTTGGATTGCCAGAAACTTGAAG
>NW_011888921.1:164940-210932 GCF_000151845.1 Pteropus vampyrus
GAGAGAACCACATGCACATGCTCAGGAAGAATTGTGTGTGTAAGTACTTTGGAGTGTGTAGCTTGAGGGCATTTTGACAGATGTGGAACACGTGCAGCACAACTTTGTTTGGAGCAGGAGAGGACTGGGGGGAAAAGGAACATCGCTGAGCTGCAAAAAGAGAGGAGGCTAAGACCTTGGGTGTGCGAGTGAAGGCTTGGTGAAGGAAATGATATAAAAAAGGTAGGAGAAATCCACATTGTGCTATTAGTTGTGTTTGACGAATTTTAGATATTGGAACAGAAAAATAAGAAATGGAACTCTTTACCCAGAGCTTGGATTTGTAATATTCAAAAAATTCTATGACTTGGAGTTTGCAGGCAGAGTAGCCATCACACAAAATCTAACAAGGGGTTTACTTCTGGAACCAGAAACTTCACTCTACCTGGTACAAAACAGGTAACTTGCAAATATGGTATTCATTTAGACTGCAGTTCATGAAAGCTAAATTTTGGACTTAGTGGCTCTCAGCAAATTATCTAACCTCTTTGGACTTCAAATTCCTCAACTGAAAAGTAAAGCAGTTGGTCTTGATAAGTGGTCTTCAACTAGCTCCTTACAATTCTTTCTAGAAAGCGCCTTCCCACTCACTTCTAGGGTTCAAGCAGTGCTGTTAGGGCTTTTCCCACTTATATCTTAGTCTTTAAAGAATGCATTCTGATGATAAAAAACATTTGAGATCCACCAGATTGTATTCTAAGTTCCCTTCTAGCTCTGTTATGCTTAATTTGTATGCCCTGGGTTGACACGAACACATTTTGATGCATTCAGTCAGTCAAGAAATATTACTGAGTATCTACTATGCACAAGGCACAGTTTTAGGCATTGAAGTTAGAGCTGCAAAGGAGACCTCATGCTCACAGAACTTACATGCTGGTTGAAGGAAAGATAATAAGCAGAGTGATAACAGCTGGTGATTGGTATATTAAAGCAGGGCAAGAGTGTAGGGAGCAATGGGGTTGGGGAGTGGGTCTTCCTAAAAATGGCATTTGGACAGACACCTGAAAGAAGCAAGAGAAATGTTATAGGGGAATATAGTGGGTCTGGGGAAGAGCATCCAGGCAGAGGGAACAGTGAGTGGGTAGTTATAAGCCTACAATTTATTTTCCCCACATGAAGTGATCTTGGTCTCCAGTTTCCATGCTCCTTCAAGGAAGGAAACACTTGATTTTGCCCATGAAAGATAGTGGAGTCTCTTCTGCCTTCAGTAATGCCTTGTCTTAATGGTTTCTCCCTGCCCTATTCAAGGGGCTCTTTCCATCTCACCTTCACAGCATGATGCTTGCTTGCAGCAGATGAACATCTGGTCCTGATGAAATGTCTTCTCCTGTCTTGTCCCCGAGTATCAGCCTCTGTCCTTGCTATGTCTGCTGAGGTTTATACGACGTGGCCGGATACCGTTTTTTCACCACTGCCAATGTCCACTGGCCTTACCACTGCCAGGCCCCCAGGACTCCACACCCAGCAGCCTGGGGCTCTCTGTTTGGCCTCAAAGCTTCTTTGGTCCTCACAGCACTGCTTGAGCAGAGAGCCCTCAGGGGCTTTTCTTGTTCTATGTCGGCATGGACACGAGAGGTATTAAGAACCTGGAATCTTGAGCTTCAGAGCTTGGGTTTGTGTTCTGGTTCTGTGGAGCCAAATGAACTTGAATATCTTCGTATTTTCCACCATTCCTTCTTTGTCTCAGTTGTGTAACCTGTAAAATGGGAATGATTATGATAGTCTCTCTACCTTATATGGTTGTGGTCAGGTATAAATAGGTTAATATATGTGGAATGCTTTTAAAAGTGCGTGATACATAGTAAATACTAGATATGTTTCACTTTATAAGACAACCCTAAGACACTGCCCCAGGCCCCTTGCTCAGCATTGCTGTTCATCTGCCCTGCTGCCAACAGAATCCCCCACTTTTCTGAGATGCTCAGAGCCCTCTCAGACTAAGCTGCAGGAAGTGAGGCGTTAACTTCTGTGAACTAAGCTTCTCCCAACTGAATGGGACACTCATTTAAAATTTAGCATCCATCCACAGTTGGTTGGACTTTACCAAGCATTTTCACATACATTATTTTCCTTAATTCTCAAATAAATCGTGAAGTTTAAATTATTGACCCCACATTATACACGAGACTTAGAGGTTGTGACTCGATCACACAGGTAATCAATGGCCAAATTCAGACTTTCCAAGAATAGGATTTCTGTTTAGTGTCAGAGTTCCTTTCAGCATATTTCAGCTGTCTCTAAGAAAATCTTTATATAAACCCACAGGTCAGAATATCAGATGGATGAACTAGTTAAAATCAAATATAGGAATAACCTGTTTTTATAAAGTTTTTGCTTCTTTGTTTTTCTACATCATTTTTCATGTCATTACTTACTCTTTGTCCTAGTCATTGGAATTTCATGACTGAAAGTAGACTAGAATAACTTTGAATTATTTTAGGGCTTTTGTGTTTTATTTTAAGCATCATTTAAAGAAGGCTCATTTTTTTTTAACGTCTTGGAAGAATTTCCTCTTCCTTTTTTTTATTTAAATGTAAATTGCAGAATAAAACCATTGAATCGTTTGATTATTCATCAGAGACTTGTGGCAGGTCATGAAATCAGTTACTAATCATTTTGATTGTGAGAGAATGGTCTACAGAAAGAATAAAATAAAACACAATTAAGATAAACACTGATGGGTTTCATGCCAACCGTATGCTTTCAAATTACACTTTTTACAATTAAACTACAGTAAAATTAAAATGTGAATGGACTGATTGCAGTTCCAAGTTGCTGTTGCACAAAGTGTATTTCTGCAGAGTCCTGGTCACAGTGACAGCCAGCACTGCCACATTTGCTCTTTTTTTTGTAGCCACGACTCCTGTCAAAACAAAAGGATACTTTAGGAATTGTGGTCTTTTTTCTTAAAGATCACGTACAGTTAGCATGCAGTATCTTTCAATGGAATATCTAATTGTTAAAAGTAGTGTCTAGAACATTTTGAATTTATAACACAATTTGGGAGGTAGATAAAGTCTTGTGTTTTATTGTGTGAGAATTTTTTTGGCTAAGCTTTTCAAGACCAGTGTCTGAGCTTTGTTGAATGTGAGAAAGCTGCTTTGGAGAGTAGGGCTTTGGCTTGGGCTGTGTAGCTGGCTTTAGAGAGCCTCAGTGGAAATGTTTGTTGAGTGAGATCCTGGCTTATCCCCCTGGCTCTGTTCTTGCAGCCATCACCATATGTACTTGTTATTTACACATTTCCCTAACTTCTTCGCTTCTACCAATGATGGTTAGAAATGATGTCCCCTATGGTATCCAGTTCTACATTGCAATGACGCAGCCCGAGTTTTGGCCAACGGCTTCCATTTTCTCTGTTTAAAACTCCCATTAAATCATGTCAAGTAATTTCAAAGCCAAACTCTTTTTTCCCCCTTTTCTTTCTAGAAAGCTTGCCAAGAGCATTTCTGCCTATGTATTAAGGGAATTTGGGTAGTCATTTCGAGAAAGTTCAGAAGGATGAAAGAACATTCCAATTTCCATAGCATTGATAAAGAATTGCAGCACACGTTAACAAAGTGTATCATTTCAGTCTTCATTTTATTCTGTGTCACTGTTGTGTGGCAGGAAACTCTGGGCCTTTTACAGCTCCTTGCTTTACAGGAAATCTCTATGGAGCCTTAACTAGGAGTCTGTTACACCAGGTTTAAAAGGAAATGCAACTTTATGTTCTTTTTTACACTCAGAAGTCTGAAAGGAACATTGTTTTTTAAGAGCGCTGCATAGAGCAGAACTAACTTTAATTACCTCCTTGAGGTGTCAACAATTAGGGAAACTGAGGAAGTCACAACTTTTGAGATGAGAAAGACTTTTCAGGTAACTATAAGGTATTTTAAAAGGTAGCTTGTCACTTTGGGAAGTGTAGTTTCCCAACTACTGTTTAATTATCTGTCACATTTAGAACGCACATGAAGAAAGCATTGAGACAGCTGAACTTGTCTGAGAGAAAAAAGGAATTCATTTTCTGGTGAATGCCTCTGAAATAGGTAAAACTGAAACTGCTTTAAGGCATTAAGTAGGGAAATTTGATTTCGGCTTTTTTTTTCTCTCTCTCTGTTGTATTTGTTCTAGGTGACCAAGAGCAAATTATTTTAAGAGGTTGGCAATTTTTAGTAGCTGACTTTCAAAATATAAAAACTCACATCCTTCTTATTGGCTGATTTATTTTTGTGTGTTTACCTTAGGCCAAGAGCTATAGCCTGCTTAAAAAGATGTGGTTCCATCATCTTCAGGCTTTTCTTTTTAAGGAATGATTAATCCACAAAATATATTTTCTTCTCTTCAGTTGCACATCAATATTTTCCTTTCCTTGCACTCAGTATGTCTCTGTCTCTATCCTACTCTACTAAGATCATAACTATCTTGGACTCCAGGCTCATCTTCTAGACTTGCCTTTCTACTGCCCAGGAGCAGCTTTGAAATCTAATCAGAGAGAAAAATTCATCCCCAAAAGGCTTCTTTTCACAACAGTTTGTTGAAGAATAGTATGGTACAGGCTCTGTACTAGGTGCTGCAGTAAAATCCCTGCCCTCGTGGAGTTTATGGTCAAGAGAAGAGGGATCTGCTTCTTGTAACATATAAGTTGATCTGCCTTAAATCTCCCCTTGCTTTCTCAACCCAAGATGTGTGCTGGTGCAGCTCAAACACATCCTACCAAGATGAGGATGAGTTCTTATTAAGAAAATGTTGAATTCATTATGTCGAGGCTTTGGTAATTCAGACTCAAGAACTCTGTCTGCTATAGATATCTTAGTCTGGTTATCAAGATTATATGAGAGGAGAGAGTGAGAAACATAAACCTTTCCATAGTAATTTTCACTTCTCTGCCCTAAGATCTTTGTTTTAAAATCCAAAAGTGAAAACAATTAAGAAACAAAGCCAGAAAAGACAAAATGTCTTGCTTTCATGGTGCTTGCATTTGTTGGGGGTGAGAGGAACAGGGAGCAGAAAACACAAAAAATAAATAAGTAGTATATGTTATCAAGCACTGTTACTATAGTAACAGAAATATTATTATCTGCACAGTTTGCAAAGTAATCTCATAAACACCTTTAATTCATTTAACAAATATTTATTGAGTATCCAATTTGTGCTTACAACTTTCTAGTTGTTATGATTTATTCATATTTTAAGATAGAAAATTTGAGATTTGGAGACGTAAAGTTATTTTTCCAGGATAATAGATCTAGTAAGTCACAGAGAGTAGACCCAAACCCATATTTTCAACTTCCAAGTGTAGTCCTCTCTGATGCAATAGCAGTAACTTAAAATCTGGGCCCCAAGGCGAACATTTCCTCAGAAGCATCTTTGTTTCTTCTTTCACTCCACTTACTATTTAACTGCAAAATAAATACATTTCTAGAGAAATGGATTTCTACCTTCGGGGCTCCTGGCTATGTGTGTTGCTGAGGCAATATTTTATCTTCAATTAGATGAGTTTGGATACCCTGAAAATTCATTATAACTCACAAAAGAAATGTGTGTGTTTTAAAAATTGCATTCATCAACTTTCCTTTAAATGATATTACAGAAATTCATTTATTATAATATTCTCCTCCCTGTTTCATATCCTTTAGTTAATTTTATTCCTTCAATTTCCTCTGGTTAAATGAATTTTAAAATTAGATCCTTTGACTCTTTTATAAACTAAATTTGCAGAGTTTCTTAAATTGCAGTGAAGTCTTTCCTGGATTCTTAAAAGCCTATGACTGTCTGAATTCATCTTTTATGTGGGAAACAGGAGAGATTCTTGGAAATCATCTGAACTGAAATCTATTTCTGCTGTTTTACAACAGTTTCCCAAAGTAAGTAGTTGAAATAAAATTAGAAAAATTGTGAAAAAGTCAGCACGGAGTTGCAAATCATAATGTTTGCAAGACTAGGAAATCAGGCTTCTTTTCCTGAATGTTTATGTAGAGATTTTTCTTTAGTTTTTTTTCTTTAATACTCTCCTCATTCCTTTTATTTTTGCCACAGGATGGATTCATCTTCAGTAAAAAGTTTTAAACTGATATTAAACCAGGATGAATGAAGCCATGGGGACATAAAGAAAGAATGTACATTACAATGAACAGAGCACAGGAATTTTAAAAATAGTTGAATGGCTTGAACAATTAATAATCTTTAAAAAGACATAAAAATAATAATCTTAAAAAATACAAAGTCAACTTTTGTTCAATGTAGAGTTATCACTGTTAATATTTTTTATGGTCGATCCTTTTAGTCATGCTTTCCTCCTATGAAATATGTGATCATATATTATAGACTTCTTTTTCTGTGTCTTTTTCTTTTTCTTTACATCATTTTTATGGCTCTTTAGTAGACTGATATATTATGATGTATATAAATATTTGTCTATGACTGACCATTTAAGTTATTTCTAATTTTTCACTCTTATTAATAACGGTACAATAAACATCCTTAAAGTAAAATATTTGAGCACATATGTGATTAGTTCCTTAAACTAGTTTATAGAAATTAAATTGTTGGGACAAAAGGTATATAAGATTTTAAGGCTTTTGTTAGTTTTGTCAAATCATTCTGTACTCTCACCAGTAATATGTAGTGAGCTAAAATGTTGGATAAGAAACTATGAAATGTAGAAAGTACAATATACAATTTTAAAAAGTAAACCAGATAATTTCAACTGCTAAGTATATTCCAGTCTTTCATTTTAGGGGACTTTTTGTTTGACAACAATCCCAAAGAAAGAGAAATGGAACACCATTACAATGGAGGACTGTGGGGTGTATTGAACTAGGAATCAGGAAATTTGGTCTCTAGTCCTGGCTCTGGTAATTCATTTGATGTATGTGAACTCTAAGCCAGCCAGTTATTCTACCTGGCCTTCAATTCTTTATCAGTAGTTCCAGTATAGTAATTAACAGGATTTCTTCTTTTACTCTCAAAGTAGACCATACATTCTATGCTTACTCTAGTTATCTATATGTGTAGTATTTCATCTATTAAAATAGGTATCTGCTGTTTTGCCTACCCAGCCTATTTCTCTCATTTTTATTGTAGAACCGCTCTTTCTCATCATCATAGACTCTTTCCTGGTCTACGTGCTTGTAGTCTCATTCCTTTCCCAGGCAAATGACCAAGCTTGGCCAGTTAGAATACCACATCCCTTTGGATTCAGAGATGAATTTACAAATTGGGCATGTGACACAAGCCAGGCTCCTGTGAACATTCCTTCTGGATTTCTGATGAGACCAGTGGTGTACTGGCTCATACAAGTCTGCAAGAGCCAGTGTTAATTTCTAGAAATTTTGCAAATCAGTTGTTAGACACAGCCATTATTAAAAATTAGATTATATAAACTTATAATAGAATTATATCAAAACTCATAACTTTCTAATTATTTTACTATATTTCGTTATTACCTTGACATTATTTATGTGTGTTTTATCTATATGGTGGAAATATTATATAAGAAACTACTGCACATCTATTCCCGACTCCATGTTTAGTGATGGCAAATTGGTAGTTTCAAATTGGTCATGGTGGGAATATTTATACCATGGAAATTGGCAAATACTACAAACCAGATTTTCTTTTTTTCTGGAAAGCCAATTGTTAAACATTTACATCACACCAAAGACTGAAACTATTGGGAAAGGGTATTTTGCTTTTTATTTTGTTGCTATGGTAAGTGAAATATAATCATAAAGTAGCCAAAAAACAATTTTGGTCTTTTGGGGAGAGCTTGCCTAAGAATAATGCCAACAAAAAGAACAGCATAGCTGAGGGTGGCAGAGAGAAAAGATTCTTAATGTCAGGTAAGTATTTTAGTTGGATGAGAAACTGGCTCAAACCACATTGAGTTTCCACTACTTATAAATGAAAGTCTTTTGATAATACAGATTCTGTGATCTCCAAGACTCCTTTATAGCTCTAATAATACATGATTCTAAAATTATATAAAAGGGGGGAATTCCATAGCCAAATATTTGAATGCCCAGAGTTACTATTTTTGAAAATAAGTCAAATAAAAAATAGTGCCTAGGGAGCTCACAAAGTTGTCCTTACTCAGTGAATCTTATCTAATGTTAACGTTAAATGTCTTATAACCAAAGTTTGATCCGTAGATAGATGAAATAAACTTATGTTAATAATTTCAGTTCACTTTATAATTTTTTCTTCTTTTAAAAACAAAATATTGTGTTTAAGTTGATTCACTTTAAAAGACTTTTACTTATCCTCAGATAATGAGTATTACGTTCATTCAATCACAGCACTGTCTCTAGAAACCCAGTTAGAACATAGTTACCCTGCATTTTGAGAACACTGCACTTTCCCTCCTTGAAATATTGATTTCATTTTACCAAAGTGCTGCCTACCATTGCGTACCCTAAGGTACTGTTTCTTAATTAGCGAATGAGTCCAGAGTAGATCCTACTGAAGTAATAGGAGTACTCTCCAATTTGACACTGCTCCAGTGCACATTTAACACTTTATTCCTGGCTTGGTACAGCTATGACCCCATTTCACATATTGTTGATTCAAAAGAATCAAAATCCCTTTGGTGTGTTTACTTTCTGGTGCCTGACTGTTGATAGCTAAGAGGTGTTAGTGGTTAATTGTCAATGTCCACAAAAACCTTGAGACCAAACCTGATAATTTGCCAAGTGCTAAGATGGTTTACATTTACCACTTCCAAAATATAATGTTCCATTCTTTCTTTGGCTTTAGAAAGATGTTGGAGAAATGTTTTGATTTGGAAGATCACATTTAAAAATAAACGAAACAACAAAAACCTCAACGCTGGTACTATTAGCTCTGCTAGAATTAATTTCGGATGCCAGAAACTTGGGGTCTTGTTGTTAATACCTGGCTGCCCCCTCTCAATCTAGTGTGCCCTTTTTTGTTAATAAAGTATTATCTTGCACCTATAATAAAAAATATATTCAAATTAATGTGAATGAGAATGATAGGGAGTGGAACAAAACAAATAAGCCTTCCCTCTCTTTTTTTTTTGACTGATCTAGCCATTAATTCCCTGTACCAGCATTTGCATTTCCCAAATTGTATTCTGAAGAGCTTTGTTAGGGAACAGTCCAGGTCAGAGCTTCTCAACCTATAGGTTATCTGCATTTGAGCCACCTGGGGGGTCTGGTAAAATGTAAATTCCAGGGCTGCTGTGGACTCCCAGGACCTAGAAGTGAGGCTTGGCAACTGAGATGTTTCACAGTTCCTCGGGGTGATTCATATTTCCACTAGGAATAAATGGTGTAATAAATTCGTGACTCACTTTCTTGAAGATTTATAAACCAGATTAGTGCATTAAAGGCTCTGAAAAGTCCTGTAGTAGAGAGATTGTTTAGCTTTTTAAATCTGAAATTATTGATTATAAAACCCTTTTTGAGGGGGACAGCTGTTATTTAACCAAATACTACTGGGAAACTATACTTTAATCAATAGCATAAGACTTGTAGACTGTTGCAGGTGATTGCTAGTTTGATATTGATGAGTTAATATAGTATCTTAGCATAAACATTACTCAGGAAGATCTGAGTATGAATTCTGGATTTTGTACTGTTGGCTTGATTGCCTACAAGTAATGTTCCCTTAGTCCCAAAGGAAATGAGACGAAAGAATGAGAACCATTGCTAGAAAATTAATTTAAACAGAGAGCCCTCTTGATATTGTCATCTTCTATGAAAAGCGACACATTAATGTTTAATTAAAATGTACTTTGCTCAGAAACTCTACCTTCTCACCCTACACTCCCGGGAAAGAGATCTGGTTACTCTTTTACAACAGAAGATATGGAAAGAGGAAAGAGCTTTTCGGGAAATGCCAATCACTGAACAATGGGAAAAGAAATGAATACATTTGAGCAGGAAATTGGGTGGAAGTGAAATAGTTCTTCACCCTGTAGCAGAAAGGGACAAAGGCAGCCCCAGTCTTCCGTCCCACCCTTCCTCCTATTGGGCACAAACCACACAGAGCCAGAGGATGTTAAGGGAGTAAAGAAATGATCAGTGATGATAAACTTGGAAGTGTTGAGTAGGTCTTTCTCTCTGGAGTGAGGCTGTCTTTTGCTTGGCTTTAGAAATAGGGGGCACCAAAAATGGGTCTAGAATAAAGTAAGTAGGTAGAGACAGATTAGCTGTAGGGAGAGAGATCAGGAGACGTTGGTATTTCCTTTCAGATTGCCTGACCTGGTTTACAAGTGTGGAGAAGGAGGCAGGGTCCTGGGCTCATTCTGTTCTCTCCTCACATCAGGCATTTCATACTCCCATGCCTTTGTACGTGTTGCCTCCTTTGTATTAAGTGCCCTTGCCTTGTCTTCTCCCACTGTGTGTCCTTGGAACTTTGCTGATTCTGCTAGCTGAATCCCATCATATTATATAAATGGTATGCTGTTAGATTGGGAGCTCTTTGCGTGCAGGGATGTTATCTTCTTTATCTTGAATATCTTTCACTAGGCTCTCCTCCTGGCATAAAATACTTTTTTAATAAAGGTTTTTTTTTGTGGTATCAGGGACATCAGAAACCTGAAAGGAATGCTTCTAAATAATCTTCAGAATATTTGTCTAGTGTTCCATAGGTATAGAATTTAGAACTAGAGGCTATCTGGTAGACCCTCCTTATTTTGCAAAAAAGGAAGTGATAGCTCACATGGGAAGCAAGTGGTGGCCTAAGACGCAAGCCCTTTAGCTTCCAGTCCAACGTTCTTTTTACTATGCCAAGGTGGTTTATATCATTAGAAAAAAATGCTTATACCACCCAATGCTGTCATGACCCTCTCTGAATTATGGTATAAACCAACATTTGAATTAATACTTGCATCAATAAAAAACGCAGAGTCATTGAGCTAGAAAGTAATTTAAGGAGAATGTTCTGCCTCCAGATAGAATTTGTTCCATCTCTTCTTTCACTCTTTGAATTTTTGAACCCATTGTGCTTCTTTCTGATTCCTGGCTTAGCCTGGAAGATACAATTAAAAACTGCTGGGTGAGAAGCTATTCTCCAGGTACTCTTCACTTTATTGGAAAGAGAAGTTCTCATAAATCACATAAGGGAACTGGGGCCTGTGGGATTGCTTAGTTGCCAAATAAATTCCGATTGATTGATTTGGAAAATATGTACATTTTTTTTCAGGAGCTTATCTGAAATAAAATAAAGATTCTTACTTTCTCAGACTCAGTTCCTTCTCCATCAAATTTCAATCATAGTCTGATCATTTTAATATAGCTAAAGGGCAATTAAATGAACAGTATAAGCATTGGAAGTTTAGTCAAAAACTTGGACTGCAGAGCACAAATGTAATTCCAAATGGAAAAAGGTTTGGAACAACAATGTGTCCCTAACTAAACATAAAATCAGAACCAGATTCAGGTTATAGGGCTCATGTTGACTTTATCAAGCATATTCATGAAAATAATCAGCATGATAGAGAAATTTTTGGGAAAACCATAGTATCAGATGCAGTTATCACTTCCATATCAGGAAGTGGTGTGAATTAGAGTTTCAGGGGAACTGAAATTTTATGTATCCAAGAATAGCGAAATTAAATGGGAGAAAAATATTTGGATCTTAATCCTCTTAGGTCACATAATCTGTTGAAAATCTCTGAAAGCTGTGAACCTTCTCCCTGGAAAAATTCACATATACATAAAAGCCTTCAGCTATTTCAGGGAGTTCACAGACCCCTTGATGCCCATAAGAGTGTGGGACCCCACATTAAGTGCTCCTTATTTAGCTATTCCACAAAAGTTCTGCTTTCCTTATGTGGTAGCTCTGCCTGGCTGGCACCTGGAACTTCTAACCCCAGTACATGCACAGGGCCAGGTCCTAGCAAAAGGAAAGAACTGAACATGTGCTGTGAAGCTGATTCAGTTTTGCTCAGAGTGAGCAGAAGTGGCCTTAATCCTCCACAGATTTCCTTAACTTTGTTGTATGGAGAGATCATCTGGGGGAGATTTATACTTTCATTTACAGTATGTCTGAAAGGAAAATGCAAACTTTTAATTGGATTGACTTGGTAATTTGGTTCAGTGGTAGGCTAACTTCAGAAGCGTCTCTATACCTATTCACCAATTATTATAATTTATATGGGTTGCAGGATATGCTTGATCCTGGAGATACATACCTCAATAGATTTTCTAATCTTTAGTCATTACCATCCCATCTGAGTTCATTGCTAATGAACTAAGAAAGACTTCTTTTTGCCTTATTAGCCTAGCACACATGATGATGCATTCCTGAACAGACATGGGAAAGGAGGGTGGATAATAACAGTGTACGACACTTTTGTTTATACAGAAATGAACCACCCCCAGGAGGTTGACGTATAATCCCATGCTTAATCTGTCATCCATACTTTATATAATAATAATAATAATAATAATAATAATAATAATAATAATAATTTACACTTATATAGCCACTTTCATCTAGGGAATCTCAAAGCTTTGCAAACATTAATTAATTCTCCTAGTGTCCCTGTGAACTAGGCGAGGCCTATTTTACAGGTGAGGCAATTGAGGCACAGAAAGGACAGGTGGCTTTCTCAGTGCTATTGGGTAGCTGAGGACAGAGCTCAGAAGCCTGGAGAGCTCTCTGCTTTTAGTTGCCCAGAGCCAGCTGCACCTTGTGGATGAGTGGGAGGGACCACACCAGAATGAATTCCTTGCTCTTCTGGGCCTTAATTACTTAAACCCCATTAGTGCACAGAAACATAGAGTGAGTTTCCAAAGCAAACACTTTCCCATCCCTACCACTCATGCACAGCATGTGAGGGGTTGTGTTTGAGGTCTAAGCAGTAGAGATGAGGCCATAATTGGCTGTCATATATGTTTGGACAGGAAGGAGAGGAATTAACTTGGGCAGAAAATTGCTTTTTTGGTGGATGCTGTTGAGAAGCATTGGCCCACTCTTTGCTGAATTGGAGCAATCGTGGCCTTTGACTTTTACTCTGTTCCAATCTATGAACTGTCTGATATGCACATAACAAGGACAAAATGATTAAAGAGGGTCCCATATGCAACTTTCCAGGGACCAAATTGAAAGTAGCTTCTCATTATTTACAGGCTTTTCAGCTGTAGGGAATCCTTGACATTTTCCCAAAGGGGCGGTGTTGAGTTCTAAGGGAATACGATGTTCTATGAGGGTGCTTCTCAAACTTTAGGATGCATACCAGTTATTCAGAGATCTGTTGCAATGCAGAATCTGGTTCATTAATTCTGGAATGGAAGCCCAAGATTATGTTCCCAGGTGATGCCATTGCTAATGGTCCCTATAATACTTTCTGAGTAGCAAAATTTTATGCTACTGTTTATAAATTTGGAAAGCCCATTCCTACAACAAACTGCTCTGGAGGAAGCTTTGGTCACTTGGAATGAGGCTTAGGCTTAGAAGACTAAGGCCTGGGTTTGAAAACTGATTCTGCTACTTATTAACTGAGAGATTTAGGACGCCAAACCTTTCTGATCCTCAGTTTCCATAACTTTAAATGGATATCATTAATCCCTCCCTCACAGGGTTACTGATGAATAAAATAAACCAATAGAAAGAGTCTGTCACATGCTGCAACTCCACAAATGCTCACCATTCACCTGGGCTCCGCAATTCATCTTGTCTGGTTATCTTCTCAAATACTTCTATGGTTTTTCCTCTATGTCTGCCATGATCATCACCTATATTTGATCTATCTTGACTTTTTTATATAACTTTACCTTTATGTTTTTCCTCTTCCACATGTAAAAGCCAGTATCAAATGTCAATTTTTTCCTCTTTCTCAAAATACTTTTCTTGAGCTAATTTCTTGTCTTATTAACTATTATAAACTTGTCCCTGTTTTCCTGGGTTCTAATTTGATCTAGTCTACACAATGGAAGTGAGGCTATCGTGTATTCATTTAGTAAGTAAAACCAACCAAACACAAAAGTACCCACTATTCTAGGTCCTTGATGTATCACTGAGAATAAAATAGACATCTCTGTGTATGTGTGTGTGTGTTGTTTTTGTTGCCTCTGTTCAACTTTCTGGGCTACAGTGAAGTCTTCTTTTAATGTGTCATTCATGGATGGCATTAGACTTTTCTCTCATCTCCTAATTTCATTTTTCTTTTTTCCTATTGTCCATATCGATCCTTTGGTTCTTTTTCTTCTTAATCTACCAAGATGACTTAAAATTTCTCTCCTAAAAATTTTTATAAAACTCATTTTGTGTGAATGTCTCTGTGTGAAACTTTTGATTTTTTTTTTTCTTTTAAAGAAAAACAACATTGAAAGTCATGTATAAAATACACACTGGTAAAAAGTCTGGAATAACACACACCTCACTGTTAGCCCTGGAACTGGTGAGAGAGGACTCACTTTTTCTTTATGTACTTTGGCATTTTTGGAAAAATATTTCTCCCTTACAATCAGCAAGTTCTATTCTGTAACACAGGGACAAAAAAGGAGAGAAAAAAAATTAAACCTATGGATTAATGGATAACAGAAGAAAAGATGAAGAAAAATGAAAATAAAACAATCTTCAGATCTGCTCACATTCTCACCTGTAGTTTTATGTCTCAATTTCTGGGTCTGTCTTATTCAAGTTTCAAGTCACTGGTGTGGAACTTGACCTTCCTGGGATCACACAGTGTCAGGAACACTGTTGGCATGAAAGCAATACTAATAGTAAAGCAACAGGAGGCATTTTTACAAGACACAGAGCACTACCCAGATGGATTTTGATAAGGTTGGTATGTACCCCAAGAGGTCATAATTAACCACATCAAAGAAGGAGTGGCTTCTTAAGCAAATGGACTTTATCTTGCCATCTGCCAAAAATGTACCAAATGCTCCTACTTTGTTGAAAAACATCTGCACTCTTGGAACCAAGTCTTCATAGTTTAGGACTGATGAACATGATTGAAGAAATACTTTTATTACTTACATGTTTGACCTCCCAGTCTTTATTTGGCACCTTGCTTCTCTTACGTCCTCTTAGTTTGGACACAACATCTACAATTTGCATAAATGAGAAAGTATTGGGTCATGGCTGAATTGGGAACACAGAGAAGTTATCTGATAAAAGCAGAGCAGGAAGAATTTAATTATCCTAGCTCATGGTCAGTTTTCATCCTACCAGCTGGTATGCCAGGCTGAGCAGTTGTTAGAGAATTGAGATGGTAGGCTAAACTGTACAAGAATTTAGGTAAGACTCAACCTAGCTTCTCATTAGAGTCCCTTTGAGAGGATTTTTCCAGGGAACTTGATTTAATCAACCCAAATTTGGAATTAAAAACAACAAAACAAAAACACAACAATAAATGCAAAATCCCATGACTCTCCTGGGACCAAGCTAGCCTTATAATAGGTCTTTGGACTGCACAGCTTTTAATTAGAGACCACATAGTTCTGTAAAGGAAGACTAGACACTGTTCAACTTTGTTCTGCCCCGTGACTTTTGGTTTCATGTACATTTGAAAACTCATCAGATATGTAGACAAATAAATTAGAAAAGTCCAAGAATATGTTGAACATTTATAATTATATTTCAGGCCAGGTAGTTTTACTTTCTATTTATAAAACTCTACTATTACATTTCTCTACAAATAAATCTTATTTTTTAAATGTTATTTAGTGAGTGTTTTACCTTTTATTTCTGTAATAATTGTTGAATTATCAAGTTTTTAAAAAATACAGAATAAAAATTTGTTTATCCTAGCACTAGAGTTTCTTCCAGTGGGGGAATATTTCTTAAGTTCTTTGTCTGCTTCTTTTTTCTGGTGGTGCCATACTTGTTAGATGTACGTCTTTTGTTTTTCTTGGATTTGATAAACGTGTTTGAGGCTGATCTTGTTGCATTGTGGGTTTTATTCTATTTCTTTGTTTCCAATATTACTTGGAAGTATATTTGGCTGTACTGTTCATTGCTCCACCACTTTCCAGAGAGATGTGGGCATAGCATTTTAGAAGATACAGAGATAAACCTGAACATGCCCTATGAAGGATGTCAAATGATCTGAAGACCATGCTGAGTGATCATTATTTAAAGGAAATGGAGGCAAAGGTCCTAGAAAAATTGCGGTGTAAAATTATAAGGTAAGTGATAACTTTCTTAGTATATTTTCTTCCTTAAGAAGTGTTTATTTCTTTAATTAAAGGAAACGCAGACCCTCCCATGTTCCTTAGTATGCAACTTCCTTTAGGGCAAGGATGGCATTCATCATTCATCCATGTTGCTACTCCCCCTTTATATTCATGATCTATAGCAGTAGTTGGTCAAAGCATTCTTTTCTGCTGAATCTGGATTTGGCCTCAGAATCTTTCTCAACAATGCTCTAGGCAGCCACTACTAATTGATTGGTGTTGGCATTAAAGATGACACCTATTTGCAAGCCCTACTTTAAAGCTCTTTTGCTAATTGCTGCTACCAGGAGGGTAGTTTTATCTGTTAGCCACCAAAGGGGCTTCATGATCTTTATTTGAATACCCAGGTAACAGTTGAGACAAGATTGGAATATTTTGTTAGGACTGCAATCAAGACTAGGTGAATAACAGTGGAAATAGAGTAACATAAAACTAGGTAATATTGCCCATTTATCTCTAACCTCTCTTTAGCTTGCAATCATCTGGAAAGATACTTCCCCGCATAGCTTCTTGTTGTCTTCCATGAGGAAGAAATCATTTTTAACTCCCATTGCCTTGTAATGTTTTTAGTATCTCCAGGACTTTGAAATTTAGATCCAGGAAAGTAAAGCCAAGAGGGAGAGGGAGAGAGAGAGAGAAGAGAAGAGAAGAGAAGAGAAGAGAAGAGAAGAGAAGAGAAGAGAAGAGAAGAGAAGAGAAGAGAAGAGAAGAGAAGAGAAGAGAAGAGAAAAGAGAGAGAGGGAGGGAGGGAGGGAAGGAGGGAGGGTGAGAGTGAGCGCCAAATAGCTCTATTTATTGCCTTCTGAGTTATAAGTGAATTGCTTGACATTTTCTGAAGACTGGCAACGGAATGCTCATACCACTTGTTTTTAAGAGAGATCACACTTAACTATTGTACAATCATGATCTCAAAATTACATTTCTTCAGGAGATCTACACGTTTCAAGATTATGAATGTCGTCTTCAAATATTTTGGAACTACTGTGGCGAAGAGGATATAGCAATATTATGTATTGCTTCTAAGAGTCAACTATGCCAGTGGGTGGAAATTAGAGGGGGATGGACTTGGGTTTAATAGGATGTTATATTTTTTATTAATAAGTGTAGCTTATGTTATAGAGTGCTCCTGGTCATTGGGAATATTTCGGAAAAGGCTGGATTGCCCTCTGTGAGATGGCATTAAATGGATTCCTATCTTTGATGGAAAACTGAACAAAATCTCCTTTCCAGAGAGGGACTCTTCGATAAGTTAGATATAGCTAACCTATATAGTACAATACGTTAGCTTGTATTGAGCTGATCTATAAACCTTTGCCCTTTCCTGTCCTGACACCTGGCCAATGCATGGCTGATCATAGGTCATTTTGACATATCTGCAACTTCTAAATTGGAAGGTCTTTGTGTGGGAACCGAAAAGACAACGTGATAGAAAAATAACATGATACTATATAGTACTGGTATGGGTTTATAAGTGTATATATTTATACATTTATAATATAAAATGTATACATGATAATCTAGAACTACAACTTTCTAAGTAAATACAATATAGTCAATTTTATAAAAAATTTTAACATAATTTTGATTTTATAATTATAAGATGGAATAATATGTGACCAAAATAACATTGCTATAGAAAATATATAATGATGTGGGGAATTATTCACACAATATAGAAGAAAAACAGATTATAAAAAATAATATGTAAAATACAATTTTACTTAAATGGGAAAAAGCATATATTTGTGTTTTAAAAAATAGACTGGCTAAAGGTGTGCTTTGATTTTGTAAGAAGAAAAAAGACTGGAGAAATATACCCCACAAAGTCAATAATGGATACTGTAGCATAATAGAACTAAGGGTGACTCTTATTTGTTTTTAAGTGTTTCCTCAAATTTCCAAAGTTCCTAAAATAAAAACACATTACTGTAGTGGTGTGTTAGTCTTATATTACTGGCATAACAAATTACAACAAACATAATAATTAAAAAAAACACAAATATATTATCTTATGGTTCTGTGGGTTAGGAGCCCAACATGAGTTGCTCTGGGTTAAAATGCAGGTGTGGACAGTGCTGCTTTCCTTTCTGGACCTCCAGGGGAATTAATTTCCTCACCTTTCCAATTTCTAGAGACCACCTTTATTTCTTGGCTTGTGACCCCCTTCCTTCATCTTCAGACACCGAAATGTTACATCTCTCTGACCTTTCTATCATAGTCACATCTCCCACTGCTTGGCTTTAACTGAAAAAGTGACTCTACTTTTAAAGATTCTCATGAGTAGATTGGGTTTACTTGAGTAATCCAGGGTAATCTCCCAATTTCAAGGTCCTTAACCTTAATCACATCTACAAAATCCTTTTTCCCAGGTGAGATAACATGTTCTCAGGTCCCAGGGATTAGGACATAAATATCTTTGGAGGGTCATTATTTTGCTTACCACATGTGGTCAAGATAACAAAACATTTGTAAAAATGCATCGAATCCCTATTCAGTTCATAATGCACTTTCTAACAGAAACATGAGGTCACGCTGTTAGGATAGCCATCAAAGTTTATATGACCCACAATAGAAGGTACTTTGTTTTCTCAGGCATCACCGTATAGGAGCACTAATGGGACTATTTGAAACAAAAACCGTGAATAACAATGTTTCTTCAGCAAAATGTGTCCAGAGTTTCCCAGAGGGTACCAGGAGCATAACTCCTCCCAGTCTTTTCTTTGTCCCTTGTCCTTATTTTTGCTTCCCCTGTCTCCTCATATATTTGGGCATAGTGAGTGAAGACTCAGTTTCTAAGCGTAAGTGGTGACTCCTGTGGTATGTGGCATGGGTTTGAGCAGGGTGGGGGCTGGGAGGTGAGGGACAGCTGAGGAACTAGATGAATTTGAGAGAAGTTAGCATAGTTATTACAATATTATTGACTATATTCCTTATGCCGTATTTTACATCCCCGTGACTATTTTGTAACTACCAATTTGTACTTAATTCTTTCCCCTCTTTTACCCTCTCAACTCTCCTCCCATCTTGCAACCCTCAAAATATTCTCCGTAGCTATGAATTTGTTTCTCTTTTGTTTATTTTGTTTATTAGATTCCACACGTATGTGAGATCATGTGGCATTTTCTTTCTCTATCTGACTTACTCCTCTCAGCACAATACCCTCTAGGTCCAACCATGTTGTTGCAGATGGAAAGATTTCATTCTTTTCAGTTTTTTTTATGGCTGAGTGATATTCCATTGTACATATGTACCAACTCTTCTTTATCCACTCATCCATTGCCTCCACATCTCAGCTATTGTAAATAATGCTGCAGTGAACGTATGAATGCATGTGTCCCTTCAAAGTAGTCTTTTGGATTTCTTCAGATAAATACCCAGAAGTGAAGAAATATTACTGGGTCCTTCTTTGTCTCTTGTTATAACCTTTGTTTTAAAGTCTATTTTGTCTGATATAACTATTGCTACCCCAGATTTCCATTTTCATGAAATTTTCATTTCCATTTTTATGAAATATCCTTTCCATTTCTTTACTTTCAGTCTGTGTGTCTTTCCATCTGAAGTGAATCTCTTGTAGGCGGCATGTGTAATGGTCTTGTTTTCTTATACATTCGGCCACCCCATCTTTTGATTGGAGCATTTAATCCTTTTTCATTTAAAGTAATTGTTGATAGATATGTAGTTATTTCCATTTTATTTTTTATATTTTTGACATGTATATATTTTTTCTTCTTAAAGAAGTTTCTCTAACATTTCTTGTAATACTGGTTCAGTGGTAATGAAGCCCTTTAACTTTTTCTTGTCTGGGAAGCTCTTTATCTATTGTTCAATCCTAAATGATAGCTTTGCTGGGTAGAGTAATTTTGGTTGTAGGTCCTTGCTTTTCATTATTTTGAATATTTCCCGCCAATCTTTTCTGGCCTGCAAAGTTTCTGTGGAGAAATCAGGTGACAGTCTTATGACAGATCTCTTGTAGGTAACTAACTGCCTTTCTCTTGCTGCTTTTAAGGTCCTCTCTTTGTCTTTAACCTTTGGCATTTTAATTATGCTGTGTCTTGGTGTGGGCCTCTTTGGGTTCATCTTGTTTGAGACTTTCTGCACTTCCTGGGCTTGTATGTCTGTTTCCTTCAGAAGATTAAGGAAGTTTTCTGTCATTATTTCTTCAAATAGGTTTTCAATTTCTTGTTCTCTCTCTTTCCTTCTGGTATTCCTCTGATGTGAATGTTGGTATGCTTGAGATTGTCCCAGAGGCCCCTTAAACTATCTTCATTTTTTTGGATTTTTTTTTTCTTGTTCTTGTTCTGATTAGGTGTTTTCTGCTATCTTATCTTCTAAATTACTGATTCAAAACTCTGCTTCATCTAATCTACTGTCGATGTTTTCTAAGGTAGTCTTCATTTTAATTATCGTACTCTTCATCTTTGGTTCTTTTTATGTTTTCCATCTCCATTTTTATGTTTTCTGTCTCTTTGTTATATTCTCACTGAGTTCATCTTCTCTTCTCCTAAGTTCATTGAGCATCTTACAACCAGTGTTTTGAACTCTGTATCTGGTAGATTGCTTGTTTCCATTTTGTTTAGTTCTTTTTCTGGAGCTTTATTCTGTTCTTTCGTTTGGGACATGTTTCTTTGTCTCCTCAGTTTGGCTACCTTTCTGTGTTTGTTTCCATATATTAGTTAGGGCTCCTAAGTCTCTTAATCTTAGTAGAGTGTTTTTATGTAGTAGGTGTTCAGTGGGGCCTAGTGGCAGTTTTCCCTGGTCACCTGAGCTGGGTGCTCCAAGTGTGTCCCTTGTATGGGTTGTTTGTGCCTTCCTGTTGTAATTGAGCCTTGGTTGCTGTTTGCATGTCAATGACCTTTGGGCTCATTGAGTGTGAAGACTGGTCAGTGAGGGGCTGACCCTATGGTGCAGGATTCTCTTTAGGAGGACTCTGGTGCCTGCTCAGTCTGCCCTGTAGGTGTGTTCTCCTTGGATGCAGCTCTGGGTGGTGGTATGGTTCTGGTAGAAGCTGGCCACTGGGCACGCTAGTTCAAGGGCCTCCTGGAGGGGGCCCTGCCGCATGCCAAGTTCAGCTGCAGACTGTGCACTGCCTGGGGTCACCTAGCAAGAGGCATCAAGCAATCTGCAGATAGTTGCCACCCACGTTGAGCTTAGAGGTGTTCCAAGAGGCCACGCCAGGAACTGAGGTGGGCTGCTGCTAGTGCTGGCCTCAGCAAGAGGTATAGGGCACTCTGAGGCCAGATGCTGCTTGTTTGGGTTTTGTGAACCTTTGAGAGATTTTAGAAAAGTCCACAGCATGAGCCAAGACAGGTCGTTTGTATGGAAAAGAAAAACACTGAAAATGGCTGGGGTGGGTCCGCAAGTTGGGATGGATGGGGTCTCAGGGAATTACTTGGGCAGGGCGACCAGTGTTAGTTTGGTGGAGATCAGATAGGGCGGCTGCCTGCGTCTGCACGCCGGAAGTGGGGGAGGGCTCAAGACTTATGTCTGGGAGAAAGCCACCCCTCCAGCCTTCGCCCTGGTGCTGTTCGAGCAGCTGCCCCAGCACCGGAGCTCAGAGGAAGTGAGTCTGTCAGTGAGTAAGTCCATGCGCAGGTCTTTTAAGGGGAATGTCTGTGACTCCCGCAGCTTCTGTTTCACGCAGCTACAATCTCTGCTGGTTTTCACAACGAGAGGTTATGGGGACTTCGCTTCCTGGCACTGGAACCGTGGGCTGGGGAGCCCAGTGTGGGGCTAGGACCCTTCGCTCCTCTGTGGGACCTCTGCCACCAAGATATCCCTCTCCATTCACAACCACCACTTGCGGTTGTGGGACCAGCCCATTTTGCATCTCTGCTTCTTTTACCAGTCTCCAGGTGGCTCTTATGTATATTCCCAGTTGAATGACTTCTGTTCAGGTGACTCCCAGTGGTGGTTGTTTGTAGTTTAGTTGTGATTTTGATGTGGACGTGAGAGGAGGGGAGCACAGTGTTCACCTACTACGCCATCTTGACTGGAACTCTAAGCGTATTGTTTTTTTTATCTTCTGAGCTTGCTTTGTAGTGAGTTGAGGATGTGTCTGGAGAAGGCTCTTCAGGGACGGGCTTCAGTTTTCCTTTTTTTGGGTAGTTAAGGGTAACATTTCTCCTGATTGGGATCTAGGACTTACTTCCCAATAATGATGATGAAAATTATATAAGTCGGTGTCGTTTTTGAATGTTTCCTATATTTTAGACACTGTGCTCAGTATCTACATGCATCATCTAGTTAAATCCTCATGATAATACTATGACATAAAAACTATTTTATCATTATTGGTTTATTCCATAGTTTTAAAGCAACAATAATCCCAGGAAAATTCAAACTAACAAATCAGTATCTTCAACGTGTTTTGAGTTTAGTCTGTGTTGTCATCGATTTTAAAATAATACAGTAAATGTATAAAACTATGCACTAAGTCTACACAATATATAAGTAATTCAAAAATTTTGGGGAATAAGGTAGACTGAATAAAATACTGAGGTCACAGAAAGGGCTGAATTTATCTGCTCCCAATTTCAGTTTAACTATTCCCTTTTCATAGAGGCCATCCCCACTAGTTTTAACTAAAATCAATGCTCCCAGCTGTCATCTTCCACCTCTAGCACCTTAGCATGTTCTGTGTTTTTCATACCTCTACTAGCACTTGACATTATTTATTTGTCCAGGTGATTATTTTCTCTTCCCTGATCCCTTCTAAAATGTAGGCTCCTTGAAGTCAGTCTCTCATTCTTTCTATTAAGTAACCTTTGATCAAAGGAATAGTTCTGGTACCTCGGAGGCTGCTCGTGCAATGGCCAGGACATTTTGATATCTGCTGGCTTCCTTCCAAAATGATCTACAAATGCTGGTTGCCTGCTTTACTTAAACTAGCATAATGGCTGCAAGTTAATTGCAGTACCCTCATCTCAAACGTTACTGTGCACTCCTTCATATGTGTATCCTATGGATTCTGTGTTGTCCTGATGGAATGGAATCATCATTCTGTATGTTGTGGTACTGGGAAGGGAGCATTAAATCTCTCTCTTCTGGTGAGGAAAGCTACTCTCTGCTTGAAGTCAGAACTGAAAACAGGTTTTCCCATTGGGCAGCAATATGGATACCTGACATCTCTTGTGCACCCCATTAAATGTCCCCTTGGCAGCAGTAGTTCAGGGATGTTATTAGCTGAAAAATTTTTGCCCATTATGGTGGGGACTACATATCCACATATATATGTTAGAATGTTAGAAATGGCAGAAATTCCGTTTATTGTGTAACTAAACCCTGTCTTGCCAGTCATTTCCCAAACAAGATAGCTGGTCTTACACTTTCATATGGAAAGGTTGTATTTGAAGATAGATGATCTTTCATAATTTTGTTCCTGGCATGGGTGAACAGCAATCTGAGAGCTACCAGATGAAATAAAGACTTGTGATAATCTATTTTCTTTCTGGGAGGAAAAGTGAAGCTGACTGAAAAGGACAAATCAACTTACTAATGTTTCAAAAAAGATATAATTAAAAATGAATAAAATTTTATGAAAATTCCAATGGTGTTTAACTTAGGTAATATTATTACTGGCTCACAGAAACTGAAGCACTCAAGCATGTGACAAGTCACTTTTCATACTTGCTAGTGTCATAGGATTTTTAAATAGTTGAGGGAAAAGCAAGGGACAAAACATTGACTATACACATGAAAGCACAAAATGACAACACAGACTAAACTCAAAACACATTAAAGATACCAATTTGTTAATTCAGATTTTCCTGGGATTATTGTTGCTTTAAAACTGTGGCATGAACCATAAACTGTTCATCTCTATGACTCATAGTTTCACACTGACGACTGTCATTTTTCCTTAGCAGGTATAGGCATTTCTTTTTTTTTCTTTTTTTCTTTTTTGGTTTTCAGATGCCAAGGCTGTTTAGTGAGCACCAGAGAACCAGGTCAGTATGAACACACGGACTGATGAACGATTTATACCATAATGGCACAAAATCAAACCCCAGTTTTGGACTTTGGTCTAACGGCAAAATTTAACATCGAGGTCCTGATTAAAGTAAAACCTCCCTGTTTCAAGAGGTTTATTCATTTTTTTAAAAAAAGGCTGTTAGTAACTGAATGAGTTTACAGTTCTGAATAACTGTATGTATGGTCTATAATAAACAACCTGAACAGACGTTCTAAATGAGTTCTTTATATTCAGCTTCTAGAAACTTGTAATTACATTTGAAGCAGGACATGTGATACCAGAAGATATTAAGCTATTCAGCCCCAACTGCCACTTGAATTCAATGAAGGCAGTCTAGCAAGATCAGTGGAACACATGAAAAAATCACTGCAATTAATCATTGCTTAGAGTTGAACTGAAGAAAGTTTTTCCTTAAAAACAAATATATTTAACTCTTTTTTCATTAGTCCTAGGTTTTTAAAATAAATTGTGATGGGGTTGCATTTTCAGCAGCAATTAATCTTTTTAGTCTTACATTTTCTATCTTGCTTGGTCATGTTAGGAAATTATAAACATAAATACTGTCATAGCATTTCAGTTTGAAAAGTGGAGGGCTGAGAGGAAAGTTTAAAAAAAGTATACTCTGATTTTCAACTCTAAAATCAAATGCAGGGCTACTTCAAGAATTTATCCCCATCTTGAACTATGAAAGCATGATCTAGACAAAGATATATCTGCCCAGGGAAATGGTTAGAATGTAAACAACCTTTGAATAAATAGGTCATATTTTATATGTATTTATGTTAACAAAAATATGGAAAATTTGAAAGAATACCATTTCTGGGTAGATTGATCAAAATCTAACAGTTTGCTAATAATTTCAGCAACCACAAACGTGTGATCAATTTTCTTATTCTTTCCATCATTCATTTTCTATTTCAAGAAAAAAATGTATTGATCCTCATCTGGTTCTACAGCTAATGGCAGTGAGCATTAAGGGTCTGCAGTTTCTTATTCATATTTAGGACTATACAATCAATTTATCTTCTAATCTTTTAGATCAGAATTAGGTCTAACCTAATTTCTTTCTGGTCTTGATTCTCTTCCACCACGTCAATTATAATTGAAGTCAACCTACTTCTTACCTGGGACACTGACTTGAGCTGATGCTGGAGAGCCATGTAGAGGAGAGAAACAGCCGTGGTAGAAGCAGTATGTGGGTGGCATTGCCATCACAAACCACAGCACATGCTGTCCAAATGGGTCATGGCCACACAACTGGACTATTCACTGTTCTTCAAACACATACCTTATTTTTTTTTTTTTGATGCTTGTTTTTGATGTTTGCATATGCCTTTTCCTCTATTTTCTCCAATGTTAGCCTTTTGAACTTTCAACCATTTTTTAAGACCCAGCTCAAATCATTTTCTTTTGTGAAAGCTTCTCTAATTTACCTTCTTCTTTCTCCTCCGGAGATATCTGTTCTTTTGAAATTTCTATTTCTATTTTTCTTTTTGTATACACCTAAAAGTACGTGTGGTAGTTATTTTCCCCTTGTATTTCTACTAGGTTGTAAGTTTTTTGAAAATAATATTACTCATTCATTGTAGTACCTCTCAGAGAATTTTATTGTCTTTCAAACAGAAGGTGCCTGATAATTATTAGTTGACAGAGTTGGGAGGAAATAAATTCAATATTGGTGACATATTTCTGGCATATGGATTTTATTTTTACCTTTATTTTCTCTTCCATCCCCACAAATAGTAAAAAAAAAAAGAAAAAAAAAAAAGAATGCCCATATCAAGACTACATTTATAGTCAAAGAGTCCTTGAATTAGAGTGAAACAACTGAGGCTAGAATTTAGCTCTTTATATTAAATTTGTGGCACTGATTTTTCTAGTGGCTGTTTGAGAAGTCACCAACATAGACATAACGTCATTGCAAACCAGGAGGCCAAGCATAGCTGTGGGAAAGAGAGCCCATGTTCAAAGAGAAATACCCAAAATAATAGAATGGAGGGTCTAGAAAATCACCACCATGAATGCCTTTTTTGTGGTCTCATTTTTCTCAAGGTTGCTCTGGTATGAAAGTCCTTCTTTAAGGAGATAACATAAAAAGAAATAAGTGGTGGCAAAAAAAAGTCTACTCTTGTAATGGCCTTGTGTGTTTTTTAGCTATTTCAATGTAATGTTTATCCAATAAATAGCATTTCAGTGTTAAACAGTAGAGCTGTGTCTGCACTCCTTTGCCGAAAGGCTGGACCTCTTTCAGGTCTTGCCATGCTCTTACTGCTGAAAAAAGTTCTGTTTTAATGAAAAGAGATACTATGTGACTGGAGCCAGCACCAGTGATGACTGCCTAACATTTTTGTACTTCTAGGTAGTATATAAGTCTTCAAGCAGTACCACAAGTTCTCGTGTGTGTATGTGTGTGTATGTGTGTGTGTGTGTGCATGCACACATGCTCACGCACATGTACACGTATATGCATGCATACATGAAAAAACATAATTTTAGTAAAAACTGATGGTACTTCAACAATAAAAATCATCCAGATAATACTTTTTTGAGGTATAATTTTCTGTAATTAAAGTCGACCCTTGAACAAAGTTGAGGTTAGGGGGTGCTGAACTCCCTGCACAGTTGAAAATTCATGTATGACTTTGAACTCCCCCAGACTTTAACTAATAATAGCCTAGGAATGATAGGAATCCTTACTGAAAACATAAACAATCAATTAACACATATGTTATATGTTATATGTATTATATATTATATTACAATAAAGTAAGCTAGCAAAAATATTTAGAAAATCATAAGAAAGATACATTTAAAGTATTTATTTAAAAAATCCACGTATAAGTGTACCCGTAGTTGAAACCCATGTTGTTCAGGGTCAACTGTAGTTCCTGTACTAAACTATTTAAGCGAGAAAGTCATTTTAGATGTGTTGGTGCATCTGTGTAGTAACTGAGGACTATTTTGATGTCAACATCAGAAAAAAAAAGGGAGGAAAAAAGAAAGCTAATGTATGGTTGTGAAGTTGAAAAAATATGCAAATTCCAGAAGTGAGGAAATGAAACCTCTGTCCAATTACCCACCTCAAGCTTTAGACAATCAACACATTTAAATAGTATTTGAGTCATTTTTGAGAATGAATTCCAGAAATGTAGTCTCTGAATCTTGCTATTTTCCAGTGGAGGGAAATGTTTCTTGAGAAGAGTTAGATGGATTTTCAACAAGGCAGAGTGAGGAGATAAATGTGAGAAGGTACATTATATAGAGATGGAGGATAAAGAGGAAAAAGAATGTAGTACATTAAAAATTGCTTCAACTACAGAGAGAAATATATTGTATTGTCTCGTGTATTCGACTTATCTCTGTAAACTCAGAAGGAAATGTTTATGTGGTTCTAAGGCAATGTTTCTACTCTGACAAAGTATGTGGATTTGGTTTATGGACCAAAGAGTTTCAGGCTGGAAAATGAGAAAGTGAAACTTGGAAGGGGATTTCGTTAACGTGTTGTCATCATCAGTCTGAACTTCTTAATAAACCCTTGCATATTTACTCACATATTTCATTCATTAGAAAACTATTAGGCACCTTCTGAGCGCATAGGATAGCTACACTGAAATAAAGGTCTTGTCCCTGAGGAACTTAAAATGAGTCAGGTTTAAATTATGGGACTGGTGATTCATAGTCCATATGCCCTGCAGCTGGGGCTTATTTTAATTAATTAATTGATTAATTAATTTTGGGGGCAGAAGGAGTAGTTTTTATTTTTGATCCTATAACATCCAGGCTCCAGTAATCAGCAGTCTGTTCTATGTAATTTTGGCAATGCAGCAGAATTCCATTGCAGCCTGAGAATCCGTTCATGTATTCATTGAGTATCTCCTACATTCATTCAATAAGTATATGCCTACTCTGTGCCAGGCACAGTTCTAGACACTGGGCAACATGAACCAACAGTTCAGTTATTTCCTCTCACTGAGTTTGTATTCTTGTGTTGGAATAATGATGATGGTGGGGTCCCAAATTATCAGTCCCACAAAGTATACGAGAAACAGCTCCATAAAGGAAAAGTCAGATGTTCAACCAGAAAAAGAGGGAAGGAGTGCTAAGAAAGCAAAAGCGACAGATGCCTTTTAGAATCCTTATTTGACATTCAGCTTGACACATCTCTTGTCTGTCATCTAGCATTTCAGCTGCTGACCTTGATGTTTTCCTGTCTCCTTCCTGGCTCAGCACTCTCCTGGGAAATTCTTATGGTAACATCCTTCTTGCTTTAACCCAACGCTAAGTCCCCTCTTTTTTTATACCCTTACCCAGTGGACAGTCCCTATTCCAGTGTGTATTCGCCATTTGGGCAGGATGTGCAAGCGGGAAGCAAGTGTTAGGGTAGGCAGGTGACAGCAGTAGGATGAGTGGAGATGTGGCTAGAGGAAGGGAGGATTTCATTGTAAAGGAATTAGGACAACTTTACAAATAGAGATGATAGGAAAGAAAGTAAAATGAATGGCAGTAACTTCAATGAAAAACTAAATTGTTTTAAAGCAGGAAAAATTAATAGAAATACTATTATTTTTTAATGAATAAAAAGCAAAGAATAACTTGTTATGAAGGAAATAGATGGGAAGAAAAGTCTGTAGCAATGTTTCTCAAAGTGTGGCCCCAGGACCATCACCTGGGAATTTGTTTGAAACTCTCCACTTTTCTGAAACCCCGAGGTGCTGGTACTCATCTTTCAGCAATTTGTTAAATGCTTCCTTTCTAGTTTCTTCTTTCCATTATTCTATATTTTCTGTAATTTTGATTTGTAGGCTATGAGCATTAAACAACTGTCAAGGTGCAGGTCAATGAACACAGTTAGAAACAAGAAAAAGATAAAGAAAAGTTTGCTATTTCTCAGTGTAGAGTAGCAAGGAAGCATGACTTGAGCCAACCCAAACTTCAGCTTGTGAACTTGTTGCTCACAAAAACCAATGTCATTTATTTGAGCAGGGGTGTAGAGCATGTAGAGGAGAAAGTGATTGCACAAACTTTGTTGTACACTATCTTACAGACATAGAGACATACAAATATTATAGAAATCAAACATTAAAGTTTCTCTTCTTTTGAAATTAAAGAATAACATTAATTTTTTTTTTTTTTTACAGATAATATACTAATGTTTCAATCTGACAAATGTGCAGAGACATGTTCAATGTTAAGAATAAAGACATTAATTACAGGTCAGGAGCAAAGAAACGCATTACAATGAACACCTGATATTTATGTGCCAGGCCCTGTCCTAAGTGCTTGACATATATGAACTTATTCATTCCTTGCAATGGCTCTACTGATAGCAGGCCCATTTTAAAGATGAGGATGACACCAAGAAGTACTAATTTGGAGCCAGAGAGTAGACCCCAGAACGTATGTTCTTAACCTTCTTCCTTCTTCACCTCTGTTGCTAACCACTCTTCTATCTCTAAGCAGAATTTAGTGATATTATTGTAGCTTTAAGCAGATCAAGGGCAGCCAAAGAACAGGATTGGAAGAGGCAGAGGAGAGATGCTGAAGGAAACATGGAGATAGGAGGAACGAGACTGGACAGCAGGGCACAGAAAGGAGCAAAAGCAGAAGGAAAGGACAAAGAGTCAAGGAAGAAGGAGCTCGAAATGGGCTGGTGGAGTTTATGGGCAGGAAAGAAAGGCAGGGAGCTTGAGAAAGAGTAAAGGGGATATGACGCAGCTCTGGTGGTGTGAGAATGAATTCAGATGATGAATAGATGAGAAGGAGCGGGAAAGGGTGACGTACAGGATTGAAGGTGTGGGGAGCGGGAAGGAGCAGGGCCAAGCAGAGAGGAGTTTAAAAAAAGGGATCTGGGTCCAGAAAAATAACATAGAAAAAAAAAAGTACAAAGTGAAAAGAGAAGGTCCTCTCCTGGGGCCTTCCAAACACTGTCATGCCCTATGGCCTTCTGCTAGTAGTATACAATAAAAACATCATTTTCATAAAGAGCATGGTATCAATGTCATGACATAGACACGAGAGCCTTCATTAATAAAATAGAAAGGTTTGAGTCTGGCACCAGTGCCTTTTCATTTTATCTAGTCCCCAGTAGCTCGTGAGCTTTCGCTACTTAAATAGTTGAGACAAAAAAGACAAAGCCAGCCTGACATATCTCATCTAATCAATGCATGTCCCAACCCTGTCTAAGGCAACCTGGAGGGAGCCATGAGCAATAGACAACTATTTCTCATTGCCTTCAGAGGACTGTTAAAACGCCACTGAGAGCATAGCTCGATTCAGTGCAATAAGAGCAGTTAATGCCACAGCTGCTTGCTCAGCTCCAGCTGTGGGGATCCATGCTTCGGTTTCTCAATCGCTCAACATAGGCATGTGGGGAACTCGTGTTCCATTTACCTGATTGGTCTGAATTCCCAAATGTCTAAAAGAATGTGATTTAAGAATCAAAGGGATACAGCCAAAGAAAATTTAGAAATACTTTGTTTATTGATCAGGGAGGTGAGAATTCTTCTTATTTGCAAATAGGTTGTCTCCTGGATAACATCCAAAGGCAATGCCTTCCTCTTCAATTCTACCTGTCACATTCCAGGGTTTCCCAAACTTACCTGATGTTAATAGTCACTTCAAGTGCTTATTTAAAGAAGAAAAATGTTTGCTAAAAATGGATTTTGGAGATTCTGAATCAATCAGTCTAGGTGGAGCAAAGGAGTCCATTTTCCCCCCATAGATACACCCACATACACACAAGTGATTCTTTTGGTCCGATGTGTTTGGGAGGCGCTGATGTACCCTATACACCAGCTAAAGTGCATTTCTTTTTGCTCATTTTCCACTCATTTCCTACCCTACACTTTCCATCACATGGAAATGCTGACCTCTAGATTCCCCAGCTACTACTCACCACATACCATCTCCCCTTGAAACCCTACCCATTTCTCAGTGAGTGAGATTTCTTGACCCTCCCAATAGAAAGTGGTCTCTCCTTCTCTGCTCTTGGATGCAATTCTGTTTGTGCTTATTTTGTGGCACTGCTCACATTCTACCTTGGATAATCCTCTTTACTAGGTTGCAAACTTGTTGAAGGTAGTAATTATGTTTTCAAATAACCCCACAGGTATAAAATGTTTGTCGCTGTGTGGGGGGCATTCCATCACTTCTGAAAGTATCTTCCTCTTCTTTTTTTCCTTTTTGTTTTTCTTCTGTACACAACAACGTGCTTTGCATGTAGTATGTTTACTAAATATATGTTATATAAATAAATAACTGAAATAGGAACTTTTAGAAGCTTTTGTTAATCTGTATTACTTTTTGATTTAGATAAAACAAACTTAGAAAAAAGTACCTGGAGGCATTTAGCTTTCAGAATGGAGATTTTTTTTTTTTTTTTTATCTTTCTCTATAGGCAGCTCATAAATTACAATGCTAAAGCCTGGGCCATTTAATTTAAAAACATTTTTAGAATAAACAGGATTTAACTGAGTATATAGGATGTATACAAAACTCTAGAGAAGGATACAAAATAAATGAGGAAAGTTTCTCTTATCCTCATCAACAGAGTTTTGTTTACATATAAAGAAATGTAATAATACCAAATACCTTCTGATAGTTTTTCTGTCTTCTAATTGTTTCGAATCTCTATTTGATTTTATTTGTTTAGTATGTCTTTAGATCAAATATTGTTTTACTTCCATAATAATAATTTCAAGGAAATTCATATTTCTTATAAATTTTTATAGTGATTTCTCTTAGTAGAAATTTCAGCCTATATGCCAATCATCACCAGGTGTCTCAACTGTCATACAAGAGTTTGTTTTGCTTGCTTTAGGCGACATGATTATCCTATGAGTCTTATAACCCTCTGTTCACTCTCCAGTTCTTTGAATTGAAATGAAGTTCCCTTCAATTCCATCTTGATGGGTAACCCTGGCTTTGCAAGGTCCCTCCTGTAAAATGTCAACTTAATTGGATAATGATCACTCATCCATGTATTATTTTTATTAACGTCCCTTATACAACTGGATGCAATTTCTTCAGAAATCAAGGAGGATTCTACCTGGGAAAGAAACCTCTTCCAGATATACTTTGGCGATTATGTTCTAGTATTAAAACTACAAAACAGTCACGTTCTGAGGTTGACTTTGCAACTATGACCACATGATAGAAGTACAAGTTCACATTAAAAAAAAATCCAACATTAAAAACACACTCAGTATTCCAAATGTTTCTTAACATCCAGATGTTTGGCATTATAAGAACAAAACATCTGGATAGCAATGAAATGTTTTTAGTTATCACCAGGATATTTTGCTTCCTATAAGACTGTATAAGAATCTTAAATATATTATCAGACTTTTCTGATGAACACCTCCACAGTCAATGTAATCAAGGTTAAGGAAATTTTAAACGTGAATTGTTTCCTGCTTTTAAACAATGCTCAGTGTTTTTGGCTCTGACTTAGCATGAATGCATAGCTTGTACATTTCTTCTGAATGCATTGCATTCCAATCTCACAAGTGAGGGCTTTAAATAGCAGCTTATCATCATGTCAAAATTCCTTAATGCTTTTAAACCAGAAAGAAGGCATATAAGGAAAATAAGAAATCGAACTGTTTTAGACCATCACACTGCCATTTATGTGGTAAATAGGATACATACTGACCTCTAAGAATAGTAATTGTTTAACTGTACGAGAAAGTTGGTACATGTAAAGGATGAGTTTTTTAAGAAATTGGTTAAACAAAAGATGCATTTGGAACTCATTCTAATGCTTTTCTGTTATATAATGTCAGATGTTAAAAAAATCTATGCATATGCCCTATGGCATTATATAAAAATAGCATCTCTAAGTGTGACTTGATCACCAGGTAATGTAACCAAAGATAAAGACAGGTAACATGTAACAGTAATTTGTGTCTATGTAGCTTAAAAAAAGAGACAACCTAGTGAACTCTCTTCAGTTCGCAATTAGAGTCCTTTCATTCTTTTGAATTATAAATATAGAGAGAAGAAAAGAGGGAAAAGACCCACAAATATTTCAACAGAATTTTGGAATGTATGTGTGAGACTTGGCCATTATTAAATCTTGTAATTATAGCAAAACATCTTGCAGGATCTTGAAGCTATCATTTTCATTTTTCATTCTTACTTGTGACTAAAAATTACCATTTCAAATTTCAATGAGTAATCCACATCAATTTTGGATATTTAAGAAGTCACAGAGATCCAAAGATAGAATAAAATCTACAAAAGTATTCAGGTGGAGCTATATGTGGTTCTTGGATAGGAAGCTGCAATATTAGCACTGCTTTATTTAGAATGATTCATACATGGTAAAAGAAAAAAATATACCCTTTGCCACTCCTCAGTTATATCTGTGTGACTAAAATAGCACCTGAGGCTGAATATTCATCATTGCAATAAAATAATCCTTTCATACCCATATGGAATGCAAGTCTAAAGAGCTCAGACTCTCTCCTTCTCCAAAATGTAAGCTCTTAGAGGGCAGAAATCTTATCTTCCTGCTTCACTGCCGCTCTCCTCTGGGCCTAGAATAATACCTGGCAAATAATAGGTTCTCACTAAATATTTGTTGAATGATTGAATGAGTTTAATCATTCAATAAATATTTCTTGAGAGTTTGCTCATTTTAAGACACTGCTAGATATCAAGGGAGATGCAAAAACTGAATGAACATGCATGCACAGGTCCATGATGGAGCTGGTCTACTAGAGGAAAAAGACATGGAAAACCTATTAGAAAACAAATCATCGAGAGTTAAATATCACAGGAGTGATGCTCAAACATAGGATAATAGGATACTTGGCACTTCAGGAGAAGGTGAGAGCATTTCAAACGAGGGTGACCACAAAATACCCACCTCCTGTTTGCACTCTAGATAATTAAAAAAAAGAATAGAATGTGTAGCCCTGTTTCCTTCTCAGAAAGATAAAAGTGAATGTAACGTAGTAAGAGAGTAGGGGGATTCTTCAGGAAAGTTAGTGATCTTTGTCTAGGCATTCTGGGGAAGAGAAAAGGAACTAGCAAACTTTTACTTAACCATATGAGTGGCCATTTTGTTGTAAATTTTTTAACTGTTACAGGATCTCTAAACTTCTGATTTCTGGAAGGAGCTATGGCAGAAGTGTTACACACACTGAGAGAAGCTGTTCTGGTAACAGAGGTCGTTGACCCAAAAGAAGAAAATATATGTTCTTATAAGAGTTCCAGTCCAGTTTTTCCAGACTCCAGAGACAGAGTGTTTGCCTAAGAAATAAAAACTTTTGGGTGGTCATCCAAGACAAGCCAGAAAGCCTTTTGAGGTTCTCCAGTTGCTATTTATCATTTACCATAATTCTTATAATTGTAGGTTTGCCTGACATGATCCTTGATCTATTATGTTCTTTACACATCTATCAATTTTTCTATTTTACAATTGTGTTAGAAGTGATTTAAAGTTGTTTTATTATAGAATTTAAGTCAGGAAAGTAAGTTAAAAAAAGTTGCAAAAATTACCACTAAAATGTATATATATTCCTTATACAACTATCTCTGATTCCTTTCATTGGGTTTAACACAGTGGGGTGAGTTAAAATATAAGTGAAGTGTGGCTTTTCCTCTGATTAGTAAAGAGCTTTTCCTAAGATTTGCTTAACCTCTTGCTGTGTGCGATTGCTGACGGATTCCATTAGAGGGTTGGTTTGATGCTAGCTAATCTGAGTTCCCAGCAATTTAGAATGCACAAATTGTTTCAGGTACTCAGACCAATCAGAAGAAAAGACAACCAACAATAGAAGTGCTATTGGATTGTAAAACTTTATCTGCTTACATTTTCAAGGTGCTGTTTGGATGACATTGATTCAGGCATTGTTAATGCTGAGTGCTTAATATATACCAAGTATTATGCTGCAGAACCCCAAGCTTGTTTTCCTCCCTTGGGCTTAGGCAGAAAGCCTGCCAGTCTTTCATTTCTTCTGTACAGTTCATTCTAGGCTTTGCTTGATTCTGTGGACCCAGACAGTGCCCCAATTTAAGCTACCTCTAAGCAACACATATTCTTGGCTCAACACAAAGCCAGCCCTATACTTCCTATACTTTAGTATAGAAAGACATAAGTGCTTGCTTTCCCTTAGGATGAATTCTCACAGCCGTGAATAGGAATAAACATTGAGTAAGACAAATTACCAAAGGCTGCTTCTTTGAGGGAAGATTACTCTTTTGCTTTGCTTTTAGATGGGTGAACTCAGAGGTACTAAAATAACCATTTCTATAGCATCTCTTATTTCCATTATAACTATAATGAAAAATGGTTCTGCAATTTTTTACAACTATTTTTATTGTCTATTATTTGATACATTTACCGCATGACCCAGCTATCCCACTCTTAGGTATTTACCCAAGGTAAATGAAAACTTATATCGACACAAAAATGTGTGCACATCTATTTATAATCATCAAAATTGGGAGACACTCTAAATGCCCTTCAATAACTGAATGGATAAATTTCCATTCAATGGAATAATACTTAGTAATAAAAAGGAACAAACTATTGATACATGCAACAACTTGGATGAATCTCAAAAGCATTATGCTGAATGAAAGAAACCAGTCTTAAAATGTTACAGACTGTATGATTCCATTTATATGACATTCTGGAAAAATATATATTAACTATAGCTACAGAGCACAGATCAAGTGTGCCAGGGGTTAGGTGCAAGAGGAGAGAATGGACTGAGAGAGTGATGGAACAATTCTGTATTTGGATTGTGGTGTTGATTACGCAAATCTGTACAAGTGTTAAAATTTATAGGATGGTACCAACCAAAAAAGTCAATTTTACTCCTTGTGAATTTAAACACACACAAAAACACGCGCGCATATGCGCGCCCACACACACACACACACACATGCACCCCATGCAAGCAGCAGTAGCAGCAGTAACAGTAGCAGCCCAGGGAAGGAACTTAGTCTACAGGGGTCAATTGATCCCAGCAGTACCCACAAGCTCTCTAGCTGCTCCTGGAACTACGCTGATGGGTCAGCTGCCATTCTTCTGGATATTGACAGAACCATGCAGAGTGACTCCTATTTGAAGGGGCTCCAATGACTCCCCGCCTTATCCTGCCTTAATTCTTAAAATAGTTAGCATTAGAACACTCCTTCAGGTTTAAAGCAGGTGTCTTCATTGTGCTATTCCAATATAAATATGTTAACTAGGAAAGAAATCTATTAACACCTTAGCAAGAAAGAGTTTTCTCAGATGAAGTCGACTCAAAGAACTCTGGGAAAATAGTACACAAGGCTGCTATATTGTTGGAAAGACAGGGAGGGAAAGACTGGAACGAGGGAGGCTCCCAATAAAGGCCACCACCACCAGTGAGGCCAGTTCCTAAAAAGAAACAGGCAGCCTTGTCAGTACAAATTATTTTCCATAAACATAAGTACCAAGTCTGTGTCCCCAGCTGACAGATTCAGAAATTCTAGATATTGGAAATAGAGTTATTAAAACTACTTTTTCAAAACATGTTAACCCCAGCGAGGACTCTCATATACAATTTGTTTGTAAATTCAGAGAGCAGAATCTGCCCCTTAGACCCCCCAGGGCACCCCGGAGACCCCTCTCCCCTGCTCATGGTCCATACTCAGTGATTATGGAATGATTGAAATAACTCCTTCCAAGGGCTTCAGTGACTTCCTATCCAGTTATAATAAACATACACTGTGTCCCATAGCCTTTGGGCCCTACGTGGCCTGGCCCTTGCCTACCTTATTTGAGCACTGCCCCCGCACTGCCCTTGTTTATTCTTTAGTCTGTATAACTGTCCTGCTGTTCCTCGAATACACTAAGCTTACTCTCACCCCCAGAGCCTTTGCACTTTCTGTTCTACCTGCCTGAACACTGTTCCCACGAACTTCATCTTTCCAGTCTTGACTCTAGTGTTGCCTCCTCAGAAAGGTCGCCCCTGACCTCCCATCTAATGCAGCCTTCATATACCAAGGCATGCTCAACATCATCCTCTTTGATTTTCTTTCTTGTACTTGTCACTGTCTGAAATTATTTGCCTAATCCTCTAGAGTGCAGTTTATGAGTCTATTGATTCTAAAACAAGATGCCTGTTCTGAATCCCAGCATCACCACTCCCTGTGTGACCTTGGAGAAATGACTTAGCCTCTCTGTGCCTTGAGTTTTCATTTGTCAAATGGGGATAATTAGAGCACCTACCTCATTTGTTATTGTTTCAATTGAATGATTTAACATATGTGAACCTTTTAGAACAATGTCTGGTGCATTATGAGTGCTGTGTAAGTGTTTACTCAGATTACTACTATAAAAGCTCTAAGCTTTTCAGTCAAGATAGTCCATGCCCTGCCTGGTTAGGGTGACTTGTCTCTGGGTGGACATGTGGCCCCAGTTGTACTTTTCTGAGCCCTTCCTCAAAGTCCAAAATGGTGGGAAAGAAAGAAAGGACCACTCCCCTTTGGAAAGTTCAGGAGCTAAGATTATATGCATCAGAAGTTGCTGGGGAGTATGGACTTCTTTTTGGAGGAAGCATGTCTGGAAATGAAACCAAGACTAAAGAAAGCAAAAGAGCCAGGGGGTGGGGAGTGGGGAGGGGGTAGAGAGAGAGAGAGAATTCTATTATTATTTGAATCCTTGTTTATAGCCTGCCAAAAGCGCAACTACCATTGGAGGTTTCAGTTAATGTCTGAGCCCATTAGACTCTTTTTTGCTAAAACTAGATAAATTGAGTTTCTGTCATTTGCAATAGGAAGAGTACAGAAGGACATAAAAGGTATTGTTTTGGCTTATCAAGTGTCCGTATAATTCCCCCTTGATTTTCCTTTTGGAACTTCTCACCTCTATACTCTCAGGTGTTTGAGTGGTGACTCTTGACTCGGTCAACCAGTCAATTCCATCTTCTTGGCTACAATGATTGGTTCAAGGATGGGCACAAGGCATAATTCAGGTCAAAGAGACTCAGCTTTGAGATTTTTATAGAAACTATTAAAAATATGCAGCTAGTTCCATGCCCTTCCCCCGCCCCCTGCCCCCAGAATTGCAATGCTCAGGATGCCAGCCTGGAGCTGTTGGAGGCATTCTGTGGAAAGGGCCTGTCTGAAAGCAAAGCCCACAGAAAATTTGAACAGAGGGAGATCAAGGCTGATGACATCAAGGTTCAGAATAGCTGAGGTTAAGAGGTTCAGGAAGCTTGAAAAACACATTAAAGAGAATTGTTAATCAGCTGCAGAGCACACATGTTTAGAATCTCACTAAATTATAGTCAACTTAAGCAGAGTTTATGATCTAAAAGATTTTAGATGCAGTGTTAGCCAAAGGAGAAGTTATTTCTCACATTTGCTCCATTATGTAGAAGGATTAAGACTATTCTTACTGACATTGGTAGAATCAGAATTTCAGAGCTAAAATGAAGCTTAGATAGTTTATTTGGACTGTGGTTTCTGAACTATGGGCCATATAGTTTTTATAAGTGATCCTTAAATCCATATATATAACAAATTCTGTCCTATAGATGAAAGAAAGCACATATTGGGCATACATCCATGAATTACAATTTTTCAAATGTACATAGGTACTATCATTAACTTTGCTATAATTTGTTAAAGTTTGGACTGAAAACATAGGGGCTATTTATTATCATATTTTCCCAGTTAGCATTTAGTAAAAGTAGTACCAGCTTTGGTAGGGAAAAGAGTCTACATTTTTTTTAAGTTAAAAAAAAGTCACATAACTGAAAAGATTTAAAAACATTTACCTGGACCGAAATGTTGATTTCTATCAATTGAAGAAACTAAGAGGTTACATGACTTGTTTCAACATTTGTAGTGGTCTGTGACACTGCTGTCACTGTGTATGGTTATTAAAAGGCTATTGAAAGCTGCCTAAGTGGCATGGTACCAAAGTGCTAAATGGAGAAGTGAAGAGTCTTATAATTATTATATCTCCCCTCCCCATATCCTTACCATCATTGGCCAGGCCTTCGTGTGCTTTACCCTTATCGTTTTGTACCACTTCCCCATGTTCTCTGCTTCTTGTCACATGAGTTTCTTGTAAGGTTTTGGAAAGACTCTGCTTTCTCTTATCTCAAGGTCTTGGCTCATTGTACTCCCTTTCATTAATGCCGCATCTTTTCTCCCCACTCAGCTCAGGAATCACCTCTACAGGGGAAGGCTTCCCAGTCAGGGAAGCTTGTCCCAGCTCCTGTCCAAATCAAGTCTTTTGTTATACGTCTTCCAAGGACAGCATTGTGTTCCTTCAGAGTGCTTCTCTCAGCATGTAACTCTGCTCTTGGGCTGCGTTTGACCAGATTTGACGCCTCCATGAGGGTGGAAGTGCCTTGAGAGTAGGGACTGTGTCTGTTTTTGTGCATCCTTGTTTTTCCAGCACCTGGCAGCTAATAAAGTTTGTCGCACAAATGAAGCAGGCTACTAAAGTGTCTTAAATTATGATTATCGATGCTCCTCTACCTCCATTATGCCATTTCCTTTTAACATTCTTTTGCCTGATTTCTACTTTTTCTGTCTCCGGAACTAGTCTTGGAACTCTTCAAGGGCAGAAACTGAATTGCAGTTATCTTTATATCAGCAATGTATGTATCTATTTTTATTCAAAATGTGACTAGAAAGCACACCTGCAAGATTGTGACATAACCAGAAAACTATGTCCTATATACAGCCCTGTTCTAAAAATAGCCCAGCACATGCTCTGGTGTAATCTGACTCAGATGCTTCATATCGTAGCATTTCAGGAATAGGCCTGTCTTTATACACTAGTTAAAACCCAGAAATTGCGTTAGTACATTTAAGCAACTGCTAAGATAAGATGAATATATTACTCTTTGGTTTAACTAGAAGCAAAGGCTCCTTAAGCCTGGCGCATTTTATTGCTTCACAAAGACCTCCTTCTCTACTTAACCTTAAGTGAATGCTAAAGGAACAAATGATAATATATGGCCCCGTAAGACCACCCGAGAATAATACTGCCTTCACCACAATGCATAAGCATAAACTTCTGAAGTTACACACTCTAGGATTGAACCCTAGCTTTGCTACTAACTAACTATCTGTGTGACCTTAGCTGGCTACTATATCTGTCTTAGCTTTATTTTTTTTCATAGCAAAGTGGAGAGAACAATAGTACATACCCCACAGGACTGTAGGAACTACAGCTCAAGTCATGCAGGTAAAGTGCTCTGCCCAAGGCCAGATAGAAGGTTCATGATCAAAATTGGGGCTTCTCCTCCTTCCTGGGTAGAGGGATGAGAGGTTCGGAACTGGTGTAGCCTGAGTGGGATTAACATTCTGGATTAAGGCAATTCTGCCTCTTTTTCTACAGCCAGAGTGTTAAATTGGAGAGGATTAAAAAGAACCCAGGGAACAGAAATATCTAATGTCTAAGCCATTATTGATCATTTGTTCTTTTTCTGGGAGGGAGAGATGGTGGTGGGGGTGTTGGGTTATGGGAGACTTGATGATAAAGAGGAGACACTTGACTGACATTCAATAGTAATTTTTTTTTCAATAAGAATAAAGTATCAAAAGACCTTGAAGGAAGAAGACAGAACAGATATACTTAAAATATAATCCAGTACAGATTCTATGATAAAACATTAAGTGCCTCAGAGCTTCCTGGCAGCTGCAGACTGTTGGTATTTTTATTGTAGATTTTAAGTGAGGGTTGGGTTTCTGATGTTTTCTTTGCATAATGCTTCGCTTACATGCTTATTTCCTCTGAAAACTGATGTTTAATGATTGCCTTTTTAAATGGCGAGGATTCAATTTAGATAATAAAGTGAATACTGTAGGTTACAAAGTACAACACAAATGTTAAGAATAATCATAAAAACTTTCTAATTCCAACAGATTATCTCCATCAGCTCCTTCTACTCCGTTCTTTGCGATATGCTCATGTTTTTCCCTTGCTTGTAGTCCTTCTCATCCCAATACTTAAACCAGTAATTGTCATTTTCTTTAAATTCTTAAGTTTTTGTTAAATGGTTTAAATTGGCAGGAAAGCAGCCAATCTTTTCCTTCTTCCTTCCTTCCCCAGTTCTGCTCCTCAGAGGAAACCACTTTAAACACTTTTAGCTCTTTATTTTCCTTTACTTATTGGATTCTATATAAATAATATGCTTAGAATAGTATTTGACTTATCAATTTTGGGCTATACTTATTGCCTTCAAGCACACACACGTACACACATATGCACATACACACATGCATACACATGAGATTACCCTTTTTTTTTTTTCTCAGTTATCTGAGAGTAGGTTGAATATACTCTGCTCTCCTATTCCTTAATATTTCAATATATATTTCTTTGGATCAAAGATATTCTCTTATGTAATCACAGTACAGTTATCAAATGTAGGAAATTATATACTGTTATAATACTGTTATCTAATCTATAGTGCATTTGCCATTTTTATCAATTATCTCAATAATGTCTTTTACAGAATCTTTTTTTCCTCTAGTACAGAATTCAGTACAGGACTACATACTGCATTCTGGGAGCGGGGCATGTTTCTTTAGTCTGTTAGTTTGGAACATTTCCTCAGCTTTTCTTTGTCTTTCATAACATTGACATTTTTAAAAGGATTTATAGGACACTGATTTTCTAGAGTGTTTCTAAGTGTGAGTTTCATGATACTTCGTCAGGATTAGATTTGATTGTACAATTCCGGTATGAATATACTACAAAAGGGACGCTGTGTCCTTCTCAGAACATCACATCCGGAGGCATATGATGTTAGTTTTGATCATCTGGTCATGGTATTGGCCAGTTTCCTCACTGACTGTATAGTTACTATTTTCCCCTTGCAAATAATAAGCAGTTCATGAAAAGACACTTTATGAACATGTACATATCTGGCTCTACATCAAACTTCCTCCCCTGGATTGAGCATATACTGATGATTTTTGCTTAACACCATGCCCTCCACTTTTATTAACTGACATTCTACTATAAGAGCCCTGCTCCTCCCACCACCCTCTTCCATTCAGGCTCCCGGCCCCCCACCTTCTTCTCTCCTTAGTCAGATTGCTCAAGGTGATGGAGGCCAGTTTCCTTTAGACCATGCCACCTGAATACACAAACAGCGTGTGCGCACAGACACACAAATTTGAAAAAGAGAGCTTAAAAGGAAATTATAACCTAGACACCCCTTTAACCTCTTGCTGCAGATAGATAAAAGACAGCCTTTGAATCAATATTTGTGATAAGTATATGACTTACTTGTTTAATACTTTAGAGACTCAAATTTGAAACAAAATTTATACAATGCTTTCAGGATCCATTTATTGCAGGAATAGCCTAAGATTTCAAGGTGAAATGTTGGGGGCAAATCAAACCAGATCAAATCCAAAACAAAACAATCCTGCTAGAATTTGGTTAAGAAACCAAATAGCATTTGAATTAGAAATTTTATTGACTCCGAATAATCACAATAAAATACAGAAACAAATTAGGTGCTGAGGTTGCTATAGGATTACAGCTATTATCCATAAACCCCATTTTTAATTTTTTGTACTTATATCTTTATATTTATATGTATCAAAACAGCCCCATTTTCATATTGCTTGATCTCAGAGAAACTGCATTTGAACATACAGAATGTATTATAATTTTATACATCAAAACCTTATTTTTGAATTTTCTTATATTTCTAATTGAAATGGAAAGATTAAAAAAACTAAAACTCTCTGAATCCCTAATCGAAGCCAAAGCTCCTTAACAATGACACACAAAGCTCTTTATGATCTGATTTCTTCCTAACTTCTAACTTCGTGTCCTGATGCTCCCTACATTTTGTTAAAATTCATGAATATACTGTGGTTTTCTTGCTCTCATACCTTTGTTTGGTCTCTGCCTAAAATGGCCTTTCTTGACTTGCTTGCCTGTTAAAATTGTGCTCATTCTTCTAGACTCGGTTCAAAACTAATGTCCTCGGGGAAATATCACAGATAGAGGTTGTCCACCCGTTCTTGTTGCATCTGGCCTCCAAGTGCGCCCACGTGCAGGATCATTCTCAGTATCTGCATCTTTTCTGTGATTATTTGACAGCAATGATTGAAGAGCTGGGACATTTTGCCTTTTTTTCTTTTCCATGCCTAGTGTGGTTGCAGGCACCAAACATGTAGTAAATGTAATTATTTGACGAACATTATAATCATGTGTTATTTTCATGAAGTCTGTTAAAATGGCTGTCTTCATATTGAGAAACACATCTACCGTTGATGAAATCTAAGTGTCAGGAGGTAGGGATGGGGCTCCCTCTTTAGCTATTTGTGAAACTTCCTCCGTGTTGAAGCTCTCATGACACTCAAGTGCATTGGTAGGGTTTCTAGGACTTTAAAATGTAACTATATTATAACCACCTTGGAACAAGTTTGGAACTTACTAAAAAGGAAAAACATGCCTTTGCATTTTATTGCCCTAGCAGTACCGTAGTTTACTTAACCATTTCCATATTGTTGGCTGTACCCCAAATTATATAATTATTCCCTTAATTTTTGGACATTTTAATTGTTTCCAATTCTTACTGTAAGTAATATTATGAAAAGCATATTTTTTCCCACATATTTTAAAATTATTTCCTTAGGATTATCTAAATTGTAAAATCTTGGCTAAACAGTATAAATCTATGAATCATGATATTTATTACCAAACTACCTTTAAAAGATAATTTTGCCAATATACCATGCTGTCAGAAATATACAAGTACCTTTTTCACTTCGTTCTTGCTATTCTTTTTTTGATTTTAACTAAATAATATCTCATAATTATTTTGAAAACTAGATCTTTTTTATTTTGAATTGTATATAATTCATTGTCTAAGTATTATTTTTGGTGAGAAACTTACTGAGACATAAAATGTAAAAGTCTACTTTAAAATTTAGACTCTTTACAGTTCGAAGTGCTGGACTTTGATTGCTTTACATTTCTTAATTACTAAATTCCGGATATGATGAGTTCTAGCATAATTTTCTCATAAATTTAATATATCTACTTTGTTTTATTTCCTGCAGCTTGTTGCTATAGTAAAACGTATATGAATTACATGCCATTCATCCTGTGTTGGATAAGAAAATAACTTTATCTCTGCAGTTGTCTGGCACATCTCAACTAAATGTATGGTGAAGCTTAGAAGTGTTTCAAGGGTTTATTCCTCCAAAATTTAGGAAAAAACTGAATCACTTGCTTATAGAAGCATAAAATGCTTCACTTGGTATTAGTACATTTAGGTTTTTTGATGGAAGAGTGTATGTGAAGGAATGGAAAGTGTTCTCATTGAAATGCAATTAAAGATTTGATTTTTTTTTCCCCTCTTTGTTTACTAGGAAAGATGTATAGTATGGTAAACAAAGATTCCAAACTGGCTCTCAGGCATTGTATCTACATGCCAACTACTGCAAGTGAACTGTAAATTTTGTTCATGGCTGGCTGGTCAAATTGATCCACTTGCCTTAATGGATCATTGTGTAACAGTGCGAAAAACCAGGAAACTTGATTGAGGCACTGTTTTGATCAGAGACTAAAATTAAATGACATGAGTGCTCAGGTCATAATGATGTCCTCCAGTAACTCTTTCCTGTGTGACTTCACTTCAGAGTAGAGAGGGAAGCTCTGCTGACATTACCTCAATCATGTTAATGACAAATAAGGTTGCTTTTCATGGTATCAACAGTTGATGTGCTTTGAGATAAGGTTTAGTTTTCCCAAAGGATTGTTATAAATGTAACACTTTTATTTTGATATGTTTTCATATAACTTTTGAATTGGGAGAATATACGTGGTTTTATAAAGGGTGAGAAAAACAGTTCTCAACAAATAAGAATTTGTTGTGGAAAAATGCACTCTCATTTTTATAATTATTCATCTCTGTCCAATCCTAGCTCTTTCTCAACTTCTCAAAACTCCCATTCATCTATCTACTGGTTCACTCACCCATCCCAGAACTTGTACAAACCCTGGCAAAATGCATGGATCCTTTCCCTGCCAGGGACAGGGGTTTGAAGAGCATCTTTTGTTGTAAGTGTTGTTCCTTAAACAGTTGCTTCAAACCATTCTGCAGGTCTAAATAAACGAGTTGATATAAGGAACCAAACAGTTGCATGTGTGACCAGTCGAATTGATCCTTTTGCCCAAATGGACCACTGTTTAACAGAGTTAAAAATAACAATAAAACAACCCAGTTTACCTTTAAGCTCTGGGGCTGCAGTGCCCAGAAATCAGCCAAATCTTTCTGTTCAGTGGCGATGACTATGTGGCAGCTTCCTCAACCAACCCTCATCTTATGAGGAACTTGGGATTCAGGTGAGGGTGCATGGAGGTGTAAAGAGATAATCTGACTGTTTGGTCTCCTGCTAAAATATCTTGATCTTTTATTTTCTTTTTTGTTTGGTGCCTCCTTGATACTCTCCCTACATCAACATACATAATTAGTGTGCGCTTTCTCTCCATTCCTCTATCCCCTGAATATCTTATGCAGAGGAAGAATCCAGCCTTATACTCTGCCATGTTGCCTTCTTCCTAATAGACAAGTCTCTTGGAGCTGTACATTTCCCACCTCAACACCCTGGCTATATATTCATCTGATTTTTGCACTTAAAGATTTCTTATGCCCTGAATTTCCTTAGCTCAGTCTCTTGAGACGGAAGCATATCCAAAATTATAGCAGAAGTGTGTTACTCTTTCTCATGGGGGCCAAATCTTTGCTATCAAAGCTTTTCCTTTTTTCTTTACCAGTTTGTTTTCTTGTCATTTTCCCCATGTTGGGTAGTCAGTACTGTGCTGCTATTAGGACAACCTTCTTTTGGGAGGTATTTTTGACATTGCT
>NW_011888921.1:212437-214396 GCF_000151845.1 Pteropus vampyrus
TATTCCTAGTCTATCCAGATGGCAAAAACTTCAAATTAAGAAATAGTTTCAGGGCAAAGATCAAATCCATGGTGGTCCTGTAATATCCTCTGTTAAGATCTCAGAAAGATGTCAGGTGGTGTCTCATAGATCCTTTCAAATAGACAAAAGATCTTTTAAGGATCTTAAGGGCTTGCCTCACAGACCCTCTTTGTTACACAATAGGACTTTAAGGCTCTTAACGGAATTTTCCAACAGCAACCTCACAGGAAGCCCAAGGTAGAGATGGCTTGCCTTAAAGAGATTTGTAGCACTTTTGTTTAATGGGGTGGATTATATATGAATATACAAAAATCCCACAAAAATTTTAAAGGAATTGTATCAGCTTGAACTGAAAAGGACAAAGACAAAACAAAATTAAAAGAGGCTTTTGTTCTTTCTTACTAATATGGGCAGAAAGGAGGCTGAGAAACCTACTCACCTGCAAACAGCCTGGTTTTTATGGAAAAGTAAAAATGCCTTAGAGGGTGAAACCTCTAGTATAGGGAGCAAAGCCAAGAACCACAGAGAATCATTCCTTGGAGGTAGGACTGGGCCTTAAGCAAGGAACTGGCAGCACAAGCCCAGCTGGACTGCCATGGACCAGAGACTACTGTGTGCTTGTTTTCTCCCTTTATAAATGGGAGTACCTATAACCTTATCCTATGCTTGTCCCACCACTGTATGCTAGGTATGTGGGGCAAACAGATAACTTGTCACTCTATTTCATAAGTCTTCAGATTGAGAGGAACTGTGCTCAAGGAACCATGGCCAAAGAATTATACCCAAGGAAGGTGATTTGCACTTGGATTTGACTTAGAGGATGAGATCCTGAACCTGAAACCTGATACCCTAATGTAATGAAACTATAGAGATTTTTGGGAAGGAGGTAAATACATTTTGCTTGTATAATTTGTGCTCAGAAAGTGAGCTGCGGTGGTTTTGAAATATGTCTGCAAAATGTTGGTCTATAGTCCTTCTTCTGAAATTGGGTGGGCATTTGAAATGTTTTGACCAATAGAGTAGGGCAGAGGGTTGCTATGTCAGCAAGGTCATGACTGGATTTGAAACATCTCAAAAGACATTCAATAAAGTTTCATTCGTTTAACAAATATATGTTTTGTGTGTGTGTGTGTGTGCATGTGCATGTGTGTGTGTGTGAACTATGTGTCAGGCACTGTGCTAAGCAATGGGACTACAATGGTAAACAAGAGGGTGAAAATTCCTGCTCTAATGGAGCTTGCATTCTTCTGAGAAAATAACAATAAACAAGAAGTAATTATATATTTTGATGAATGCAGAGAAGAAATGTAAGAGAATGCCATGTTGTATTACAACAGGGAATATTCGCTTTAGAGAAGGTGTTCAGGAAAGTTCTCTCCAAGGAGCAGACATTTGAACTAGAACCTGAAGGTTGAGAAGAAGTCAGTTATGTGGATGTGTGATTTTTCACACAGTGTTTCACACAGTACCTTGTCATGTCGCTTTACTTTCTAGGGCCTTAGATGAGTAGGACTGGCAGTGAAAATTTTCTGTGTGGGCACCCTGAGAGTAACTTTTTATGTTTTGCAACTTTGGCATCTCTCTTGTCTTACCTAGTCCTGGCCCTGCATGTGAACCTACACATTTTAGGTCCGTGATGCATTCCTGCTTATCAAATTTAAGACTCCTTTAATGAAATAAAGGAATCGTCATAAACACAAACACACAGATATACATACCTAGGAAAAAGTAAAAAGATTGATAAAAATTAGTGTATTTTTGCATATTATAACTAATGGGAATTTTATGATAAATAGCAGAACTGGCTTCTATATTCAGGGAAAAGAATGCTAAGGTACAAGTCTGGGATTACACGGTGGGGTGAGCATACTCATTAAACTCATATTTTAGTACCTGCTAGGTGATGAACTAATCAGCTCCAAAAAGGGCAAAAGGCAG
>NW_011888921.1:215726-225147 GCF_000151845.1 Pteropus vampyrus
AAACAAGCTGAGATGTTTTTAAGGGCCATGATAGAAGTCTACACATGGCACAGTGGGGACATAGCGGGGAGCTACTCCTCCTGGGAGAGGCTTCAGGAAAAGTTTCATAAAGGCGGGTAATGTTAGAACAGTATTTTAATAGACAACTGACTGCTTACCAGGCTCACATGAAAGAGAGTGAAGCAAGAGAAAATCCCAGGCAGAGCATGCAATAGCCTTGAGCATCTTGGGGAACTGCAAGGAATTCAGCCTGATTGGAGCCTCAGGTGTATGTGGTGGGATACAAGAATGGAAAGCCTGAGAAGTGGTGGGCGGGGCATATCTGGAGGACCACGGACTAGCAGAAAGGTGAGGCACAGTGAAGTCACTTCTAGACCACAAGTGATTTGACTTGTCTGAGGTCGGGGAAGGAGAAACTAGGGAGGAAGGAAAGGCAACAACAGAAGAGCCTGGAATACTGGCCGAAAGCAAGTGGAGCTTTTCTGTCTCAGTGATGGGGAGACATGTATGCATTAAAAAACTTACACTGTTTTAAAATTTGTATCTGTGAGAATTTACATATGGTAAAGTTTGCTCTTCTTGGTGTACAGTTCTATGAGTTTTGACAAATGCATATAGTCATGTACCACCCCTCACAGACAAATGTAAAATAGCTCCATCATTCCAGAAGAGTGCCTCAGGCTGCCCCTTTTGTGTAAACTCCTCTATTTCGGGCAACCACTGATCTGTTTTCTGTTCTTATAAGTTTGTCTTTTCCAGAACATCCTATAAATGGAACCACATAATATATAACATGTTGAATCTGGCTTCTTTTTCTTAGTGTAATGCATTTAAGATTCATCCATTTGGTGTGTGTATCAGCAGTCTGTTCCCTTTTATTGTCAGTGGTATTTCATTGTATGTATATACTACAGATAGTTTATCCAGGTCATAGTTGGAGGACATTTGGGTTACTTTCACTTTTTGGTGATTATTAAGTAAAGCCACTGTGAATATTCAGGTATAGGTTTTTGTATAAATATAAGTTTTCATTCTTGTTGAGTAAATACCTAGAAGTGGAATTGCTGGGCTATGTGGAGAGTGCATATTTAACCTTATAAGAAACTGTCAAACCGTTTTCCAAAGTGCTTATACCTTTTCATTCCTACTGGAAACAGAAGAGAGTTCCAGGTGCTCTGCATCCAGTTCTTGGTATTGTCGGGTGTTTTTCTTTTCTTTTCTTTCTTTCCTTTCCTTGTCTTGTCTCGTCTCATCTCGTCTCATCTCGTCTCGTTCCGTCTCGTCCCGTCCCGTCCAGTCCCGTCCTGTCCCGTCCTGTCCTTTCTCTCTCTCTCTCTCTCTCTTTTTAAAATTTTAACCATTCTCCTGGATATGTAAGGGTATGTCACTGTGATTTCATTTAACATTTCCCAAATTACTTGTGATGTTGAACATCTTTTAATGTGCTTTATTTTTTGGCCATCCATATATCTTCTTTGGTGAAGGGTGTCTTCAAATCTATTGCCTATTTTATTGGGTCGTTTGTTTTCTTATTCTTGAGTTTGAGAGTTCTTTATATATTCTGGATATAATTTCTTTATCTGATATATATTTTGTAAATGTTTTCTTTCAAACTGTGGTTTGTCTTTTTATTTTCTCAACAGTGTGTTTGGAAAAGCAGAATCTTTCCATTTTGATATTCTAATTTATCATTTTATTCTCTTGTGGATCCTATCTATATTTTTAAAGAAATCTGCCTAAGCAAGGCTACAAGAATTTTATCCTATATTTTCTTTTAGAAATTCTATAGTTTAAGTTTTACATTTAAGTCTATAACCTATTTTGGGTTAATTTTTATAAGGTAAAAGGTACAAGGGGTACAAGTTCATTTCTTTTTTCTTTTTTCTTTTTAGAAGATGTTACTTTTTTTTAGAGCAGTTTTAGATTCATAGAAAAATTGAGATTTCTCATACACCCCCTGCCCCCTTACACACATAGCCTCCCCTATTATCAATATTCCTCACCAGAGTGGTAATTATTACAATTGATGAACCTACAGTGACACATCATAATCACCCCAAATCCATAGTTTACATTAGAGTTTGCACTTTGTGTTGTACTTTATGGCTTAGGACAAATATATAATGACATGTGTCTACCATATAGTATCATATATTGTAGTTTCACTGTCATAAAAATCTTCTGTGCTCTGCCTATTCATTCCTCCACCCCACCTGCTCAGTTCCTGACAACCACTGATTTTTTTTTTTTTTACTGTCTCTGTAGTTTTGTCTTTTCCAGAATGTAATATAGTGGAATTATACAGAATGTAGTCTTTTCAGATTGGCTTCTTTCACTTAGTTATATGTATTTAAGTTTCCTCTATATTTTTTCATGGCTTGATAGCTCATTTCTTTTTAGCACTGAATAATATTCCATTGTCTGGATGTCCCACAGTTTTTTAATTCACCTACTAAGGGACATCTTGGTTGCTACCAAAGCTGCTATAAATATGAAGTAGATTTAATTTCATCCAAGATTGCATTTTATAAAGCTTGCTCTAGCAACAGTGTGGAGAATGTGTTGGAGGAACAAGGAAAAGATTAGGTTGAATGTTTCTCAATTAGTTTATCTCTTACTGTTTTTCATGTACCTACATGGAAAAAGCATTTACAACACAGTGATTGCTGTCATACAGGAAGCAATTCAATTGATTTGACCAATCTGAGTGGTAACGTATTTAAAAAACATACCATAGCCTATTGGATGTTTGACTCAGTAATTTGGGCATGTGGACACAGTTTGAACTCTTATTTTGACCTAACATTTATTCCCTTCTTTATCAGTTAGTAGATACAAGGAACTTAAAATGAAGAATGTTTCCTTTTTATGTTCCACGATCTGAGTGAAATAATTAGTAGTGTGCTTTGCTAATACTCAAGGTGGTATCATGACCTTAAGAGAAGATGCATTTACTTTGATTAATGGATAAAAAGATCTTGTTTTAAGAAAATCCAGGTGTTGGTTTATGAGAGATCAAATCCTGGAGATTAGTTGTCATTTATTCTGTAGGCAGCAAAGATAATATAGGAGACAATTGAGCTATTTCTTTCACCCATTTAAAACCTTTATTTTCAGTGAATAAAGTCTATGTATTTCTTGAATTTCATCTAAAATAATTTAGAGACTATCAAGTGGTGGGTAAAACTAGAGGATAGGAGTTTAGCCTATGGAATCTGACACTCAGGTACAAATACTAGTTTTGCTAACCGTGTGACATTGGGAACAAAGGGTACTTAAATGCTACAATCTAATTTTCTCCAGTGAGAATAATAATGATGACAATTATATATATAAGGTTCTTGTGAAAATTAATTAAAATAGTACCTTAAAATGCTTAACCAATACTGATTTTATAGTATGTGATCAATAAATATGAGCTATTATAAACATGAACAAAATCAATAACTTACTTTAAGGCATTGTACAAGAATATAACAATGAAATAATACAAGGCTTCCTTCTTCAAGGATTTTGCAGTTTGCAATCTATTTGGGGAATGAAATTACAACCAGAGATAAGTGTTGTATTTTACTTACAAGATGAGATGAGGCTAGAGTGATTACTGATCCTTGTGTGTATTCGAGAATGCTTCAGCCAAGAGTGACATTCGATTTGGACCTGTGAAGAGGACTACAGTGCCATCAATGGAGAAGCAGAGAATGACCTAGACATGGGTCCAGAAAGGGTTTAGAGAAAAATTCTCTCGAGGTTAAGAGTAGGAAGAGTAGGAGGTGATGGGGAAAAAATGATGGAAAAAACAAGTAAAGAGCAGATATAAAGCGCCCAGGATGCCAAAGGAGTGAGGTTGGGCTTGGTTCTATTTATTCACAGTGTTTTATAACTTTTTCATATCAGTGCTCTGAAAAAGCCAGCCTGGAAGAAAACTCATACAAAGTTTTATTTCCCTTCCTTTGGCAAAAAATCCCCAAACAAACCACTCTTGTAAATCATTAATGGCCCATTTTATAAAGGAGATTACAGTCTTGAGAGTTACTATTTTCTATTTAGCAGAGAAATAAAAAGAAGCATATTGAATTATGTGCAATATGAATTGGTCTCTGTGCTCCAGTACCTATCTGGGACAGATTTATAAATACTCAAATCATATAAATGACCATTATTCAGCTCCTTTAATGTTAAAGATCTTTTAACAGCAAAGCAAAGAAACTGAAAGACAAAGTTTTAGGGAAAATAATAGTTGTAGTCTGGAAATCTTAAGATTATTCTTATATTCTTCTGCGTTCATTTATGTTTTCTGCCTACACTGCCAATTCTTAGATCATTTGAGGAACTGAGAATTTATTTTCCAATTTATTAATCCCTAAGGTAACAGTGAGAACTTGTTATTTGATCACATTTATTGTGCATTTAATTGAGGTAAAACTAACAATTTGATTTTTTAAATAATGAATTTAATTCATTTAATTTAGGTAGAACTAATATTCAGAGAATTAATTTCCAAGAAAGATTTAATTAGTTCTAAAACTGACACGATATTCCTTTCATCAAAAGTTTGACGTCTCCTAGAGTAATATTGGGGAGTAGAGTTAGAAAGAGATAACTTTTTTCCTCCCAGATTTTAGATGGCAAGCAATACTCTAATTAACAGCTTGTAGATGAAAGAAAAATTGTCCAAAGAATTAAGTATGGAAACCAACTTTTCCAGTATTCTAAGAATATTTAATTCTTTTAGAGAAGTTTGTTTATATCTCAACTGAGAATTATTTAAATTCTCTATGTCATTTTAAAGTTATTATTGAAAATAAAAATAGAAATAAAAACTCCCCCTCACAAACTTTTAAGGGCAAAATTTGGAAGCACTTACAATTTTATTGTTAGCATTGACTGAGTTACCTGCTCCCCTCCTCAATTTGAGAGTCAGCAATGGCTTTCAGAGTTTTCGATTGTAGTACTTCTTTGGGCTTACCCTCCAAAGAGATTTTCTTCTTCCATCACAACTAACCTGGCTACCATCCTATTTCCTTAATGCTTAGATAAATGACTGGCAGTTCTGTTAAAATATTTTTAGGGTACAGTATTCATTTATTTGTTTACTGATATCTAGTGTCCCAGATATGGGGATGTGTGGCAGATTGTATGTCCTCAAGATGGCTGCATCCCATGTATTCTTCTTCAATGTGTTTTTGACAGTCCCCCGCTTGAAAAGTGGGATCTATGTTTTCTCCCCTTGGACTTGGGCAACCTTGTGATTGCCTCAAGTAAGAGAGTGTGGCAAGAGTGACATATGACTTCTGAGGCTAGGTCATGCAATACCATGCATTTATGTACTGCTTTCTTGGGACACTCACACTTGGAGCTTAGCCTCAACACTGTGAGGAAGCCTCTCTGAGTCCACATGTAGAAGCCACATGTAGGTGTGCTGACAGACAGCCTAGTTGAGGTCCCAGCTCACAGCCATCATGAACCATCAATAAGTGAAGATGCCTCCAGCCTTGAGTCTCCTCAAAAAGCAGATATATGCCATCTATGCTGTACCTTCTCCAAATTCCTAACCTACCAGAATCTATGAGCATAGTAAAATAATTGTTTCAGGCCACCAAGTTTTGGGGTGCTTTGTTGCACAGCAATAGCTAACCAGTACAAAATGGTAGGGTTTATCTACTCCAAATCTATTCTTAGTATTTTAAGAGGCTGTAAAGAAAATTGAAACTGTGTTAATTTCTCTTATTTCAACAGGTTTATATTGTGATGGAAAGCTGTAGTTATTGCTTATTCGAACTCCAGGGTAGGACAGAAATGTAAAAATATTGGCCTTCTTATTTTTCTCATGTAAGATCAAATATAAATGATAACTGTCATAATCACCCCTGATATTATCTCCCTAGCTTTGAACAGAGGAGTTGGCTGTACTCTTGTTTCCACTTTTCTAAGGAATGAGAAGTGAGCCTCTTCATTCCCCTGAATGTCTTCAGAATGCGATCCCACATGCATTGTTTTTGGTGCCATTCTCTCTAGCATCTCATCTTTTAGAACCAGTGGTGGGCAGACACTCTGTGGATACTTTGAAAAGAGAATAGAGGACGTATTTTCTCCTCTTTGCAGCTTTATACTATACTTTGGACAATTGGCTTTTCCTGAACCCTAATGTTCAACATTATAGTTCACCTTATCTGTTCAGGAAGATTGTGAGCGCTCTGTCTTTCTGTCTCTGTCTGTCTCTGTCTCTGTCTCTGTCTGACTGTCTCTATACCTCTGAGCCTTTTCTCACAGAATTTATTCTACCAAGAATGCCTCACTTCATTACCTAGCTTTCACAGTCTAGTAGAAATTTACTTCCTTCATGAAAGTTGCATGAGTTAGAGGCAACACTTAAAACATCGTAACACCAAGTTGGCACTTCTCTCTTAGCATTCTTAGCACCGATGCCTGTTTCCCTGATTAGGTTTTGATGCCATTCTTGGCAGGGTCACCATTTTATTCTCCTTTATGACCCCTACTGTGGTTTCTCAGGAAATGCTTGTTGAATTCCATAAGGCAGCCTGAGGTAATGCCAAAATTGTGCAATCAGAGTCAAGACTTTTGGCTCTCAGTCTCAATTCTGAGACAGGTCTATAAATAAGTAGGCCCTGGAAATGGTGTTGTGACCCTAGAAGATTCTTCACTTTTCCGAGCCTCAGTTTGCTCTTCTGGAAAATGAAAAATTTTGTGTTGGTTAGTGGTTTTCAACTACGTATGCTTTTTCAATACCAGTGCCTAGGGGTCTGACACATCCTTGGTTGTGCAGGCTTGGCTAGATACACAATTAATAAGATGCCTTCCGGTTCCAGAAATTTATGTGGGTTGTTGGATATTGCTTTGGCATGTGGAGCTAGGTGGAAGGAAGTGAGCAGATTGGAATTACAGATTAGCACTTTGGAGGAAAACAGAGTTGAGGCAATTCTCTGAATAATAATAGCTAATATTTATTAAGCCAGGCACTGTGCTGAGGCCTTGAAAAATGTTTTCATTCAATCCTCACAATACTTCTATGAAGCAGGTATTATTATTACTCTTCTTTTATAAATAAAAGAACCAAGGCTTAGAGAGATTAAATAATGGGCCAAGTTGCTAAACTAGGTTACTAAGCACTGGGACTGAGAGAAAACCCAGGCTCTCAGACTCTAGAACCTGTGTTCCTAAATATCTATTGGCTACCTCTCTCTTAGGTTTTGCTTTTGTTGTGGGGAATATGCTTATGTTGCAGGGAGATGGTCATGTGGTTATTAAAAAGTATTGACTTTATTAGTCTTTGCAATTCCTCTCTATTACCAGTGCCTAGCAATTGATGTGTACACTCAATTATAATAATTTTTTATGAAGACAAGGCATGGAGACATGATTGGATCATTTAATTTTTGAAAATTCTAGTATGCCACTCCAGATTCACATGGCGGTGATATCATTTTATTCTATCATATTTACTAGGGCAAGTTTTTTTATACAAAAAGAATTTACTTTCTGAAGGAAATGCCTGGAGTTAAGGGAGGACCTGGTGTTACAAGATCACCAAAGACCAGGAAATGTACCAAATCTTGTGGAGACTCACCCAGAGTTCTCATTAGTGGTGAGAGAAATGATATTCTGTAATTGCAAAGATAGAACAATGATAATCCATTTTCATCTGCAAAATGTTTCACCTCATGGAGTGATCAAGCAATTAGTATTTAGTGCACCCCAGACATAGTTCATGTTTCTATATGTGAACAACTCCCAGATCTACCCTTTTACCCCTAATCTCCCTATCATTGTATCATTTGTAGCTCCATCTGTAATGCCTCTGCCTGGTGAAATGGCTTTGGCTCCTGCTGAGCATGTCTGATTTCCCCCTCAGGCTTTTCTAGCACCCAATTTCCTAGTCTTTGTTGGCAGAACTCCTTTGTCCTATGCTCATTTTGTCTTAAGGTCATTTCTGCTCTATTCCTTTATGCTCTATTGTCTAATCGTTGCCCAGTCTGGTGACTTTTATCTCCATGACATTTCTAAAATCTCTTCCCATTCTTTTCTTTGATATCAAGTCCGTCTCTTAGATTCAGTAGCTTTAAGATACATCCTTTTCTACAGTGTTCATTCTACCCCCTTGGCCTCTTTTACCTCTGATCAGTAAAAAATTCCTGTCATAAAGTAGTAAAGTGATGCTCTCCCCTCTAAGAATGATGTGAAATAGTGTAAGTGGGTCTGGTGTGATCAGCACTTGTGCTTTGGGTCATAGGAGAGGAAAAAAAGGCAAGGCAATTGGAAAAGATGCCAGTAGGGTAGGCGGAAGGTGGACACCAGGTGTTGGTTAAAGCCTCTGGCTCCTATAAGACTGGCACAATGTGTCAGGGTCAGGCCATTGTAGCTCTGGTGAAGAGAAGACATGAAGACTTGAACGAGTAAGTCACTAACATCTCAGAGGGTCAGTGCCTCCACCAGTGGTGGTCAGTGTATCTTTCTTATATTATTGGAGGTGACAAAGTTACTCACTAAACAAGTATGTTTCCCAGCCTCCTTGGCAGGAGGTATAGCCACATGCCTGGTTTAGGAGAGTTAAGTAAAATCCTGGTACTTACAAGAATGCTACTTTAAAGTAGTTTACTGATTGGGAAGGGCTCCTTTTTCTGCCTTTCTTCTCCTCTCTTCTATTACCTGGCATGCCAAATGTTGGAATTTCAATAGCCAACCTGCACTCCACAATGCTTGGGAGTAGAAGGTATGCATAGAGTATTAGTTTTCTATTGCTGTGTTAACAAATTACCACAGATTTTGTGGCTTAAAGCAACACAAGCTTATTATCTTACATTTTCTCTGGGTCTAAGGTCTGGGTATGAGCTAGCTGAATTTTCTGTTCAAACTGTCATAAGGCTGATATCAAAGTGTCAGCTGGGCTGTGTTCTCATCTGGAGCTTGGGCTCCTCTTCCAAGATCATTCAGAGTTTGGCTGAATTCAGTTCCTCGTAGTTGTGAAACAGGCGTTAACTTTCTTGCTAAGCTTATAGAGGCTAATTTCAGGTTCTAGCCACATGGCCCTCTCATCCTTGGCAACTTTCTTAAAAGCCATCTTTTGAATCAAGATGAGAAAGGTGTAAAAGCCAGCTTCCTTTCGGAAGAGCCCAGTACATTTTAAAGGTTCACCTAACTAGGTCAGGCCCACCCAAGAAAAAAAAAATCTCTTTTTTGATTAAGTCGGAGTCGACCGATTTGGGACTTTGATTGCATCTGTAAAATCAGGAGCAGCTGGCATCTCTGCGGAACTCATGTGTTCACTCTCAGATCCAGACCCTACCTTCCCCTTGGACTTGGTCAATTGAAGTAGCTTCCTCTACAAACTACTTTCTGAGGCTTCCTTGCCAACTGGCTTTGGCTCAGCCTGTGTGAAGCACTGAAGGGTGTAGTGCAGAAG
>NW_011888921.1:227147-272964 GCF_000151845.1 Pteropus vampyrus
CCAATTTCTGAAATATATTTCTGATTTATAGGTTCCATTCTTTAGGATAAATTCAAAATGTGACTGCTGTTAGAGCAGGGGTTTTATCTGGTTTGTTCGCTGATGAATTCTCAGTGTCCACAACAGTACCAGCCCAATAGTGGGCATTCTTGGTGAGATGGTGAAGCGAAGTGGGATGACTGTTGAGGGATGTGTCGAGGGATGTGTTGAGGGATGTGTTGAGGGACGTGTTGAGGCATATCATACATGTTGATATGCCTCTCTTTTGAGAGCCAGGGCTGATTCATCACCCAGAAAGCATTTGGCTCAGAACTGGCCACCTTCCTGATGAATTGTACATGATGGAGCCTTCAGGCTACCACAGCTGCTGAGGGTCATTCATCTGGTGGAATTTGCCTTGTTGCAACTGTGAGCCAGCTGGACCGAAAATGAAGTCCAGGGCTGTGTGAATTCCTGTGAAGTCCACTCCCGCTCACCCAGGATATCCGTTGGCTGCTTTACTGAGGCTGTTGTAACTGTGCTGTGCCAAATCTCAGGCCCTACCACAGCTGGACGAAGGCACAGGAGTGGGTGCTTCCGGTCCTAGATCTTCCAGATGGAGTTCTCAGGCATCCTCAACTCTGAACTTTTGAAAACTGAGATTTTCTTAATTTGGAGCTTTCAACTAAACTCACAAACAATGCACTATTTTGAAAGTTAAACCTGGTTTCAAAGAGAGACTTGAGTAGTTATTAAGGAAGTTTTGTCCTTTCTGGTAAAGGAAGTTACTTTCTTTACTAAGTTACCAATTGATTAAGGTTAAATTAAGATTTTTTTTTTTTTCTCCTCCCAGAAAGTAAGGTACCCACAGGGGGCTGGAACTTTAGGTCTCAACATTTATCTTGGTTTGCCTAAGCCCAAATACATGACTGTGCATCCCAAGCTAAATAACAATAATAGGACAATAAAATAAAAACCACAAGATAAAATGGAATGTGGAGGACAAGCATATTTTATGCCAGGGGTTAAACTGCAGCATGAGGATGTATCCGGACATCTCCAGTCCTGAATACTCTGGTCACCATTAACGAATTCCAGATGATTTAAAGTACTAATTGCATTCAATAATTATTTAGTGATCTCATATTATGTGCTCAATGTCAGAAGCTGCCTCTAGGGAGTTTCACCTTAAGAAGACAGAGTAGAGGTACAAATTCATAACTCAGTAAACAACAAATAGCTTGGTTTGGAGCCCAGGTTTGGATTGCTTGGTTCTAGTGCTTACTCGCTAGGTGCTCTTGGGAAAGTTATCTGTTCTCTCTTGGCTTTAGTTTCCTAGTCTGTAGAAAGGGTGTAAGATCCTGCAGAATTGATGGGAGAATTAAATGATTTACCATTTGTAATGTATTTGGAACATTGCCTGGGACATGGGACACCCACTTTGCTGCTCTGTACTTTCTTTCCAATGCCAAGTCTTCCTTCTGGGTGAAGTTGGGCGGTAGGTAACCAGGGTCATTGTGACCCTGCCTGTTTTTGGAGTGTTTCCCCTCAATCTGCAGAGACTTTATAGCTTCCACCTCTTTGTGACCTCTTGACCTTGCTTTTGAAAGACTTGGCCTTTGGTCTATCCCCAGCTGAGGGTTGATGCAGCACTAAGGTAAGTACTGTGGGAGGTAGGAAATTATAAGAAATAGTCTTCTCCTGATATACTGAGCTTGTGAGGGTCTAAAACATCTGGCTTAGGAAGAGATAGATGCTTTAGAGAAGAATGCTAGCATGAATATGAGGTTCTCAGAGTCCACATCCTTAGAATTAGTGACCCTTAGCAGTTGGATAGTCTGCCAGATGAAGACTGTGGACTTCCAGAAAATCCGGACTTTCACCTAAATTCAGGATTCTTTGGACAGCGTACCTTGAGAGACAATAATTAAGCTTCTGCTCTAATGTTTTATTCATTTGTTCATTCAGTCACTTGTTGAGCTAGGCCAGTCATAGAGATCTCACTACTTATCCTATCAGATACTACAGTAAATCCACCCAAATAATTTCCAACTGATGGTTCTTATTCTGATTTTGCAAAAAGCAAGTCAAATCTCTATTTTATATTTTTAATGGCATATGTTATATTCCTAAATCTTTTCCTTTTCAGACTCGTTCCAGATTCAGATCATTCAATATATATGGCAAGATCTCCCCAGTCTCTGCCATTCTGTTTGCTTTGCTTGAGAAGAATCTCAGTCTGGAAATCTCATTTTTAAAACTCTGCACAAAGATTTAGTCTCAATACACCACATATAAAATAAATCTCCTTGATGCTTTACATCTAGTTTTAGCTTTTAAAGAAAAAATTTTAAATGAGCCATTATCCACCCAGGTTTCTTCCACCCAATAGTTATATGATGGGCTCTGTGAACCAACACACAGCTATTTACATGAATTTATTTTAAATAACTTCAACTTACTCACCCTCTGATATAATTTTGAATTTACCAGTTAGAGATATTTGTGCCATCTGTAATTTTGATAAGCGTGAGACTGAATAAAAAAAAGGCAAAGATAGCACACTCCAGCACTTACTTCACTACAAATTTTGCTCTGAGATGAATATCCACCTAATAATTGACACTCTTTGGCTTTTGGATTCGACTAGTTGATACTTCTTGTGAATCAGAGCCTTGAGTCACTATCCAAGTTTCAAGGTCTTCACTTATTAGCAGAATAATGTTGAGAGATTTATAGAACCTCTCTGAACCTGAGTTTCAACAACCGTAAAGTGGAGAAGTGTCTACCTACCAGAGATAAAGTGAGGCATAAGCAAGATAAATTATGTAAAAGGTTTATCTCAGTGCCAAACAAATGGTAAATATTTACTAAATGTAATTTATTTTATATGTTATTTCATTTCTCCATCATATTCACCAGTTATCACAAAGGCTGAAATTTCATTATCATAGTTATAATATTTTTCTATCTTTGGTTTTCTGGAGCTTATTTTATTTTTGAAGACTTTAAAAAAGTTGATTGACAATGATCTTGAAATAAGCCTAGAGATTGTTTGAAGAAGCAACTGAAAACAATTCTGACTTCCTGTAGAGCACCAGATTAGCCCACTGATAAAAACAAATAATATCATTAATTCACGTGTTGGGAAGGGGAAAGCTAATCTGACTCCATGCGAGCTGAGAGTCAAACCAGGAAGTCAGACAATAGTTTTTTTTTTTAAATTTGATACGCAAAAATTGAAGATCACACAGGATAACTTTTATTAAATTAGATTACAGAATATTCAGCGCAATGCAGGATTGCAGCTCAGAATGTGGTGGCTGATTGTTGCCTTTACCTTGGACATCGCTTATCTGATATCATAATAATGATTGAGGGCTTCTGGGGTGAGACTGCCCTGGCTCCACCATTTATCCCTTTGGGTAAAGTCGCAGCTGAAACCTTGGGCTGAGTCTGTTTGTTCATCATTTAAATGGTGTCAAGAATAAAAGATGGTTTGAGGATTATAGGAGAAAAGGCATCTAAAATGCTTATTATGGCTTCTAGCCCATAAATGGTGACCATGATTTTAATTATGCTAAGAGAAATTTCAAAAAGGAACTGCCCACAAAGCACCGCTTATTTCTAACTGAAAATTATAATTGGTACCTTTTTGAGAATACTTGCTTTTTTCTGGTCAAGGGTATAACACCGTGACTGAATGACAGAAAGAGAGTGCTTTCTATTAGTGGCCTTCAGATTTACCTTTCACTAGAATTCAGCTTATTAGCTGCATGGGTAACTCCCAGAGCCAGGAAAACATGTCCTATATATGACACCACTGTCAAGCTGAGGAGACAGATGTTTCTTGGCTTCACCTCTCTGGGATTTAATAGCTTCTGAAGGTTAGCCCTTATTGACTCATTAAGCCGTGTCCTCCTGAGGGTCACTGGTGGCGATGCTGTGTTAACCCCGGCAAGCAGCGGTCACCAGATCTTTACAAAGGGAGACATTGCATTTGAAAGAAGACAGGTGATACAACACACATGCCATCCTCAGATGGCCAAGGTTCCCTGGAGACGAGGGAAAAAAATATATGTTTTCTTAAAGGATTAGAAAAGAAAATCCGTCTTCTTTCTGTGTGGCTCATTGGTCGGAGATCTCAAAATTTTTATCCCTCGTTCTTTCTCTGTCTTTATTCTCTTTATTTGCTAAAGAGTACTACTTAGATCCAGCATCTAGGACAGTGAGCATCCTAGAGGTAGTGCTGCAGTGGCCATGGCCAGGACAGTAATAAAACCCACTGGGAAAGGAGGGAAAAACAATGTTATTCTCTCTTTCAATGAAGCATTTGAAATAATTGGTTTTATTTTTGCCTTTCTCTCTCTGGTGTCCCATATATGTTGTAATGGGAATGGAAATCATTCCATTTGATGTTTCCAACTTAATTATTCCTAATCTGTTTTGATGTGCTTCGATTCTTTTCTTACTGGGTGGAGGTACCTAATTTATATGCTGCTCTACTGCTGGTTCCCCAGGTGCAAGTCACCCTTCCTGTCTTGTCACTCCCTTGGATTTCAGGCTGTTTCTGGAACAGAGGTGAATGTTTTGGGAGAAAGTGTGCTCTCAGCATCAGCAGAGAATGTTTACTGCTTGATTGTAAAATGGTTCCTCGAGAGGTTCTATGACATTTTCGTAGCCAGTGCTGGCTTCCGATGAACATCCTTTGGTAGGTATCAGAAACCAGCTCTGTAGTAATCTGTTCTAGAACTTCGTTAAGCTTGAGCTTTATGATAATCTGTGTACACTTCTAATTATCTCGTCTAATAATTTCTCCGGAACTATAGATTTCAATTTATTCAAAGGGAAAAGCTGCTAGGTCCCTTGGGCTTCTAGTCTGTTTTACATGGTTCACTCTATGCTTTCTAATTTGAAGAACATTTTCTTTGGTGGCCAGATAAGGAGCAGGTTTCCTGTTAGTTGTGAGAAGAATGGTCAAAAGGTCGGGATATGGATGGGGTTAGGTCTGTGCCCTCCAATATGGTACCTATGGCTTGTGGCTACCATATTGGATAGTGAGCATATAGAACATTTCCATCATCACAGAAAATTCTATTGGACAGGAGTGGGTTAGATCGTCAAAAGAGTAGGACCCTCTGTTTGGAGGTCTCCATCAGTAGAAGCAAAAAGAGTACTTTATGTTCTTTAGGTTTCCAAACACCCCCCCCCCCCCACCCCCACTCTCCTCCGCCATCTCCCTGCCAACATTTATCTTCTTTTCCTCCTTGCCTGCCTTGGGACCACCAGGACTACTCTCATCACCTCACTCATCACTTGAAGCCCAGGACTGTGCAGCCATCTTTGTCCTTAGACTCCACTTCCCCTACGACTCTACCTCTCCTTCTTAAATGATTTCACTGGCTCTTTGGAATTTTAGGTCAACTGTTATAATTCCCCATGTCGTCAAGTCTTCACTGAATTCTCTCTTTACCTTCTTGCTCTCTCTAAGACATTGCTTCTTTGCAGTGCTCTCAAGAAATTGCTATTTTCTCTCTTTCTTGTTGCATCACTGGACCTGGAGGTGAGATTGGTGTGTTCTTTTGCTGCTCATTTCCATCTCTACATAATACTCTTTCTCCTCACTAAAATCACTCAGGTACAAATTTTATGTCATCAACTTAATTCACCTAGTAGTCCCCAATTCCTTGTTTCAGTAAATTAGCACGTCTTGGATCACTCAGCCTGATTTTTGAAGATGTTAGCTTTAGCTCATTGCCAGTCCCTCATCACTCTTTCTTTCTTAATTGTTGACATTTTAAATATACGTGTAGCGGATTCTTGACTTTCTCTCCTCCAATGATCTCGTCTTCCATCTTATCTCAGCAACTCCCTCTCATCTCAGCAACTCCCTCTCACAGTTAGTCATAGTCCCGTAAACCTTATCCTTATCCTTAACTTCAATTTACCTTACTAGAAACTTAATTCCAAATGTTCAATTCTCTGATTACCTTTTTCATCTTCATAGCCCACTTGTTTGACTCCAGGACCTTCAATCTAGTGTCTCCACCAAAGTCAAACACCAAAGGCAGCTCCACTGGGTGGATGAATCAGAAAGAGGTTTTTCCTTGGTGATGCAGTTCCATTCCAGGGTTTGTGACTTGGAACACAGACTGGATTTCAGCCCCTTTTCAGCTAGACACTTTTGTGTAGTGTACCAGCCTCACATTGTACATGAAAGTCCTGTTTTAATCCATTCATTCTATCACATTTTAACTGTTCTCCATCAGCATCCTCATGATCTTGCCTCCATCTTTATGTAGTCTAAATTATGTGACCAATCATTATCGCCCCTTTGTTCACAACCTCAACTCTCATGACTCTCCCTTGTTTTGCTGTACTCTCTTGATGAAACTCTAACCCTGGTTATTTCAACTCATTTCCTGCCCCCTCCATGCTTATAGTTCTGCAATTGGCATGGCTAGGGAAAAAAACACTTAACCATGCTGCCTATTCTCACTTCAAATTCATGCTCACTAACTTTAAGTGGGCCATAATTCCACCCATCAATCGTACTGTATTTTCTTATTAAATTTAATTTTCTATTTTCCTGGAAAATTCTTTCATTTTCTCTTCTTTCTCTTCCAACTTTTAACATATCCTCTCTCACTCAGTTTCAGCTGATGATCTTGCTTCCACTTCAGTGAGGAAATTGAAGCCATCAGAAGAGCACTTCCAAAATTCTCCCCAGCACAACTACCCTCCCACCTGCATCTGCGTCCATACACTATGCCTTCTCTTCTGCTTGCGCACTCTCCACTTGGAGCCCGGATCTCATCGTTCTTGCCTGCTGAAGGATATTGCTGCGGGAATTTCCCCTACTCTCTTCTTTACCACCAAATAATGCTTTTCCATTGGATCATTCCTATTAGAATGTAGACATTATTTCCTTCTTCTTAAACACAGCCCTCCATAGGCCCCATTTCCCTTTTCAGTTATTGCTCCACTTTTCTATTTCCTCTTCCTGTTGCCTGTACTTGAGATCTCCAAGATTCTGGTCAGGCTTTTACCTCCCCACTGCACAATAGTGCTTTTGTTAAGGTCATCAGTGTTACCTATATTGCTAAATCCCTAGATAAATGATCATTCTTCTTCTTCTTGCCTGTTAGAGGCATTTAACATAGTTGGTGTCTCTTTCTTAGAATATTTTTTCACTTAACTTTTAGGACACCTGCTCTTCTGGTTTCTTCTTATCTACTTTTCTCCACAGTGACTTCTCTTTTACTGGTTCTTCCTCATCTCTAACTTCTAAGTATTGGAATGCCCCAGGGTCAGTCCTTGGTCCTCTTCTCTTTCCTATTGCTCCTTACCTGATCTCCTCTGGTCTCATGGCTTTGAAAATCTGAATTTCCCACAAGTAAATTATTATGCTGATGATTTTCAAATTTATGTCTTCAGTCCAGAAGCTTCCCAGAATGTTAGACTTCATACTCCAATTGCCTACTTAACATCTCTACTTAAGTATCAAATAGGTGTCACAAATTGAATAAGATCAAAGTGAGCACCTGATATGGATCCCTTCACTCCAAAAACCTGTTACCCCCATAGCCTTTTCTATCTCTATAATGGCAATTCCATTTTTTTCAGTTGATTGGCCACAAACCTTGAAGTCATCGATTTATCTGGAATCATTGATTTATCTTTTTTTCTCATAACATCAACAAATCCTATTGGTGCTGCCTTTAAAATATATCTAGAATATAATCACTCCTCACTTCCTCTATTGCTATCGCACTAGATGGGCCTTCACATCATCTCTTATCAGATATTCGTAATAGCCTCCCAACTGGTCTCTCTGTTGTCATACTTGCTCTGTTTTAGTTTGTTTTTCACACAGTAGCCAGAATGATCTTTCTCACACATAAGCTACATTGTGCCATTCTCTCACTTATTAACCTGCAAAGGCTTCCCAGCTCACTCAGAATAAAAGCCAACATTCTTTCCATGACTTGCTATCTGATCTGGTTCCCTGTCAGCTCTATGGCCAATTAACCTCTAGCCTCCTCTCCTACAAGTTTTCCTATCTTATTTTATTTCAGCTACACTGTTCTATGAAGCCACCAGACAGACTACTGCCTCAGGACATTTGCACTTGCTATTCCTATGCCCCAAATGCTTTTCTTTCAGATATCCAAATAGCTCATGCACTTACTGCCTTCAGAACGTCATTCAAAAGTCTCAGTGAAAGCTTTCATAGATACCTGGTCTAAAGTTTCATTCTCTTATGCATATTTCTGTCTTGTCCTTGCTTCTCTTTCTTCTCTGCTTAATTTTTCTCTTCTTAGTACTACTTGTTACTATCTAACATAACATATACTTTATGGAAAATCTGAATTTCCCACAAGAATTTAAGCTCTGCCAGAGTGAGTTTTTTATTAGTTGGTGTTTCTTTTGCTCACTGCCATATCTCTAATGCCTAGGAAAGTGCCAATATTTAGTAAATCTTTGTTAAATGACTAATTGAAGGTAAAGAGGAATTGGCCAGTATTGCCTCTTTTTGTAATTAAGAGCAGAGACTTGAAATTTCGCCTGTGTAATCTTGCGTAGGTTACTTATTCTGTTTCTTCCTGTGTAAAATGGGGTAAGAAGAGTTCCTGCTATATAGGGTTGTTGGAGGATTAAGTGAGATAGTATATGTAAGGAAATACATGTAGATTAGATATGCAGAGATGAAACATAAAGAGTAAGGGCACAGGAAGTCTTCATGCTCATCATTATTGTCCTCTGCTAATTATGTCATCTTTCCATCTTCCCATTACATTTTCCTTATGGGTTGATTAAAATGTAAAACCATTTATAGGAACCCCAACTCTGCTGCTCATTAGCTGTGTGATTTAAGGCAATTTACTTAATCTTTCTGAACCTCAGCTGTCTCACCTTTGCACTAGAGATAATACATACTTACTTTGCAGAGTTGTGGTAAGGATTAAATGTTGTGTAAGAACGGGTTTGGTATCTCTTCCTGACACATAGTAAATGCTCAATATATAATAGCTCTTAATACGTTGTGGGGGTGCAGGATATGGAGGACGCATTCTGGCAGGGCAAGCATGAGCCGAGCTGTGGAGTCAGCTGGACTGTTCACATTCAAGTCTTCTAAAATTGGAGCTTCTCTGAGAGCAGCCTGTGCCATCACAATCTTTAATTCTGTTCTTCCTTTTTCTCACCAAGATCACTCAAAGTTTTTTAGCAGGGATTGTAATTTTTAGAGTTTCTTGAGATGTGTTCCTTTTTATAGCTTCTCTCCTCCATAAGTTCTTGTCTCTGATTTTTAAACATCCTATCTAGAGTTTAGGAGAATATACATACATGTATACTTTTTCTTTCTTTCTTTATTGTTGTTTAACTTTAAGAAATACTGTCAATCCCTTTCAAGTTTTCGATCACTTCCATATCACTAATCAGTTCTTCCTTGTTGAGTGGAATTACATAGAGAGCAAATCCCCTGTTTCTCCCTCTACCTTTTAAGCATCCAGCAATGAGATGAACATTATTTATAGATTATAAAGCAGTTGTCTAAACTGACCTGTTTTAAATTAATGTTCCCTCAAGCCATACTTAACCAGCTTTAGTACAACTCTGAGAATACCCAGTAAGCTGATTATTCATTACCACCCACTTTCACCCTCATACTCTTAGGTATCGTTGCTCAAAATCATCTGCTGTTCTGATTTGAGAATGAACTCCATGAATGGAAGAATCTCTCAGGGGACAGAAAGGAGAGTTAAATCCTACACCAAATACATGAGCTCATCTTTTGAGAATCCTGCAGAGTAGAGGGTGGAATTTTGCCAACACTTTACATTGACCGGGCAAACTTTCAACATTGTCTATTTCCTTTCTCTTATATGGATTAAATATCTTTAGAATAACCTACTAGAAAACTACAGAGGAAAAAGACCACCCTCATCCTAGTCATGGCTCAAATTTTAAGTAAGTGTACAAAAAGAAGTAAAATGGTTAGCCACAGAGAAAAATGTTTGAATATGAGTTTTAAAATGATTTTTTTCCCCTTAAGTAAAAGTGTTAGGTTGAGTGGTAACATAATTCTTGGAGCTGATAAGGGACTTTCCAATTGTGTAATATAACATGCTTTGTTATATTTTTTTGTGCCATAGTATGATACAGTTTTGGAAGGAAGCGAACATAATTGTGAATTAGCTTGAATTTATTTAATTTATGAAATAACAACCTCTTCTTCAGTATTTTGTTATATAGATCAGTGCCTTTCCTCTTGCAGAAATGAAATAAATACTAATCGAATTGACAGTTTCTCTTCTAATGAAATAAGAACTTGTTAACTTCTCCCCCTCAAATCTGTCATCTTCTTTTATGTAATTCTTAAGTATCCATTCTGATTCTATTTCTCCCACATTCATCCAGCTCTTAAAAACAAGCTAAAAAAATAGAAATGAGATTTTTGAAGTTTGCTCTATTGTTTTTGTTTTTAAAGAGTTTTTTTTTTAAAAACAGTAAAGATGTTCTTTAAAAACAAAAATGATAGAGCAAAAAAACTTTGAAAATGAACTCATTTCTCCAGAAGCTTATTTTAGCAGTGCCTCTGTCAAGTGGATGATGCCATGGGAAGAGGTCAGACTTCAGATATAAAGGCACATTTTTTTTCCCCGATATATTGAGAATATCAACAATATTGAAAACTCACTGCTTAGTCAAATGGGTTGATACACAAGACAAACATTTTTAGTTCTAGTTTCCTGGCACCAGTAGGGGAATGGCCATCTCCTCTCTTCATGCCAAGCTCAAAGGTGAACTATATCCCTAGAGACCACCTATACTTATCCATTCTATGCATTCTCAAATTGCTTAAGAATACTTTTTCTATATTCATCTTAACCCTTAAATGTGTCTTGCATTGCTCTCTCAGGGTTTGCTGTCATATCTCTGAACTAGATTGTCTCATCTCACCTTGTGGGAAGAGACCGAGTCTTAAACATCTTCTCTGGAGGTAGATACTTGAATGAGAGTTTCTCGAAGTGTGGTCCTTAACATCTGGAAAGCGTAGCAAAAATACAGATTCCCGGGCCCCACCAATCTTGCTAATCCAGTCTTGGTTGTAGTCTCTTCAGGTGATGCCTTTGCATCCCAAATTTTGAGAATCACAGCCTCATAGGCACTAGGCAGATACTTGATGACTGACCTGGATAATGTCCCACTGATACCCATCAGGTACCCTCAGAATAAGTCCTTGAGGGCCATAGGAGCCAGCAGCCTGGGCCTAAGAGTAGAATTTGTACATGCGTTCATTTAACAAATATTAATCATGAGCTAATTCTGCTGGGTCTGGATATATGACAGACGGTTAGAAGCAGTCTCTGCCCTTGTGGATCTTGCAGTCTAGTAATGTAACATAAGAAACTTGGAGATAGTCTGTTCATCAGTGTCTTCTTTTTATTATCCTTTTTGACTCCTCAGATATTTTATGAGTATCTTCTATTAGCCAGACTCTGTTCTATGACAAACATGACAGATAGGGACCCAGCCCTTCTCATAGAGTTTACATTTCAATAAAGAGAAAGATAATAAACAAGTAAACCCAAACTTCCCACGTTAATCAGAGTTGTGACAATCAAAAGGAAGTAAATAAACAAAGTCATGTGTGGAGACTGATTCAAAGGGTGAGGGCTAGGCACAGCCACTCCATAAGGTGGCATTTAAAATGAGAATTGATGGTGAAGGTTTTTGGGTCATCACTGTAACTGGGACAAATTGATGAGTCATTTGAAGCACATGTGCCTAAGATGGAGTGATGATGATGATGATGATGATGATGATGATGATGACGACGACGACAGCTATCACTTATTGAGCATTTCCTGCATGTCAGATTGCTAAACATTTTGCCTACGCTATTTTTTTCAATCTTGCCAGGAAAACTAGGAGATATATGTTATTCTTCCTGCTTTCAGATGAACTTAGGAAGCTCAGAGATGCTAAGTGACTTGCTCAAGGTCACAAAGCCCGTAAATGGCAGAGTGGGCAATTAAATTTAACTCTGTGTGATGGCAAAGCCTACACTCTTTAGCACTACATGATTGTCTTCTTTGGTGGTATGAGGCTGCTGCTGACTGCAGAGAAAGCATGACGAAACAGAAAGTACTTAGGCTTGTGATGACCAGGATGGCTAATGTTAAAAACATATACTAGTAATGTTTTGACACTGTTGAGCATCAACTCAATGCAAGGCACTATGCAAAGCACCTTGTTTTCATTAGCTCCTATGATCCTCAAAATAATCCTATGAGATACAGATGAGGAGTTGAGGTTTAGTGAGGTTAAGCAACTTGGCTAAGGTCACTCAATTGGTAAGTGGTAGAACCAGTTTCACACTTAGGAGGTCTGATTCTGAGTCTTGACTCTCTCCCTTCTGCTTTCCTGATGAAAGGAGCTCGTGTCTCTGTAAGAGCCTGAGACACACGTAGACACAATAAAACTCCCCTCCCTACCATAGCTCTTTTTCGTCTGGCCTGTTCCTAATGCCTGTGACCTTCTTGCCTTTAGGGACACTTGCTATAGAATTGCTGTGCGTTTTCTCTCCAGTGCTGATTTATGACAGTTGACAGTTATTGGCAAGTACCTGGGCATGTCACAGAAAAATTTTCCATGTTTCTTCTATCTTTAGAATGCTGTCAATCCAGCATTAAATCACCTTCAATCATTGTCAAGCCAGTATGGGTTCATCTGTCATCATCATCTTTCCATGGGTGAAGAATTGCTGAAGGCAGGACACAGAGAAGCTAAGTGGTGATGGGAGGAGGATGCCTGCCTGGTTCAGAGATTGTGGTAGGTTTAGAGAGAGAAGTTTTAGCAAGGACTCTGAAAAACTGGGATGGAGAGGAAGGCAGAGTGCCCAGGGTTTGTGATTCCCTGGGAAGGAAAGAGGTCCCTTGGAATGGAAGATGAGTAGAGAACCAGAGCAAACTTGCCATTTTTGCCAAGTGTGGTCCTTTCTCCTTGTTCATGTTGAATCAAATATGGCACCACAACAATAGCACCGGTCTTTATTATACTTCTCTCTATCGTTACAATGGTGGCATCAGATGGCAGTGAATACCAGGTTTATAATCCTATGTTGTTGATCTGCTTTTCAATTTTGGTTAAACTCTGAGCCTTGCCCCATTCCTATCAAATCTACTGTGTTGAGAGTTTTTGACCTATTTTGCTTGGGATATTCTATGGCTTGGATGGGATTACATGTAGGGGAATGACCTGGCCCCATTGCTGTCACCCTCTGGGGGTTCATTAGTGGGGTATGGCTGTATTCCCCATGATTTGGGATTGAGTTGGATTGGGCTTGGGATAAAAACTGGGGCTCATTCCCTTTCCACCAACCCTAAATTCTCAGGGTACTTATGGATGTGATTTCAATATCTGCTGACTAGTCACACTTTTTGAAATACCTGTTATCTTTTCAAACTTAAAGCTGGAAAAATGATGAGATCTTATATATTCAAAGAGTGGCTTTGAGGTTCACCTTAATCTTCATCTTTGGTTGAAAAACTATTTTGCACCAGTGTTCCATTTTCTTTTCTAGCCAGGCTAATCATATATGATAATTAGTTATCCATATTATATGCTTTAAAACTGTTAATGAGTTCATTGTCAAAAATGGATTAAAACTGGGTTTGTGTAATATTTTACAGAATAGTTTTATTTGTAAGAAGTATTTGAAAAAGCAAGGCATACATAGGTGGCATCTCGAATGTGTGGAGGTTGGAAAGAGCAGTAGCCCAGGAGTCCACTGACATGGGCTCTGGTTCTTTCTTTGGAACCAGCTATCTATGTGATAGTGGGCAAATCCCTTTGTCTCTTCATGCCTCAGCTTCCTCATTTGCAAAGTAAGGTCAGATGTGAAGGATGGATGTTGAGAGGCTGCACTATTGGACTCCTATGCGCCCTCCCAACCATTATTATTAATTATCAATTATTATTATTATTAATTATTTTTATGAAAGTGAAATTTGACTTCCATAAACTGTCCCTTTGTGCCACTGTCAGGCAGCAACTTGACATGAATGCTCTTATATTTTAGCATTCTAATGTATGGCTTCTATCCTTATTTTAAAGTCATGAAGGCAATCTTTGGAATGAATTCCAGCATTGCATCTCAGGCTCTAATTGCTGTTGTGTAATACTTGGGTGAAAAGGTTTCCGCTGATTCTTTTAAATTGTAAGACATGTATCCTTTTCGGATTTCCAAACTGCAACCTTGAACATAAGCTTTTCTTATTAGCCCAGTCTTTGTTGAAGCTCTAGGAAGCAGATATCAAAAACCAACCAACTTTATGCATTAGATTTTTTTCTTTAAAATCTTTTTGGCGAGCCTCATTGTGCTCATATAACCATAACACATGAGGGGACTACTTTCCCTGTTAATGGAAGAGCTAAAGACCAGGCTAACAGGTTTGCTGCCATGCTAATATGCAATAATCTCTGATAACTGTAATTAACTTGTATGCTCCTGTCATAGGTCGACTCACAAGAACATTCACACCCTGCAGGATTGATATTCCTTTTTGATATGCAAGCAGATGCTTCCAACAATCGTCTAGAGCCCCAGCACTACATACAGCCTTAGTTTCGTACACATTTATCCTTGGCAGGGACACCATCTATTTTAGGAAGGTATCTTGACACTCTACCTTTTGGCTACAGTGACTCCAAAAATGCACTCAGTGAAAAGAATGGTCCTGTCCCCCATGTGACAGTCAGTCCCAGCATGTTCTGTGGCAGAGTCAGCTGGCTCGAGACCAAAGAAGCACTCGGTTTATTCTGTAGCTCAAGGAAGATTCCTGACCATTCACTGACAGCTTTTCCCTGGACTTCCTCTCCTTGTAGCCAGTCCTTTTATGTAAAAGGGCTAGATGACTGTGTGTGGGAATTCACAATGAGGTACCTTTTGTTGAGAATGAGCATATGTTCATTCTTTGGGCTTCATGTTTGAGCTCTTCTGAAGATCCTTTAGAATAGGTGTCCCCAGACCCTGGGCGGCAGACCGCTTCTGGTCCATGGCCTGTTAGGAACAGACCATGAAGGTGAGTGGCAGGCAGCCTAGGAAGCTTCATCTGTATTTGCAGCTGCTCCCCAGTGCTAGCATCACCACCTCTGCTCCACCTCAGATCATCAGGCATTGGATTCTCATAGGAGTACAGGTCCCTGGTGCCAAAAAGGTTGGGGACCACTGCTTTAGAAGGAGGATGTTTTCCCCAGTTCTTCTGTAGGCTGCCTGACTCCTCAGGGAAAGCAGTTCTTTTGCATCAGTCCAGGAGAGAGAGTTAAGAAGACTGTTTGCCTCTTCGCTTTGTGACAAAGATGGGAATCATGATGATGAAGTATTTAGCAAATGAAGCAAATAACAAATGCCTACTTGACATGCAAATAAATATGCGTAGAAATAAAAATCAAGAGACGTATAAAACAAGCCACAGTTCTAGATCTGGGCAAGATAGAATTGTATCAGCCAAGATAAATCTAATCTAATGAGAATAAGTTAGTGAAGTCTGAATAGGAACTAGTAGTGGGGGTGGTGCTTCAATGGGGTTTCTTAATAAAATGAACTCCAGAGACTATGTCATGGTATTTTCTTCTGAACTATTTTTTGATCTCCTATAGATCCATCTTCTTCAATATTCTTGAGTCCTAACCCCCCAGCCTCTAAGCCACTTTAGTAAAAGCACCCACTGGTTGATGCTGGTGACATTTACCGAAAACAAAATGCTTCAGAGGAGAAAAGGAGTCAACTTTTAATGCTGTTTATAGTAAATATTTTAAAAATTACAGAGTAGTAGCTGTCAAGTTTTCTAACATAAAACGATGTTTGATTTGTTTTCAGGCATCTTGGGAAAGTCTTCACTTGTTCTTTATTAAATTTTCCTTAATCTTTTTTTCAGGCTCATGAATTCTCTCCCCGCTGTCCTAAATGATTTCTTGAAAGTTAGTCATTAGAAGTTGTACAAATTCATAAATTTCTCTAACATTATCCTGTGAGAAGGCAGATCTTACCACAACATATATTCCAAATAAGGAAAGCTATACAAATTGTTGAAAATAAGTTCTATGTGATTGATCACCTTGGCAAGAAAAAACAGAAACAAAATAGTTATTAGGCCGGTCATGTATTTTTTTGGAGTTATCATATATTTTCTGTGAGTCATTGTGCCAGCAAGACTGGAGGAGAAAGAGATTTTCCTAGATCTGGGAAATTCTGGCAATGTCTCTCAAGCAACCACATAAAGACCTCCACGTATTGACAGCTCAAAGACTCTAAGAGAGATAATCTGTTCCAAGGTTTAGAAAATAATGATGGAGAATCAGGACATTTCCTGAGGATAAATGACCAGCTGGAAGGAATTCACAGCATTAACCCACCCGTTCCCTGGAATTGCTGTCGACTGCTCAGCACTTACGTGAGACACATGGGCTGCTTCCAATCCAGATGAACTGGAGAAGGAAAAGCATTGTTTCTGGATAATATGTTCCATAATATTATTTTTGTGGGTTTAAAAGTTTCATTTAATAGTAAGTACCTCTTACAGGGTAGTTGAATACTGTTACTGGCAGTTGAGGCTGGAGGGACAGAGGATGGAGAACTGGCACAGGGCTTCCAGTCATTTAACTGTGCCAACAGTCTCCAAACTATGTCATGCACCCTTGGGAGTGTTCATCAAATCCATGATTTTGAAAATCTCAGCACTGGAACCTATCTTGTAGCAACATTTTGAAAGTTATGTAAAGTAAATTTTTGTGTGTGTGTGGGGGGGATGAGAGTATGAATTAACTGCCTGGTACTCTTCATACAACTAATGTTATTACTCTGTAAGGTCTTTGCGATTATGCTTCAAAGCCAGGAAACATCTTCGAAATCTCCCTATTTTATTTTAATCATTAATAATATTCTCTATTTTTATTCTTTTAAAGTGAAACATGTTCTGGAGAGAATGAATAGAAATTCTTACTAAACAAATAAGCAGGGCAGCAATGTAAAGAAGACAGTGCAATTTCTAGATAGGATATTCTGTTACTTTAATTATAACATTTATAGTTAAATTGTTTTGATTATTAGTCCACTGTAAAATATAGTACAATTTATGTTTTTCTTCATTTTCAGAGCTTAGAGTATATTTCAAATATAGCAAAAATTACACTTTGACATTTTTTTCTTTAGAAATTCCCATTTTAGTTTTCCACTGATTAAATTGAATCTCAAAAAAGCAGTGTATCTGAGTATAAAAAGGAATATCTGGAATACAATTACTTAAAAATATTCCACTTTGCATATATAATAGATTCAGAATGTGGAATGAATATTTTATGCAGAATTCATTTTTGACTTGAAGATGGTTTTATATTTAAAGTCTCTACTCAAATATGTTCAAAAAGAATACATTCAGTCATCCATTGTTGTCATGTCCAAGCCTGTGTCAGAAGGGAGTATTCAGTGATATTCCAAGAGTAATTTTCTTATTTGTAGAAAAAATTAATTAGAATCTTTATGTTAATGTAATATGCTCAGTTGACCTTTGATTCTTCATATGGTTGAGTAAACAGATGGCACAATTTTTAGGTTTTTCTATGAAAATGAAGGCATGTCACGTCTATCTAGACTCCAGGGTAGAAAATTCAGATTGAAATACTATTTATTGAAATACTATTTATCAAATCTATGCTATGAACTTCCCTTCCATTGTCTTAGTTTTCACAGAAAATGGGTAAATGTGCATGGCATAGATAAAGACAGAAATGTCTTGATAAAGTAATATTTGATGTGGCATATTGTCTACTTCTGTGTCCCATCCTGGGCTCTGCTCTTTCATTCCATCTTGCTCTCTGAGTTCTTCATTCTGCTCAATGCTCTGGTGGTGGGAAGCTTTGTGATCTGTTGTTTCCGGCACAAGGATAACTGCACTGAAACATGTCCTTCATTGGGCAGAACCCTGAAAGCTCTAATACTTTCTATGAAAAGCCATAAGAAGCCTTCTGCCAATGCCTGACAAAAGCAGCTAAAAGGTGTTGCTATTTAGCCATATCATATCCAAAATTACATGGGCTACAAAAATGCATTACCGAGTTTAGTCTGCAGTGTCATAGAAGGTCAGGGCTGCCAGGAGGAACCTTTGAAATAATTTGTTCAATGGGTTTCATAGTTTCCCCAGAGTTTGGGTGTTGGAGAAGGGGGCAGGAAGGGAGACTCAGTCCCTTTCAACAAGAACAGATCGACTTTCGTATTATATGTTGTGGTTCTAAGTAAGATTTCTTTAGGGAAAATGTGTTCTGCCATCTTTTTTTTTTTTCACTAAAATATTTGAGAACCTCTAATCCTGTCTTTTTACAGATAAGGAAATAAAAGCCTAGAGAGATGTTGTGTCTTAACTCAATGTCACTTGCAAATATGAAGATTTCACCTAGGTTCAAACTTCTTACTTAGACACTATGCGATAAATGTATCATATTTGTTTGAAACTTCTTGGCTAGAAAGGCATGAACAGATCACCTATAAGGGCTGTTTCTATGCCATTGTTCTACTCTTGCAAGCACACAACCTCAGCATGTGTATGTGTGGTGTGTGTATGTGCACGTGTGCATGCGTTTGCTTGCATTTTGTTATGGGAGCTCATTAATGCAACAAGTCTGTAGAATGTAGGGATCAAGTTCATCACCTCAGTAGCTTAGGGGACAGTGCTTGGAATACTTTCTTAATTTTCCACAATATGGCAGGTACTACTCACTGCAGGGAGCAGATGATACATACAATCCTAAACGTCTTGGCCCTTGCTGCCATCAACATGGATTTGATGCTGGTGTTGATTGAAGAACTTTGGATGTTTGAGGAAGTCATTATTTTAATGAGAGTGTTCTGGTGCACAACATGTTGTGGAGATGGGCAATAGGTCACTGCCATTGGATGCCAGTGTGGCAAAGGAGCCCATACTCATGGTTATAGTATCCCCTTATTGAAATGGATTCTTTCCAACTTTTCTAGAGGTCACAAAATGCAAAACCTGGGTATCCAGTGTTTTCCTTTGTATTGCATTCAGTTCAATTTGGTCTACCAAACATTTCTGCATGCCCACTCTGTGCCAGACACAGGCAATGAACCATGCTCCTCTGAGTTAACTTAGGCGATGATGTTCATATTTCTTCCCAAAAGAGTATTTAAAAATAGGCTTAAACAAGGATTAAAAAGTTGATGTCTATAAGAACAGTATTGTAAACAAATAAAGTGGGGAGGTGGGGAAGCCAATTCCAATCCATTGTTACAATGTGGAAATGTGGGCCTTGCCAGATCTTCCCATTCAAGTGAAGTAAGAAATCCAGATTTTTAAAATGTTGCACATCCCAGTTTTTAATTGTTGGCAACTAAATCAAAAACATTTAAAGCCTACCTCTGTGAGCTGTATCCTGTTCACGGAAAGCCCAGTTTGTGACCAATGCTTTAAACTAACCTTTGATTGTGATCACTGTATTTGTAGTTGACTGTCCTGCTATGTGAAACATATTGTCTCTGAGTCTCTGATGCTGGAAAGCTTATACTGCACATATGGTTTTGTAGACATATTGTGGCAGCCAATGAATATTAATCATTAGCAGCAGTTTTATCACTACCATTATGCAAGCTTGAAAAAGGCATTGTACAGCCTTTAGTAGCAAACCTGCAACAGTAACTGTGGGACAACTTTGGAAAATGATGATCTAGAATTAGATTTTTCTCACACACTTAAAAGCAATTATAAACAGTAAGAGAAATATGATTACGGTATGGCCCAAGGGTTGGAATATTTTTATATAGCTTTTGAATTTTTATATATCGAAGAACTGAGCACCTTGCATTCCACGAAGCCTTACAGCAGTCCCCTCTTATCTGCAGGGGATATGTTCCAAGACCCCCAGTGGATTCCAAAACCCACAAATAGTACCAAACTCTATATATACTATGCTTACTCCTTGGTATAAATAGCTATGAGTAAGTTTGGTTTATAAATTAGGCACAGTAAGAGATTAACAACAATAAAACTGAACTAGAACAATTATAACAATATACTGTAATAAAAGTTATGTGAATGTGTTTTCTCTCTCTCTCAAAATATCTTATTGTACTCTACTCACCTATTTACGTCAAGGAAGCACTTTATGGCTTCTCTTTGCCATATCTAAATTTCTAGCATCATTATTCTCATGCTTTGGGGCCGTTATTAAGCAAAGTAAGAGTTACCTGAGTACAGACACTGAGATATATTATACCTTGCCAGTTGATCTGACAACCAAGATGGTGACTGGTGGGCGGGAAGTGTACACAGTGTGGCAACGTTGGACAAAAGGGTGTGACACATCCTGGGTGGGATGAAGTGAACAACGTGGGATTTCGTCACACACTCAGAACGGCATGCAATTTAAAACGTATACATATTTTATTTCTGGAATTTTCAATTTAATATTTTTAGATCATGGTTGACTGCAGGTAACTCAAACCTTGGAAAGTGAAACTGAGAAAAAGGGGGAACCGCTGTAGTACAGTTGATTATAAAAAATATATTTTGGCTACTTGATTTCATGGAAACAGCGAAATGTTTATTTGCTTGGTTGGTATGGCTGCCGCAGCTGCTGCTTCTCTGTTATATGCAATCATAAGCATTTACTTTCCAGATTTTGCAATTGTATAATAGAGAAAAAATTTAAAAGATTATTCTTTGAAGAGAATAAAAAATATTTTCAATGCAAATGAATTGAGAGGTGATATTGTGTATATTACTGCTAACAGATAAATGTCCTTGCAACAGACTGAATGTTTGTGTTACCCCAAAATTCATACGAGGTGAGGCCTCTGGGAGGTGATTAGGTCATGAGAATGGAGACTTCATAAGTGGTATTAGTGCTCTTATAAAAGACACCTCAGAGAGCTCCTTCATTCCTTCCACTATATGACCAAGAAGAGGAGCCTCACCAGACACCAAATCTGTGCCTTGATCTTGGACTTCCCAGCCTTCAGAACTGTGAGAAATAAATTTTTTTTGTTTCTATCCCACACAGTCTGTGGTATTTTACTCTAGAAACCCGAACAGACTAAGATAGTCCTTGATATTAAAATTATAATTCAAAAGCTGCCTGTAGTCAACATGAAATCACTAGAGTTGGGAGAAATCTTAGTGATTATCTACCTCAACTTCAGTTTTTCTGATAAGTAAACTAAGGCACAGAGAAGTCAAATGATTGACCTATTGCTTCATAGCCAAACAGCATTAGAATCCAAGTATCCAGAGTCAAGTACAAGAATTTATGACATTTATAAATTCAACATATTTAAAACTTATATTTTTCAATTACATAGTAATGACCTAAAAATCCATGTAGTATTTATAGTTTTTCTGAAGCAGGGATTTGAATGCATGCGTAGTGATTCTGATACATTGAGATGAGTCATTTCACTGGTGAATGAGCCTAGTTGACCACTTGGTATCTGTTCTTAACCCAGCTGTGGTATTTTTTGCTCTAAAGGGATCACTTAAATTGTTCAGCTATATTTTATTGCTTGCCTATAGCAAGCCTTCAATAAAATGCTTCTTAAATGAAGGAGTGAATAAAAGACTACATTTTATGGAGAAAATTATATGACATAGAGGTACTTGCAAATATGTGTATTCAAAATTCTCATGATGTTAGTCTTTGTGAATGTCAGGGTCAACTGTAGTTCATATTAATAGAAAAGATGCCCAGATACAGAAGTAGAGTTCCTGGCGTTTCCTCCCAAGAGGATTTGAGACAGCTTCATAATTTTGTGGGATTAAGAGGTAAGACTAAAATAGAGACTTAAAAATATTAATCACATTCTTCTAGCTCTAAAATTAGTCTGTGAGATTAACTTAGGGACCTTTGAAAACAGTATCGACCCTTTCCAGTAATCTATCCTGTTCAATAAATTATTGCTCTAGGGATAAAAGATTTCGTGCTTAGATGCTGTATGGTGTGCGTGATGTGATCAAGACTCCCTGTCTGAATATATATGTTTGACTTAGGCAAGGCACTTATCTTTTCTAATTCTTGGTTTCCTCATCTGTAAAACTGACAATGACACCTGGTACTAGAGGGTGTTTGGAAGTTTATAGGGAGGGAGTCCTTTGGGAGGGTGGATTGGGCACCCTCCAGTGTTCTTTTCCAGCAGCTTCTCCTTTCTCTATCCCACATCATTGTATTTGCCTGCTTGCTTGTCTGTGATATTCGGCATTATCTCTGGATGGGGCAGAGGAATGTCTTGCTCTTTTTGTATCCCACTCAATAAATGTTTATTATGTGACTAAAGTGCATAATGCAAATGTAAGAGATCATTTTAATTTCCTCTAGGAAATCTGATTCATTAATTTGATGGTAATAGAAATTCTTTAAGCATGCTCTGACTTCCAGTATTGAATTCTGACCACACAACAAGGAAGATGGAGAATACTTACATCCCATGCGTAGGGAATTTTGGCACATGATATGACTGCCAAAATGTTATTGGGTTGGCATTTCCTGAGTAGGGCTTGGGGTTAGCTTACCCTTGAGGAAATCTGTACTTTCTTGCACTTTTCTGATGGAATACAGGAATATGTTCCCTGCTTCATAGTTAAATAATGTAACTATTGAATAATGTAGCCATTAAATAATATAGCCGTGTAAAGGGAACAGCATTGTCTATGGCTCATAGTGAGACTCAGCAAATACTGCTTTTGCTGTCCCCTTGCAAGCCTCCCAAACCCAGTTCAGCATTTCTGTTACTGGTGATTTTCCTATCTGACTTCACCAAGGATCTTAATGATTTGGGAAAACTTCTCTTCATTACTATACATGAGATCGACCTTGAGTTCATCATTCTAAATTCTGGATTGGCTTTAGTCTACCCAGTGGTGACTCTGGGTAATGTTGGATCCAGCAGTTTTTTTTCCAAGTCCTTGTCTGTGAGGGGCCCTCACAGTGGGCAGGAAAAAGAGGCTTTTATGTGTCCTTCCCTTTGCTGATAGAGTATGTAAGTGTGTCCTCTCTCTTGTAGAAAAGCTTCTTGCTGTTCTCTCTTGTCATGTGATAGCTTCTTCCTCTATTCCATAAAGAGCATACTCTTCCATTTTGCTTAAGAACTTAACCCTGTTAGCCAAACCAATACACTCAGCTTAGTGGAGAAAGATAGATTGTGTGATTTGTGTGCGTGCGTGTGTGTGTGTGCACGCAAGTGCATATGTGTGTATATGGGTACATGGTGTACAACAAAGAGGGAGTCCTCCTTGAATTTTGTTTTGGGTCCTGTTAGACCTTGTTGTGTTACATCATTGCCCCTACACTGTAACAAAGATCATTGTTTCAAAGAGTGGCCTCTCAGGGCTTTTGTCAAGCTAAAAATAATAAATATTATAGAAATTATAGAGGCAGAACTGGCAAAGTCCGTGGCTCTGATATTACTTTTAATGCAATGTGTGTTTACTTACTATAATATTTTATTGTTTTGTTCTCCCTAAAGCACAATTTGCAATGGTATTACTAAAGGGTTTCAAGTCATCTTGGTAAGTGATCTTTTGTTTATGTGTCTTTTAATTACTCAGATCAGTTTTTCCTTGACTTCAACTCATCTTAAAAATTTTCTGAGGCTATGCCAGGATAGCTTAGGGGTCACCAGGTTTCTTGCTAGGCAGCCAGAAAACCACTATATATCTGTTTTGAGGAATTGTAAAAAAAATTAAAAGGTGTAAGGGAGTGGTCTTTGTAATCACACAGTTTTCTTGAGCCCAAACCAGTTGCATACTCTTTTCTTAGACTAAACTCAAAGCTATGTATGGTATTGGTATGAAACAATATCATGCTAGAGAGAATGTCTGTCTATCTTGAGACTTGACCAACCAGGCTGACACTTCATAAGGAAAGTTGCGATTCTGGAGCACTAGGCATTTGCCTGGTGTCTGTTTACAAACCTACTTTATTAAAGACATAGGTTGCTATGTCTTTGCAACTCCTCAAAACTTTTCACTTTAAGCTAATTGCAGGCTTTCCTGTGAGCACAGAATCAAGTAAATATACACTTTAAACTTATGATGTTCACTCTTAAATGTATCATGTCTGGAAGATATAACATTTTTTTGGAGAGTAGGGATCTGGGACAACCACGTTTTCATGGCTGCTTTATTACTGTAAAACTTAATCTGAAATCCTGCGATACATGTCCCTGGGGGAAAGAGTACTGAACCTCATTATCTACCACTGTAGATAATCGAATCCAGTTGCCTAGTGAATGCATTGTGCAGAAGAGGAGATAACAAACTAGAGAGCACAGAGAGTGTAGAGTGTAGAGAATGCTAGCTCAGGAGTTTCACCTGCTTTGGTCTCTACCCTCTATTGTCTTCACTAGCTGCTCCCCAGCCCCTGCCAGCTCAGCCCTGACCTTCCACAGAGGCATGAAGGAGCTCCACCCAAGACTCTGGGGCTCAGTGTCAAATCACTGTTTCTGCTGGTCTAGCTTTGTGTCTGGCTTAGAACTTGTGTCCCACCTCTGAAAACTGAGCTTCCGATACTTCTCCTTTGTGCCCTCATCCAATCTTTGTATCCCTGGTGCATCTTGTTCCCAAATGCCTGACTCCTCATCAAAGTCGCCTAGAGCCCCAGTCCATCGAAGGCTGATTCCTCTCCTGCTCTTGTTGGTTTACTTTCCAGTGCCTGGAACAGTTCACTAATCACAGACAGGTGACAGAAGCCCTGAATCATCATCATCATCATCATCATCATCATCATCATCATCATCATCATCATCAATCATCATCATCTATTAGTACTTACTATGTGCCAGGTACAGTACTAAGTGCTTACATACATCATCCTACTCAGTCTTTACAGAGAATTTATAAAGTAGATGATATTAACATCCCCATTTATAAGTAGATAAGTGGAGGCTCAAAGAGGTTGCATAACTTGCCTAATATCACTGAGCCCTTGCTGAGATGTGAACACAGTCACATCTGGGTCTTTGCTTTTAGAAATTACACTCTTCTGCTATGTGAAGACAGACTTTTCTTATGCTCAATTCCTGCCTTCATTGCCAACTACCAACTCCTCCTGGATCCTCTAGCTCTGCTCTATCTTCTGTTTTAGCATCTAGATTCCATGTTAGGCCTCCCTGATGAGGCTTCCTGATACTGACAGGTCTACTGGACCACACCTGTTATCCATTGCCTGGTACTTTGGACACTGGGCTCTGCTTCCTGCAGTGAGTGTCTCCCTGTCACATGGAGCAAAGTGACTGCCCGCTTCGCCTGGTAGGGCCAGTTTCAGTCCATCCCCCAGGGCCAGTTTAAGTCTGTCCTTTTCTTTTATTGTTGATTCAGCTGTGCCCCTGGTATGATACTCAGCTAGACAGGGACTTAACTGCGTAGTGGGAAAAGAGATGTGGGTTTGACTTGAGACCAGCATTCAGACTGTTTAGAGACAAAAACACAACATTTAATAATATGAGTAGCTTGTTTGCATTTTAGGAAGAAATTAAAACTTGTGATATCACTTTTAAAGTTTAGGAACACAACAAGATCCTTCATAAATATTCATGGATAACCTCAAGTTTTTCAAAATTGATTAGATTAAACATTTAAATTGGTCTGCAAAACTTGAACTTTTCTCAGTCTGCATGTGATAGAGATCATTCCTTATTTTTAACAGTTACAGTAAATTTAGCCCAGAATGACTAAAAACTGAACTCTTGGTCCATTGTTTACATTCTAGTCAGATTGCACCTTTGTGTACTCCTGTGTTCACATTCCCAACTGCCTTTTCACATGTATTCCTATGTTCTACACGTATTTCTACAATGCTTGATATATGACCCAAATATCTAAGTTTTTTATGTCAGTCTTATATCATTTGGGTTACTTCCTATATCTAATTTCTCTCTGTACCCAAACAAACCTCAGTCCTTTATATATATATACTTTTGCTAACTTTCAGCACATACCAGTTTTATTTACTCTGGTATCTATATCTGATTCTCTTAAACTTAACATGTCTCTGCAGTTTTGGGTGACTGGATTAACCACTCTAGGTCTCCAAAACATCATCTATAAGGTGGTAGATAATAAGCACTATGCAAAGTGCTTACAAGAATGACTGGCATAAAAAAAGTGTTTAATATAGGCTGACTAAATGTTCTCTCTATCACAGACAGGTAGCTCTGATTAAGAATTGTCTCGTCTCCTATTCTACCATGTGGGTAATGGGCCTTGATTGTGAGTAGAATGAGAATACCATTTTCTGAGCACCTGCTCGCTTTAGAATTATTTTACTTAATTCTTCCAATGATCACAAAAAAGCAGATACCATCAGCCCTCTTTACGTGTGATGAGTCTAGGGTTCAGGGAGCATTTATTCACCCTTGCTTTTCAAAGACCATTTCTCTGATCATGTGCTGTACCACTTTTGTACTGCTTAAGGTGGCTAGTATGGTTCTACAGTGTGCCTTGTGGGTTTCCATGCAAGATGAGGTCAGTGGAGCAGGAACAGTCTTTGGGGACATTGTAGGAGGCTTTCGACGTTTTGAAGGAAATTAGGAAGTTCTTGGCACTGTGATTACAGAAGTATGTATACCTTGTGAATACTTTCTGGGAAAAAAGAGGATTGTTGGAGGCCAGAGACAGAGAGACTAGAGAGTGGTGAACAATGTGGGATAGTGTTAATCAAAAAACCAGGATAATTCTGTGAAAATAACTTATTTAGTTCTGTTCATGGGAAGAAAAATTGAAGTCTGAAAGGGCTGGAAGGGCCTGACAACTTCTTCATCTGAGAGACAGGAACCGAGTGGCAGGGAGTCTTAGAACTTTCCTGTAGTCATTTCATTGCAATGGCCCTGCTAGAACCCTACATCATGAGGGTCTCCAAATCTTTTCTCCGGGATTGGGGAAAAGGTTGAATCAAGTATTCCTCAGGTGCTTTGCTATGTCTTTGATTAGGGTAGTGACAAGGCAGGGAATGTGGAATGACTTTTGGAATGTGGTAGTGACAAGATGGGGTGTGGGGTGACTTTTGGTTTTGTTTCCAGGGCAAGTCTTGGTATTGAGACTTCTTTTGGATAATTGAAGAGGAATATAGAAGCCTTAACCTAAATATTCAATTATTTCACAAGTGCTACTATAGATTCTGAAGAGAAGAATGCAGAACAGAGATAAAAATTTGAACAAATACACCCTGTTTGTTCTAGAGGCTTTGGTCTCAAATCTCATTGGTTGGGAAGAGCTAGGTTGGTGCATGTGCCAGCTATGAGCATGCCCCTTGCCTGTCTAGGTTGAGGTGGAAGATTAAAAGCTGAAAGATATGTTCAAGGCAAGATAAGTCTAAATAGGAAAAAGAGTCAAGAAAGCATAACCTTAAAGAGGGACATGAGAGTAAGAGGATGCTGTGCTCACGAGTGAGAAAGCATGATGCTGGCCTTACAGAAATCTCTGGTTTCCACTTTTGGACTTTCTTTTGCATAGAACTGCCTCAGCACAATGTTGGCATCCCCTCTCCTCAGTAAGTAGTGAGCCCAGGTGGGAGAAAACCTTCTCTTACAAGATGAAATGTACCTAAAACACTAACTATAGCATTCTTAAAAGGAGTGCTCTAAGGAAAATTGTATTCCCCAGGACTGGAGATTCTAGTGGATTACAGTGGTTTTCAAACTTTTTTTTTTGAAATAAAATACTTCTTTCAGGCATAAGACTTATGCAGAATTTTAATATGTAACCTGTTAAACATGTATTTTATTTGTATACATTTATTTTATGAACTCAAATGTAGTGAAGCTTTGCTATACACTCTTTTTACCAGATGCATAACAATTTCCAAAAGGAATAAATAAATCAAAAGTTCAGCAATATAAAAGCAACAGTTACAAAACTAATCTTCATGAGTTTACTTCATAAAGTAGTCTGAATAAAACATTGACATAAGTATGTTTAGAATGCTCAAAGAGATAAATGAAAGAATGATTTTCATTAAAAAGGATGAGAAATTATGAAACCAGATCTGGTAAAAGTTAAGAAAAAATTTAAGAAAAAAAAGAACAGTTACAAAAAAAGGAGAATGACTAAAAGCCTCCAAAATATCTTTACAAGGCATTTGAGAAGAATAAAATAGAGATAATGTTGGAGAATCAGTATTTCAAAAGATGATGATTAAAAAATGTCCCCCAATTGAAGAGAGACATGAGTCTTTGGATTAAAATTATAAAAAGTACTACAGACTGCTGGTAATTTTCATCATCTCAAAAGATGCAGAAAAAGCATTTGATAAAATATAATAACAATTCTGATTACAACTGTTATAAAATAAGGATAGAAGATTTCCTTTCCCTAATGAAGCATACCTGCCAGACATCTGAACTAAACATCATTCTTAATAGTGAGACCTTAGCAACATAATCATTAAGTCAGGAAGAGCTCAAGGGTGCCCTTAGTTCATATTTCTTTTCAACTTTGTACCAGAGATTCCAGCCAATGAAACAAGGCAAGTAAAAGAAAAAATGATTAAACAGGAAGATAGCAAATTATTCTTATTTGCAGGTAATAGGATTCACTACCTGGAAGAGCAAAAAATAATGTATGAGGAAATTCTTAGAAATAATTAAAATTAAGCAACATTAGTTGGTGGCTATAAGATCAACATAAAAATATCAATAACGTTCTGGAACAAATAGGAAATGAAATAGATTGAAATATCCCTTTTCCAATAAGAACGAAAAATAGAAAGTAGATAGAAATGCATCTAATAAAGAATGTGCAGAATCTTCATGGAGAAAAGATAAAACATTGAGAGACATAAAAGAAAACTGAATAAATGGAGAAAGTAATGTACATGACTAAGACAATTCAATATTATAAAGATGATAGCTCTCAAATTAGTGTAATTCTAATCAAATCCTATAAAGATATTTTGTGATTCTCAATCCTAAAATTAAGTTTAAACAGCAAATTGTGAAAATTAAGAAAATTATGAAAATTAACAAACATGTGCTATCCTTGTTTTAGGGTTTTTAGAGCCTTTTCCCATGAGATGGGCCAAGGTCTGAGTCTCTACTCAAAGTTTTGGGAGCTTTGCTTGGGAGTCTATGTTTCAAGATCTGTTTAGCTTAGTTTCCAGTTTTTGGTACATACATATCAATAAGCAATTTAGTTATGCTTAAGTGTTAATTCAGAACCAGGTTCAAACACAACATATCCCCTTCTTGTACTTAGAATATCAGATAAGTTACAGAAATACCGATCTCTAGGAGGAGGTATCAGATGCCCTATAGGAGTAATCTCTCTGTATTTTTCCAGGTCTTTGTGGTACTTCCCTTCCTCAGATGGCAAAAGGGAACACACGGAATGAGGTAAGTCTGCGAGATGTTCTTTGAGGCTGGCTCTAATTTCTTTCTGTTTCATTCATCTCTTCATGGCTGCCTGGTCCTCTTACAGGAAAAAAAGGGGTGGAGAACTCAGGCTATTTTATTCTTTGGCCTCACACTAAGGCCCTCCTTCTTCTAAAACCAAAGAGAACCAACCAATTGCCCTAGCCTCCCAAAACCCTCTATGGTCTACTTTCAAGCTACCAGAAAGAGTAAATTCAACTAAACAATCTCAATGACTTTCTGGTTCTTAATTCAAAGAGAGACACTTTTTTATATATTTTAATTAAATTGCAACAGTCAAGGTCAAAAAGTCACCTGAGAGTCTCAGCTACACTATACTTTCTTCATTTTGTGGGTCCAAGTTAGTCAACGAACATGCCTTCAATGGGAATGTGTGTTGAAAATGGATTCTTGCCTGACTTCATCACACTTACATCAGAGGTGAAAAAGGCCTTGGTGTCTTCTTACCTGTTCCGTTTGTGATTGCCTTTGCTTTGATGCTTGCCGATTTATTAGCAAGCCCAGTACTCACCAGGAATCTCAGTGCTGGGAGCCCTGTGCCAAAATCACAAGGTTCTCTTTCCACCACACAAGGCTTTTGTTTAAACAGTTCTGGAGAAAACCTGCCTGTCAAGTCTGATTCTGTGGGAGAACATATTTGTAAGACAAAGCAATGTTGTGGCCTACCAGGAGGCCTATGACTCCACAGTGAATTATTCACTCCCCAGCCTTGCAGGACATGCCAGGTCACTGATGCTCACAGCAGGAGCAAGGCTTTATTCATTACTGGGCTTTGGTTTGCTGTTTTCAGAGATTCCCTCTCCCTCTGTTCGCTGTCCCTTCAAGTTTTAACAAGACATCACATTCTTTTAAACTTCCCCTGGGCAGCAGAGGTCTCCCCTCCCCCTCTTTCTTTTTCCAATGCAGAAGGTCCCATAATAGATGGAAAGCTGGAACAGTTATAAATTGCCGCAGTCAGTGTCAAATTGATGAAGCAGTGATCAAATGAAGTTCATAACCACACAATGCAACCTGAGGGTGAAATGCTGCTTCAAACATTTCTAATGACAGAGTTAAAAAATCATAAAAATGAAGGCATTTTCCCCCCACCTCTGGCAGTAAAAAGTATTCACGTGGGTGACCAAAACTATTAATGAGGATGAGACTGGACATTGGTTTTGGAGGGAACTCTGATGATTTGGGACAGTGGTGCCCTAGTGAGAACTTCAGCACTGGGACATCCTAGAAGTTAGGACTTTTCCCAGCTCTCTACTTCCTGGTTTCCTAACCTTGACTGCAGGGATGGCAGAGGGAATGCTTGCTTGTCTAGGAAACCAGTGGTGGCAAACTGCTGAGCTGTCTGCTCAGCTCCAGTATACGGGATAGTCCATTCACAGAACAGAATGAGGGACAATGTCACACAATTAGCAGGCAGCAAACCATTTAAAAAACCCATTGCACTGGATGCTATGCAGCTGACTTCCAGTTGTCTATTCAGCTGTAGACAGCAGAAGGGAAAGTGATTAGATGCAGGAAAATATTACAATAAAAAGTCAGAGGATAATATTTAACACAGCCCGTTGTTGCTTTCATAGAAGAGAGAAGAACAGATCCATTCAATTTTAGTTTATTATATTTCTTCCCTGTTCAGAATGATTTAGTTGCAGGGAAAGGAAGAAGTGCAACTCAGTGGCAAGAGTAATGAAATGCCAAAGGCCACTGAAATAACAATTAGGGTGTTCTCCTCCTGTAGTTGGAGGAGCTTCTGTCGGCTGGTCTTACACCATCTGCACATGCTGCTCCTAGTGTGTGTCGTCAATGTCCTAGGCAGAAGAGTGAATCGACAATCTGTTTTTGAGAAGGCCCACTCCTGCCTTTAGTGATGAATCTTATAAATGTTGAATCTGTAGTTCATGAAGCAACCATTTCATTTAAGTCTGGAAGTATCCACAGAAGTAACTGAGCCTGTAAAATGTAAAAATTTACATAAGCCTGTAAAGATAAACATACATGAAAATATATAAAGTACACAAAAGAATTACTAAAGTTTATAGGGCTTGTCTACAGAGCACAGAAAATCACATGCAACGGGGTAATTCTGACAAGCAGCTTTGGTTTGCCCTTAATTACCCCCAAAATTCAGGACCTCATTGAGCCATTTTTTTTGTGGAACATAATTAGGGTAGTTCCCTTTGATTGTATGGACCCGGGTATGTAATATGTTATAGTGCAATTCCTATAATTTAAAGGAGTTTGTGTAGGCCAAATATTGTAAAGTAGGATATGGTTCCCAGAGGATACCAGCATTCACCCACTAATTGACCTGCTAAGAACCAGCAGCAACATGCTCTCCAGTTGTGGTCTGGAGGCTGAATGAAAATAAATATCCAAACTAGTGTCCTATATAGCTTTGTCCGATGAAAAAAAAGTCATAGACAAAGCTGAAGAGACCTACATTAGTTGCAAGTTAATGCTCGCTGGCTTCATGCAGTCAACTCACCAGCACCACTCAGTAAACAATGGCTCAGGCACAGCAGGCACCCCTGCTGCTGCCAGAAAGGGAGCCAATAAGCGAAGCCAGCTGCAGGGCAGTGGCGGGAAGTTGGTCCTGGGGCCAGACAGCGGGTTCCAGTCTGAGTCTGAGTTCTGCTTCCCCTGACTCTTGGTCACTTATAGAAGCAGGACCACTGTTTCCCCATGTGTGAAGTGGAAGAAATAATATGGCCCTCTTAGATGATTGTGAGGTAGATGGGAGATAAGGTTTGAGATAGTACTCCTTCCAATCAAGTCATTGGTGGAGAGGACTGATTTTTGCCAGTCATTTACTGGGCAGCATCATGGTGGGGATTGGAGTCAGGAAAGGACCCAGTGAGAATACGTATGACCAGGTATATCCTTCTCCTTCGAGATGCTGTCTAGTTTCCAAAGAACTGGTCTTCAGGCAGCAGGAAAGCAGCTCTGTCTGACTGAGGGGCTGTGGGGCCCTACTTGGAAAGAGAAGATCGTTAATAATGTTTTTAATAACAGTTCCTTTCCAATTTGAGGGAAGTCTGCACTGAGAGAAATTTGATGCCTCGGGCCTTGGGAAGCAGAATTATCATATATCTTTTAATCTTAAGGAATAAGAAGCCTTAGTTCGCAACCACCCTGTGTGTCTTGTTTAGGCCTCCTGATACACTGCGCTCATGTAATCACATCAAATGGGGAAAATCAGACCAGTTATGGCTGATTCAAAATGTCCCAGCTGAAAGGCAGAGGAGATGTCAGAGATTTCAGCCTCATGGAAAAGTGATTAGGTACAGCTTCATCTGCTTCTTCCATTCTAATTAGAGAGGTCCTCTGTGGGTCATAAGACAAAAAATAAGAGGTTTAGAGAGCCCCTCAAGAACAAGGGGGCCAAAAACTGGATCTGAAGAACAAAATACTTAAATGAGCTCTGTCTGAGGAGTGAAGGTTAAATCACTCCAGGGACGAACCAGCTCATTCTGAAGCAACTTCCCTGGTTTGGAGCCAGAGGGCCAGATGCCCAGTGCCTGTGAATACACAGGATTTAAGGCAGACTGCTGCACTCCAGAACCTTCTGTGCTTTTTAGCTCAGCCTTGGAGGAGTTTTATTCCATAAATTGTATACTTTGAAAGGCAAACCTGTGACCTGCTAGATCCTGGATATAGAACCCATGCTATGGGAAAAAGGACTTGATCCAGTAATAAAATGCTTTGAGATTAGTACCATCAAAAAGATAAGAATCTTAAATTGCAAGCATCATATGAGTTAATTTTATTTAATCATAGACAAGTTTCCTGCTGTAACTTTTAAAAGATGGTCTACATTTGAAAAGAATTAGGACAATCTTGTATCTTTGATCAACTCAATGTCTCTTTAGGGGAAAAGATTTAACACTCGAGTTTTTAAACAGAAATATAAATATGCATCAGTGAACAGTTTTCTAAATTAGGCAGCATAAACTTCTAACTTTATGATATCCAAATGAATAGGAGGCTGTTTTACACTTAGAAGTGATTGTCTTTGAACTAAACACACTTGAGTGAGGGTTTTTTGTGTTGTTTGTTTTAACTTTGACCAGGTTGTAATGACACAAGTTGTCGTTTGTTTTAACTTTGACCAGGTTGTAATGAGGCATTTGGTTGTGCAAGTTTGCCTGCTGTTTATCTATACCCAGATTTAATTATTGCTTCCCAGGTCAATCATCACCACTTTAAGTGAAAAGAAATGGCCTTAACCCATGAGATGATTACCACAGAGTTTATTATATGTGGTTAGACCATGAGGTCAGATGTGTAGAAAGAGTGGGCAGAGTTCTAGGGGTAAGAGTGTGGTGGGACATGGTCCAGTTACTTGGGGGGAAGATAGAAGCGCAAGGTTTTTTTCTCTTACAGAACTATATAAGGGAGATGGGCTAGCCAAAGACTACATAGAGACAGAAGAGTGGCCATCATATGGTATCACAAAGAAGTCCTTTCTCTCCGTGTCTTCACCATAAGACTTTTCGAAATTTCTCTATTAAAGAATTCCTGACAGTGGTAAGCACTATTGACATCATGGCAGGATAATTTTTTGTAGTATGGAATTTCTTGAGTATTGCAAGACATTTAGCATCTATGACCCTCTCCCCTCCAAAATGTGCAAGAATTGCTAAACCCATTAACCAGCTTTGTAGAGAGCCATTATGCCCCAGACAGAAAGGCCACAGAAATTTTCTTGGAGAAAGAGAGGAAGACTTCAGAACGTGTGATAGATCATGTCAAGAGGTAGAGGTGCTAAAAAGATCTGTGGAGGAGAACCAGAAACTAAGTTTGCCTACTAGGACATGCCTTGAGTTAGGTGAGGGGGGGAGTAGGAAATAACATTTACTGAGTATCTTCCGTGTGCCAGTATTTTGTAATAATTATTTAAATTAATCACCACTACTCTGTGAATTAGATATAATTGTTCTAAGTTTACCCAGGGACTTGAATCAGAGAGAGCTGACAGTGACAAAACTGGAATGGGAGTCCCAGACCTCTTGAACTCTGTCTTTTTTAAAAGAGTTAAACTCATTGTGAAACTTTCTCTATGTTCCAAGTTCAGTGTTTTCCTTGTTATCCTGGGTGTCCAAGGTTGCATGAGCAGATTTAAAAAAAAAAACCAAACTAGTGGTTCTGTTACTATAACTTGGATGAGCCACCTTCACCATGAACTTAGTAGCACATGGCCACACAGAGCATATTTTGTACCTCTTCCTACAATGTCAATCAGAGATACATTTGCTCAGTGCTTCCAGCAACAATTATTGTGTAACTCCTGATGATATTAGGCTACCTTTAGACTGTATTGACTGTAATTTCCTTTTTTTGTGGCTAAGGAAACTGAATTGTTGAGTGACTGTTGATAAGATGTTAATGACTGATGGGCTGAAACATGGATCTAGGGCAATGTGGCAGAGGCTGGCTAGGTGTTTGCCTAACTTGTTTTTCTTTCCACCATGACACACAGCTAGACAGAATTCCCCAGCCTCCTCTGCTGTTAGGTATAACCGTTAGCAGAATTTGGGCCAATGAAATATGACTGAAAGTTATATGCATCACTTCCAGAAATGACCCATAAAATCCTCCCTTGGGATCCTCTACTCTCCTTCCTTCTGACTGCTGGATGGATGTTGGCTTTAAAATCACCTTGGAAAACATGTGCTGAACATGGCAGAGCCTTCATCAGCCTGGCTCCCTGTGAACTCACTTCTTAGTCTTACCCATGGTTGATAGGATTTTATACATTGGGTTGAAACTTTTCTGAGCTCATTGGCATCAAGTTGGTAGCTTGAAAGCATTATGACTGGAGCATTTATAATATAGGAATTGGCAAATGCTACAAAGCATTTTATTTTAGGGAGTCATTTTACCAGCACACCACTGGCTAAGCCACTGAGATTTATTTGTATACAGGTAGCATTATCATAATCAATACATATACTGCTACCCAAAGTGAGGTTCTGCATTGACAATACCTAAAAGGTATAAAATCGGCGTAGCGGTTGGGTGGAAGGTGGCAAGAGTTGGGCATCAGGGAAGCAAATATGGGCGACTAGAAAAGTGGAGACATGCAGTGGCAAAACATTTGGTAAAACCTGTCTGTGATAATGTAGAAGAGAGACTAAGAACCCATGTAACCTGTGCCTCTTGGGGAAGTGGTTGGAAAATAATGGTAGGGAGTATGTATTGTTTGTTACTGGCTGTGGTTAAAAAGTATTAGGAAATGAGATAAGAACTCAGGCATGGACTTGCTTATAAACTAAAAGAAAAAGTTAGAAAATATGAAGACTTATAAAATTAGAAAAATTTACTACTTCAGAATTCCAAATTGTAGTAAGACAGGAAAAGCTTCTACGTGCCAAAGGCTCCATTCAAAAGGGAATCGGTGCTCATGTTGGTTTATTTATTTTTATTTAAAAATTTAAAATTTTCTATCATCACAAACATTTTCTAAGATGTGAAGTATATAAATGCATATAAATTCTGAGTTTCCTTTTGAATCAATTGGAAAGTAAATTGAGTTTTTGCTCCTACTGGTTTGCTCCCACAATAGCACTTACTGTTCCAGTTACTTTCTGCTGTGTAACAAACTACTCCCAAACTTACCGGCTTGAAATAACAGCAATCTTTTATTTTGCTCATGAATCTACAATTTGGGCAGAGTTTGGCAAGGAAGGCTTGTCCCTGCTCCATGCAGTGTCAGCTAGGGTAGCTTGATTGAAGGCAGGAGGATCTGCTTCTGTGATGACTCACAGGCCTGGCAGTAGGCACTGGATGTGACTGGAACCTTGGCTAGGACTGAGGGTTGGGGGTTTTGCTTCCACCCCATATAGCCTTCTCTGTGTGGTCCGGGCTTCTTCACAGAAATGGTGGCTGGGTTCTGAGAGCAAGTGTTCTAAGAGAGAGCCAGGTGGAAACTGTATTGCCTTTTATAAACTAACTTGGAAATCACATAGCTTCACTGCACCTGTATTCTGTTATTCAAAGTGGTCACAAAGGCCTACCCAGCTTCAAGCGGGGAGAATATAGATTCCACTTTTTGATAGGGATGGTGAGGTTCTAGAAGAACATGTGGGGCGAGAAATATGGTTGTGGCTGTGTGCGACACTCATTCTACTGGGGAGTGAGAGAATTGCAGGTAAATTCATTTAAGAACCCATTTTTGTTAAATGATCAAGAAGAATTTGATATCTCAAAGTGATGTTTTAAAGTCAGTGCTAAATTTTTTGCTAGTTTAAGACAGCCTAAAATTTATTATCCCGATAACAACCAGAACACAATCTGTAGGAAAAGAAGTCCTGATGAGTGCCTAGAAATATTTATAGAAGAAAAGATGAATTATTATTTGATAAAACAGAAGTGAGAACTCATGGTTATCCATTTATGCAACAAACATTTGTTGAAGGCCTTCTATGTGTCAAGCACCATTCAAATCACTAAAAAGATAAAAAATGAATGATTTATTTCTGCTCTCAAGGCAACTACAGGTGGTGGTTGGGTGAGCCTTGGAGGTGAATAGAGAAGGTATCTATGTGTTTACAAACAATTGATTGACATAGACCAATGAAAGATATGGAAACAGTGCTGAATGAGTATCAAAGATGACAGAATGTCTCATTTGACTTGGGATGGTTGTGAAAGGTGGAGGAAATTTGCTCTGAATCTTCACTAATCAAAGGCCATAAGTTAAGTTCCTAGCAGAGGCAGAGATGCTGACCCAGCTCCTCTGACTCAAGTCTGTGCTCCTACCATGACTCCACATAACATTTTTACGTTGAATTGTGTTGTGCAGGTTATAAGTGCACTAGGAGTCTAGCTGTTAAAATTTGTCATGACATTATGTTTTTCTTTAAATCCCCCAAAGATGCAGGTCAAGGTCTTGGTTAGACATATTAACAACAGATGGGGAGAGAATGAAAACCGATCATCCTCAGATTAAGCAGAGATCTCATTGGATAGAAGAGTTTCAGTGTCCTATGAGACTAAGCTGCCATAAGAGCTGCTAACAAGATACCACAGAGATTTGTTTCCATTTTGTTGCTTTTTTCCACTTATCAATATTCCAAGAGAAATAGAAATAATCATCATAATGGCCAAAAGGCGGACAGGAAATAATAAAAAGGATATGAATGAATTGGCAGTTCAGAAATTAGGAATTAACTAAACAAGGACATGTATTTTTTATAGGAACTCATACGTTCATGATCTTGAAAATAATTGATCCTGAATATTTAACACATAATTTATTTTTCCTTTCCATCTCTTATGAATTTTGCATATTTGGTTCAGGGTCCTTAGTCTGACCGAGATAAAGAGCAGTGGTTAGTTGACTATACTTTCGTAAAGAACCTAGGATATTTCTGCTTACTTTACAGATATCTAAAAATTCTTAAAATGGAAAACTTTTAAGCTTATTTTTATTTAACAAGTGGCATGCCACTCATGAAGTGAACTTAAGAAAAATGAAACAAATTTAAAGAAAAAGAGAGATGTTGATAAATGCAACAAATGATAACTGGATTTGGCAATACTGATAATATTTGCTATCCATGGCATATGGGGTGAGAGATGAAAAGCTTTAAGAAATTATGGACTCATTGTGACATTTCTTGCATCTGGGAACTTTATTTAGCTTAAGTTTCTACTTTCCCAAACCTTCTCTTAAAGCAGTCTTCTGATGAGCTGTGTTCTGGTCTTATACCATCTTATTATTGTACTGTGAGCCAAGAGGAACTTGTCCTCATTTGATGTGATTTCCTAAGCCTGTGACAGCTTGTGGAGATCAGAGCACCAGCCTATCTCAATAATCTTCATGCTATAAATAATGTGACTTTGTAACAAGATGGCAGTTGCTGGTCAGGTATGAAAGAAAAAGCTAATTTTAATAGAAAACTCTATTTTCAAATGCATTTCACAGTTTATACTGAGTGAGAAATGCTTAATTCTCACCATGTGAACTTCTAGATTGCTATGTTTAGTGGTGCAGATATAGCTGTCTTGAGAACCTTTGAAGCCAAAATTTAGCTTTTACCTCCAAATATCTTACTTTTATAATAATATATATATATATGAGAAGCAGTGATCTGTCTTAGCATCATGAATAAGTTTTCCATCTCTACTGAACTCATGTGTTGAGCAGCATAGCATATGTAACATCATGCCTAGTTGATTCTAAAAGTCTGCACTGGAGTTTGTGGAAAAAAAGGTAGCCCTATCTGGCAGCTATTAACTCACAAAGACTATTCGATTAAGAATCAGATGCAGAAAGTATTTACTTAGTGGTCTAGTGGATTTTAATTCTATACTAATATTAAATAAATGCTTGTAGTAGGATAGTATCCCAGAAAAATTCTGCAACTCAATAGATTAATTAATTGGTTGATTCAATGACTTCTTGTTGCTTTTAGGATGAAGATCAAAGTTTCCACTGTGGTATACTAGGCCCTGCAGAGTCTCTCCAGACTCATTTGATCTCATTCTTTCCACTCTGTCTGTGAACCAGCCACACTGGACCTAGTTTCTGGAATGTTGCCTGCTCTGCCCTGCCCCTCCCCAGGGTCTTTGCACTTGTTGTTTCCTCTGCCTGGAAATTTCTCGTCCTCTTGGTCTCCTAGTTCGCTGCTATTCATCCTTTAGATTTCAGCTCAAATGCCACCTCTGCTGAGAAGCCTACACTTTTGTACACTTTATTCACACTGTACCTTTTCTTCATGGTGCTTATATACTATGTAATTATTCAGTTACTTTTGTGACTATTTGTTTGGTGTGTGGGTCCTGCACAGGACTCTGTGAGAACAGAGACTGTATTTCTTTTTGCATATCATTAAATTCTCAGTGCCCAGTATAGTTAGTTATTGGCTTAGAGAAAATGCTTTACAAATATTTTTGGAATAAAAATATTGTATCAAGCATCTAATAGAATGTCTGATATACAGTAGGCTCTAAGTAAAAAGTGGCTATTAGATTGGTCCTTTGAAATACCATGAAGCCTAAAAGTATAGCTCTGTTTAATATATTTTTCCCTTTTAATTTATGATTAATTTGATTTTATTTCACACTTTTAATAATTTCCTGGATGATCCCAAAAGGTCACTTCCTCAGTGCCTTAATGTTCTTAAGAATGGATTGATAGATAGTAGTTGCATCAACAGATCCCTAGGGAAGACTGAATGCTGAAATGATAGTCAAGTGTGAATGTAGTTTGGAAGAAATAATTCTTGTTCTGAATAAATCTATGGACATAAGTATTGGGACCTACATTTTTCCTCCTATTCTAGTTTATCTGTAAAGTGGTCCCTGTCCTCTCTCTTTGTATCTTAGATTCAATATCTTTGAAAGGATGGTGGTAGGGCAGTAATGTTTATTTCATTTTCTCTGTGCCATGCCATTTTACATATACTAGTTCATTTTTAATACACCAATCATTTGAGATAGGCATTTTGATTCTCAATTAATGGATAAGGAAATTGAAGCTCAGAGAAAAATTTACCCAAGATAACATAGAAGGTAAATGATGGAGTTGGAATTTAAGTAAAGGTCTCTTTTACTGCGGATTTGGTGATATTTCTCACTATGTTAGATGGCTTTCTTAGTGTCTTTAATACCTGGAAGACTTAGTTATCCATTTTAATTTAAACAAGTTAGTTTTGTTGGATAGAAGCTGGGGCACAGATTTTTCTGGTGTTTAGAGTTAGGGGGCAGTTCTCTCAGGCACATTTTCCTGCCTCAACTTACGATGGGTCTGAAGATCCTCTGGGAAGAAATGTGAGCTTGGTCAGATTGATAAAAACATGTCCCCTAGACTAAGGTAGCCCAAATGGAGTTTGGGTGTGAGTCATATGGAGACACCAGAAGGCCTCTGGGGATAGTTCACCAAAGTGGGAGAGGGAGGCTGGCCCACAGAGTCAGACTCGGCCTTGGCCAGGAGATCAGAGGGGACAAGTATGACAGCTGACAAGTATGACAGCTGACTTCGCATATTTGTGGCTGAAGGAAGATTTTCTAAAAGTTTACACACCTTTTGGAGTCAAAGACAACTAGCTGTTAATACTAGTAGGGAACTATCTGCATTCACTATTTAGTGAAGCCTGAGATACTTGGGTTACCTCTGGGTTAACAAGATTAATGAACTAGATTCTCTCCACAGGTAGGTTTTATTAGGCATAGGGGCCTATGGCTGTGAGAGAAAATACATTATCTTTTAGTTTGTTTGTACTTTCTCTTGGTTAAGAAACTCTACTTTGAACAGAATCATTACTTAAGATTATGACCAATTTTTAAATATAAGTGGAGAAGGATTAACTCATGTTTCTGTCATGCACTAGATAAAAAGAGTTGAACTAGAAGGAGGAGATAGAAGTTGAAGATAAATGAATCTATCTTCTAAGTATTTATTCAAATTTAGCATTCTATTTGATGCTGGGGATACAATGGTGCCTTCATGAAGCTTGTAGATTAGCAAGGAAGAAAGACATTTAAATTAATGATACAATCTGGGATAATTAAAGAATTACATGAATAAATATAAAATTACTGGAGTGGTAAGTGCTATGCAGAAGTCAATGATGTAGGCAGACTATTGAATAGAGAATCTGACTCAGTCAAGTCTTCTGGATGAAAATAGCCTCTATGTGAGGATTTGGGTTTGGGGTAGGGAGGATAGTTGGGAGGGTATTTTTTTATGAAGTTGGACTAGCAAGGCCAAAAGCTTAGTGGTGAGAGGAAGTAAGTACTTCCTAGTCTTACTTCTGCAAGTAAAACCAGGTATTAAACTAGATAATCCCTTGATTTCTTTTTAAATCTAAGTCTGTGAGTTGTCTACATATTAAAATATCTGTTCTGATCATGTGTGAGAACATGAGTTTGAATTTCCCCTCGACCACATCCTAGCATGAGGAATTTCCTCAGCTATAAAACATGAATAAAAATATCTGTTTTACCAACCTCCCAAAGGTTACTATGTGGCTCAACCTAAATAATATAGACTGTATACAACTCTATAAGTGTAAGATACCTTTCTTCAGTTTATGTCTAATTTCAACCCTGATTCATCTGACGGCGGAAATTTCACACCACAAGTACTGGGGTATGACTTTCACAAGGTGGTGAAAGTGGCATAATTTAACACATTGTTCTTTGGGGAAATGTTTCAGAATTTTCATGGTGGACAGCTGGTGTCACTCAGAGAACTAAGAATAGAGCGCTGTCATCACCTACAAATATAATCAATGGACCTTTAATGTTCGAGTTACCTAACAGTTTTCATCTGGCCTCTTTTCCCAGTACATATTTTTTAATGACTTAAGTTTGAAATTAATGATTATTAAAAAATTTAATTCAAGTAAATAAAGAAAAATCTCTTCAAAGATCTCAGAAAAATGAGATTTCTCCACAGAAAAATGACTTGCAAAGTAGAATACTTGAATGAATGATGGATAAGAAGCCTTGAGACTTGCACCCTGGTTGTGGTTCTGAAAAGGTTTGCATAAATAGTATCCAAGCCTTTTTGGGTAGCATATCTTTTCTGTTTAATATTTTTTATTTGGCATCACAGATTCTCTTGCCTATTCCTGTCTCATGTTCCAGCTTCCACAAGCTTAGGAGTACAATTGAGGTTGTATCAGTGAGGCATTGATCTCAAATCTCACCAGCTTTGAGTCTCCACCAGTTCATGAAGATTTTTCCCAGGAGCCCCCTCTTCAAATAGTTCCATGGTGGCCACAAATCAATCCTCAGCACCCATACTAGAGCAGTGGAGCAAAAACCCAGGGAACTATTGGGAGCTGTGGAAGGCTACGGAGAAGAATTAGGATTTATACTAAATTTTGAAGGATGGACAGGATTTCGATGGGCATAAATGGAAACAAAATGAATTTAGGGGAGAGGGAACATCTTGGAAAAGTGAGGGAAAACAGGAAAATAAGGAAAATTTGTGGCAACAGAGGTAGACAAGATGGTTGAAAGATAAGATGTTTAGGGGTGTAGTGCTGATGAAAGTGCAGAGACTGGAATATGTGAAGTGACAGAGACATATTTTGAAAACCAAACGAAATTTGGACTTTTTTCCACATTTGTTGCCACTGACAGCATTTGAGCAGAGGAGTGATGGCATAAGATCACTCTTTCAGGGGAATGGATGGAGTGGTGCTGTCCTAATAGAATTTAATGTGACCTACAAAGGGGAGCCACATGTAATTTTAAATTTCTTTGTAGCTATGTTGTTTTCCTTCTGGAGTTTATAGGTAAGGATCTGTTTTCTTGACAACTCTGAATTTTAGAGCCTGCCTATATTCTTTGGGTTGCGGCTCATTCCTCCATCTGCAGAGCTCATAGCATAGCATCTTCTCTAGTCAAATCTCCCTCCGTCTCCCTGTTATAAAGACCCTTTTGATTACATTGGGCCTACCCAGAAAATCAGGATAATCTTTCTATCTCAAGATCCTTAACGTAATTACATCCCTAAAGTCCCTTTTGCCATGTAGAGCAACATACTCATAGGTTCCAGGGATTTGGATGTTGATATCTTTGGGAGGTCATATTTCAGCCACCTTAAAAGATAGAAAATGAAACTGGTGAAATAATTTAATATTTTAACCCAATATATAAAAATATAATTTTGAAATATACTCAATATACAAGTTATTAATGATGTATTTATATTATTTTCTTCCTACCAAGTCTTTGAATAGAGTGTGCCATTATACTTACAGAACATCCCATTTCAGTCTAGGCACAGTTCAGGTACCCCATGGCCATGTTTGACTCACGGCTATAGTATTGAGTAGCACAGTTCTGGAGGCAGGGTGACTTGCTAGGAGCTCATTACAGAAATCCAGGTGGGCTGCAAAAATGAAGAGAAGGATAACAAAGGTGATAGACCTTAGGTAAATGTTAGGAAGTGGAAAGAAGTGGTGTGAAGAACTGGGGTGACACAGACAATGGCTATTAGCTATAATCATAGACATAGGAATTTTTCTATTTTTTGAGGGGGGAGCATCTGAGTCCTATTTTGAGCACACGAATGAACTGTCCTGTGGGAAGTTAGAAATGTGGGTCTGGAAGTCAGGAGAGAGCTCAGGCTGCTGATGTAGAAGTTGATTTAGAGTTACTTTATAAGAGGTGATTGGATCCATGACATTGGCTGAGGACACAACCTTGGAATGTCTGTGTTGAGAGGGCCGGTGGAGGCGGGGAGACTGGGGAGTAGAAAGTGGGGAAAGCAAGGGTACTTCTAAGACTAGAGGAAAGAGAAATGGTAGCAGGAGATGGGAGCATGCCAGTCCCAAGCCCCAGCAGTATTTCTGAGGTAACCATGAAGAGTCTCCTCATGGGTTTGGAGTCCCTACTCCAGACTTGAGGTAATTTCTCAGCCTCCCACACAGAGGTGCTTTTTAGTCATCAGTGGGAGTGGGAAGATGCTTGTTTGCAAAACTGTTTACCTTTAAAGAATAACATTATGGCTGTATCTACCAAGTGGGTTTGGCATTTGGCAATGACATGGTTAATTTGTTGAGTATAGAGAGCAGAAGGGTAGTTTCAGCCCTCCTCCCTTCTCTTTAATTCTGAAGGAATATCTCTCTATAGAAATGAAATTAACAGAATAATTGCCAGGTCTTCCTTCAATATAGCCATATTTTAAATGATCTTTATACATCTTTGGGACAATAATCCCATTTCCTTCTCAGATCCTTGCTTCTAACTTCTTAAAGAGGCAGTTCTGTGTAATAGTTGAAAGAGTTTGAGAGTTAAACTACCAGAGTTCAAATCCTGTCATTTTGGCTTTGAGCTAGTTATTTAACTTTTTCATGCCTCAATTTCTCACCAGAAAAAATGGGGGATAATCACAGTATCTACCTTTTTGGGATTGTTGTGAGGATTAAATCAAATGTATGTGTATATTTATATCTACATACAATACTTTAATGTGAATCCTCTACAAGAGTTTAGAACATTCTGTTTCTGTTTTAATATTATAGAATGACTTCTCTGGTGACTAAATAATGAATGTGCCCTATTCCTTGTAATCATTCCATCTCTAACTGCTCCCAGTTTAACCCTCCTGTAGCTGCTGGCTCTGCACTAAAATGCTTGGAGATATTTGCTTGTATTCCACCTATAAAACAGTATTAAGTCACAGACAAATCTATAGCCAAATAAAGACTTCATTGATTAATCCCTGGTGTAACCGACTCAGGCCAGATGATAAAAAATTTAAAGTAGAAAAATGTGAAAAAGATCAAACACGACTAAAATCAATATTTATATTACTATGTTGTACAGATTTTTCTTTTACAACTTCATTAAGGTAAAGGAAAAGTGACAAGAAATTGGCAGAATTAAACCAATTTTGTAAAACTCAAGCAGCATATTAACAATAGACATTTCCTTCCCACTTTTTAAGAAAATTGTTTCTAATGCATTGGTGCTAAGTACAATGGAGAAGGGAAGCCATCTGAATATCTTCAAGTTTTATTCTCTGATTTAGTTGCACAAAAAAGCCCTGTGGGTAAAAATGGAAAATTGTGTTTTGCTTATCCGCATAACTTATGTTGTTTAAAAAGATTCAATTGAAAAGGTGCATACATTTTAAAGACTGACTCTTTTCATCCTAGAACTTTTTTTATTTTTTGATTCCCTTACTACCTAGGAAATGGAGGGCTACTTCTGCGAACTTCTCTAAGATTGAAACTTCTTTGTTCTCTTTATCTGCAGATGACATCTGGAGAATTCTATCTACCTTACTTTTGAGTCTAGAAGAGGAGCAAGCATTGTAGATTCCTGAAAGTGATCTCAGGGCTATACAATTACACTCTAGAGCTTCCTAGAGCTTTTTGATAACTAAGTACATGTTTGAGATGAGTGATTCTTCACTGGGGACAATTTTGTCCTTGAGGGGACATTCAGCAACATCTGGAGACATTTTTGATTTTCACAACTGGAAAGGGCATTGCTTCTGGCATCTGAATGGGTAGAGGCCAAGGATGCTGCTCAGTATTTCACAATGGACAGGGCAGTTTCCCTTACCCAATAAAGAAATATCCAGCCTCAAATGCCAATAGTACTGATGTTTAGAATCCTGCTCTAGACTCTAGATTCTAGAAAGAAGAGAAAGGTCTTAAATCAGAGATAGAGGGGGGAAAAAGCAGCAAGGAGAGGATGTGACAGGAGTCACGTTTATTTTAAAAATTAGCCTTTATGCTTTTGTTAAGTTTCTAGAAAGTATAACAGTAAATACAGCTAACCTAGTGGGCACTGGAATCTATGGCCATTCCAGGCAGCTATATAACCCACCATTTTCTTTTTATGGAAGTTTATAATTTGAGTATCTCCTGAGGATCCTGTGATTAACCAGGTATTGTGGTCAATATCTATGTATAGTCTTTTCCTTGATATACA
>NW_011888921.1:273459-277811 GCF_000151845.1 Pteropus vampyrus
GGCATAATATATAACTCGTATGGTTGTTATAAAGATGAAATAAGAAAATGTATGTGAAATATCTAGCATAGTACATAGCATGCAGTAGAATCTCAGTAAATTTTAACTTTACTGAATTATTTTAACCTTGCATTTTACCTTTGTAAATGCAGGATTTGAGCTGTAAAGTGAATAATTCACATAATATGAGAAGGAATTTTCTATATCCTAGGTAGAGAGCATAAAAAAGGTCAGCTGCAAGAATGCTGTTTTGTCTCGTTAGCGGTTGATGCTGTTCTGCTCCAGTTTGGTTGACCTTGTTGAATATACCCACTATTTGGTGCAGAATTTTCTCTATAAAGCCCCAGTTGTGTCCTTGGTATGCAGGCCACAACCTTGATGAAGCAGGCTGAGGAGCCTCTCCTTCTGTCCCCAGTTACCTGACAATTTTTCTACCTCTGAGCTTTCCCCATGACCTGCAAACATCAGGAACTAAAAGTCTTTGTAGGCATCAGAAGAGACACAGCAGCCTGGATGGCAGTGAGGTAATTAGCCAGAGAACCTCGATTCCAATCATTGGTTTTTGCCTCTGAAGTTATACGACCCTAGAGCCTATGATACTTAACCTTTTGTTTACCTCTGACCTCAGCTTGACCATAAGGGTTATTAGGAAATTCAGCAGCATCCAAAAGGAATGTTTGGAAGGTTAATGACATAATTGGGCCTAATCCTGGTAGTGAGGAGAGAGTAAATGTCTACCTTTTGGAAATGCATAATAAATCTTCCAGGTAAATTACTTTTCCTTTATTGAACTAAGCATATCCTAAGGAAAACCATATGAAGAACTTTCGGTGTTAAAGTTTTGTTTCCTTTAGTAGTCTTAGAGAGTTCCAGAGCTGCTAACGTAGGGCAACTATATTCTCAGCACAAGGGGAAGTTTTGACATTCAAGGGCTCTGAGTTCCCTGCAAATGAAGGTACTTTGTGTGATTAGTTAGGTTAACATACAGCATTTTTCTTGCAGTCTCCACTGCACCAGTTACCACGCCTGTCTCCAGAACAGAGGAACTCAGATTTTTTCAGCTCATGTTTTATTTTATTTTATTTATTTCATTTTTTTCTCAGTTAAAGTTCTCACAGACCACTTTCTCTGCCTGATGCTGCTTTAAGATATCAAGGTGAATCAAAACTCTCGAGTCTCCTAAAAACTTTTCCCTGTCTGTAAGAAAGTACCCTTTTAACTCATTGAAATCTCTGAGATCAAAATTTCAGTTGACTTGAAGAATAAGGAGAGGATGGAGGACAGAACTTGAAGATGGCACCTGGCTACCTAGGAGAATGTGGGGGAAATGGAGGGGTGGGTGGGAAACACAGCTCTCCAGGATTCCCAGTATCGGCTGTGACTTTTAAGCAAAAAATTGACATGAAGAAGAAAACTAAATATTTATGAGCATGTACTATTTTCTGAGCACAATGGGAGGAATTTTCACATACATTATTCTGGCTTAATCTTTGCATCAGTTTTCTGAAGGATATTATTATCACCATTCTTACCGATTAGGAAAGAGTGGTTGGATCACTTGTCCAAAGTCACACAGTTTGTAAATAAGAGCCAGGATTCAAATCCAGATTAGTTTGAATCTTAAATCCATGTTCTTTTTCATAAACCAAGATACTTTTGCAAACAGCAAACCTCCCTCACCTTTCTCTTCTCAGTTACCTTTTGTGACTTCTCTAAAGATTTTGGAAAATTCAGTTGTGCTAGGGCATGTGAGCATGTGAAAATGGAGGCAGCAAGCTTTTTGTAAACTTGATGGTAACCATTACTGCAAATACCATTGTGCTTGTAGTTTGTAAAGTGCTTAGTATATGAATGCAACCCTATTATTACCTAGTAATAGTGTGTATTATTATAATAACATACAATTATTTAGCTTGGGTAAAATTAGAATGGTGTATATTTAAGATGTCATCCAGGTTCTATTTTTCTAGACCATCTGAAAAATACTGTTTTGTTTAATGAATTGCATCATAATCTGTATCGTATAAGAAGCTGATTTGCATTAAATTTTCACCTTTACTCAGGAATTTCTTGTTTTCTAGTAACATTTGCCAATTTGAATATATTAACACTGAAAATGCAATAAATAAATGATATGTAGCTATCATATAATTCTTGATATAAGAAGTATCCATGGGAACAGTTTTGCCCAACCAGTTAAGTATTGTGTGTTTGAGAGAGGAAAAGTTGCTTTGAGATGTGTCTGCCCCCAGCACCAGACTGCTGGGCAATAAGCCAAGAGACCAGGTGCTGACACCCATAGACTAGCAACACCACACAAACCTTTCCCAATTGCAGAGAGTTTATTAAGTAGCTCTGCTAGTACAGAAAATACTAATTCAGTAGGCATTAAGTCTTCTACCCTTTATCTAAACCTTTGACTTTTAGAGAATGTCTCTCCTTTCTCTGTGCCCATTAGAATATTGATTAGAAGAGGTCATTAAAGTCGATATATATATATCATACTGTAACTTCTTAGCAAAGGTGATTAAATTTGGTGGTAAACAATTTTGAAATAATATTCCAAATTAGTTTTTTTTAAAATTTTATGGTTCTGAGAAATTCCCGATTTCTCTGACTTCATTTATTTGATAAATATATATTTATTGAACACCTATGATGCCTTGAGTCCTGTACATGCTTATAATATGGTATACGAGTAAATTTAATGTAATATACAAATAAGTTTAACATAAGGGGGCATGTATTTGTAATATGTACTATGTTATTGGCATGGATACTTCAGCTCAATAAAGTTTTGTTGCTTACACATTGTGTGCCAGACTCAATGCTAGATTCTGGGGATACCAAGATGAACAAAACATTGATTCTAATTGCCAGATAGTCAGAATTACAGTAAACAAACAAACAAACTAAAGGGTGATAGCTATAGATGAAATTTATTTATTTAAGACAAGTTCAGTTTTTAATATGGCTTTTGAAGGATATATAATAGAAAACTTTGAAACTTTGGTCATCAGTCTAGGAGTCAGCATATTCAGAATGTGCCAGGGCTCCTCACACCTCAAAAATCCTGGTTTGGTGCTCATGCCAACTTCTCATACTTGCTTAAGAATATCCTGTCTAATTCCTGACTCCCTCCAGTTTGGAAATCTCCAGGGCTCAGCTTGGAAGCTGCTTGTTTCCTAGTGGAGGAGGAGGGCCTGCGCATGGACTCTGTGGAAGTGCCAGAGCTGACCTGAGTTCCTGGGAACCATTCAGGGCATGGGGATTTACTAGGGCTTGGACTTCATCCACCATTGTAGCCAGCAGCTCAGAATCAAATTAGATAATGGAGAACGGATCCAGCTTACCCGAGGGTTTGGCAAGAAGGCAAATGTCTATGTGCCTGCTGGTGCATCATGTTGGCTCTGTGCCTGCTTCAGAAAAATGCCAAGACTGGTGTTCATTAACCTGCACCCAATTGTTGGACCTCCATCCAAGCGACTTGGTTCAGTGCCCTGGACAGTACAGGTGGGGCCAGAGACCTCCTTCACCCAGCCTTCCTTTTTTAGGCTCCTTCTCACTCTCGGTTGCTTACCCTGTGGCTCAGGGTGCAAACTCTTTTTGGTTGCTGGCTGCCTCAGGGGATAGGGTGAGTCTTGTTTAGCAAGGAAGAGGCTGGTGAATCTAGCTTTTGTTTCGCAATCCTTTAGGACATGCTTACAACAGAGGATTTCATGATGAGTAAATTTTGGTCATTCTAAAAGACAAATACTTCTACTGATGTATTTGTCTCCTGGCTGTGGTTTCTGATGTCATATTAAATTACATCAAGAGCCCTTCTCTCTTTGCCACTGGTCTTTTACTATTTAGTAGACATTTAAAAAGATGATATGTGGGTGAAAGATAAAAAAGCTGAATGATGGCCCCTGCCTTGGGGGAGATGTTCTCACAGGGAGGAAGTGCACTGCTGGGCAGAGTAGGGAGGTCATTTATGGGCAGCGGGATGGTTAGAATACTCTCTTCTGCTGCTCTGCTGTCTCTCTCAAAGTGTAGCTTAGCTTTGCCAGACTAGTTATTTTAAGCTCTTGCAAACAATTTCATAGCTTTATTTTTGCCCTTGGCTCCAGTAAATTGGGGCCCCCATGGAGTGTTCTCTTGGCATTAAAATGGATCTGAGCTGCTTAATGACTGGGGATATGGAAAGTTCGCACAGTGGGGGGGGCAGACAATGAGGTAGGATGATTCAAGGCTAGACCGTTAAGAATGCTTCTTTAGGGATCTAGAGGGCTAGAAGTACAGTTCAGTATAGTGTGTAAACTCAAGCATCCATTTAAAAGCCTTTCTGATGTCAGCAAAGGAAATTTTTT
>NW_011888921.1:277986-292311 GCF_000151845.1 Pteropus vampyrus
ATATAAATGATAGGCTGAAGTTTCCCCTACATCTGGCACCCTCAGGGAAGCACTAGCACTAAGAAAAAACAGTCCTCATTCTTACCATCTGAGTGTCTTTTGTGATAGAGGATAAGGCAGGCTTTAAATGAGTAGATGGATTAATGTGAGGGAATCTTGTATACAAATAGGTTATTTCCTCCCTATTGGCTCAAGATTTCCTCAAATCTTATTTTTAGATGTTTTTCCTTGACTTACGGACCTTGTACTATCCCATAACAGCCTTATCAGGTTTTTACACATTAGTGTGAATTAGTTTATTGGTTTATTTCCTTAGATCCAGGAAGAATGATAAGTAGATGATGAGAAAGAGGGCAAGTACAAAAAGGGTAAAGAAAGTGGTTATTTGGATGTACTATAAGTCAACTTCTACTTTAAAACTGCTCAGCAGTGGTCTTACCTGTTGGCTCTGTCTCAGAGCCTGCCAGCTGCATGCATTTTCTGTACCCTTCAGCAGTTCTTTTAACAGAACCTTCTTTCCATTATTGAGATGTGACATCTGTTTTAAATTATGTCAATTGTACCCGGATAGTCAAGTGATTGACACCTTCTTCAGAATATGAGTGAAAACTATGGTAAAAGTGATGAGGTAGATGTTTCCAGTAGTCTAAATTAGTATCTGGATATAAGTTAGTCAAGGGGTTGGTGCATTCACTTTTTTGGGCCACCAATTACTTACTCCAGTAGAGTAATAAATGGCCCCTGTGTGGCCAAAAGTTCTTCTACATGTAAAGAACTGGTTCTCTTGTCTCTGTGTAATAATTTTCCTCCAAATAATTAAAAATACTTAACACTTGGAATTGTATATTGATTTACTAGCATCTTTTGATCAGATTTCATAAAATCTTTATAAGGTCCCTAAGCAAGCAAGTATATTATTAATCATGTTTTTTTCTAAAAGATAGGCCTCTAAAGCTAGACCAAACTATTTACTGTGATAAATTATTATACTTATTTTTGACTTTGGGGTGAATTCTCTCACTTCTAGGATTATACAAGTTCTACACACCATTCAGGTCATATTTAAGTCATATCATACATATATATGTATATGCACATATATTACATATTATATATATATACACGCATATATGTATACACACACACACACACCACACACCGTGATGGCTCTATATTGTGTCAGCTTAGCTACTCTGGAGCTATGTTTCCCCAAATTCTCTTCCCTGTATGGTTTTTGGTTAGTGTTAGCCACGGGAGACATTTTGCCTGAGATTTGGAAAGCTAAAGTGACCTAGAGTGAATTAACTATAGTGGATCAACCTTAGTCATGGAAAACAACCTGCATAGACTCCTCCAACAGCCTGCTTAAACTACTTCCATAATTGCATACTGTCTAACTTCTATAATAAATCCCTTTCCATATTATTTTTGGTGATAGAGTTATGCAACCCTGACTGATACATAACAATTTAGATTTATTTACTAAGTGTGTAGTTTGTAAGCTACATGAGAGTAGCAATCTTTTAAACTTTTTATTTCACTGCTCTATCTCCTATCCCTAGAGTCACAAGTTAGGGTTCTATATAGAGAGATAAGACATGCAGTTCCTTAAGTTTTCATTTTTTCTCGTGTTTCTAACACCTGTGGGAATTCTAACCAGAGATTTGGCAGCTTGTTTTATAGGTCTGGAGATCAGCAGAAAAATCTGCTGATTTTTTTTTTTTTTAGATTTAGGGATCATTAACGTATAATGGGTATGGAAAAGAACCCAAGAAGAGATGAGAAGGGAAAGAGGCTAAAGATGGAAACCTGGAAAACAAAATTGAATAATTATTCCAAATTATTTACTTCCTGGTAATTAAATTATGTATCCACACTCTTGCAGTGGCTTCATGGTGGATGAATTATACCTTATCTATACTTTGACATTGGGCTGGGCTCTATGACTTGCTTTGGCTAATAGAATGTTGGACGTGATGTGAGCAGACTCTTGAAATGTGCTCATATAGTTGGGCTTTCCCTCTTATGTTCTGATGATTTGTGAGAGAAATATGCCCTCGATTGTTATTGTCTCTTCAGGCTGTGCCCAGAGTAAAAGCAGGCACAGTAGACCAGAGTTCACCTTGTAACCTGGAGTCAAGCCCAGCAGACACACAATCTGAAGTTGAGCCCACCTTAGTTTGACTGAACTACAGTTCCCTGCAGGATTGAAAGTGCAAAAATAGATGCTTGTTATTGTAAGTCCCTGAGTTTAGGGATGTTTTGTTAGGCAGTATTATTACAGCAAATTGTTGGCTAATAAGAAGAACCTTTAAAACTTCCTGAGAAAGAAGAGCCAGAAGGATAATGGAGAATTTAGATGAGAGGAGCATCAAGGTTGCCAAGAAATGTTTCAACAAGGAAAAAGCAGTGATTAGTGTCAAATGCCTCAAAGAGGTCAAGAGAGTTAAGGACCAAATTGTATTCATTGGATTTGGCAACAAAGATTGATGGAATTTCTATTTGATTTCTACAAATTTCTCTGTGAAGTAGGAGATGCAGTCTTCTGAGAGTGAGAGGGAAGAAGACTCGAGACCTGGAAGAATGCAATAAAAGCTTAAACATTCACTGAGGGGAAGAGGAGAAAGAGACCTTGTGATTTTTCTCCAGCAATGACTGAAGACTTGAAAGAAGAAAAATCTAGGTGATTGATGGAGTGTTGGAGTTTTTTGGGGGTATGTGAGACTAAAACATATAAATATTTTCCTGTCAATTCCACCTATTATTAACTCTCCCGAATTCCTGCAGCACTAGAATCTGTATTATACACTTTTGTACTTTTTAATATGTTGTCTAATATTCTTTACTGTTTTATGTGTTGGTAGCATTTTATCTCTCTCCTTGTATATCCTTCCTTTCATTTGTTCCTCTGTCCATCCATTCATTTGTGCATGCCTGTTTCCATCCATCATCCATCTATTCATCTTCCACATTATTCCTTCAAGGATATGAGGGAACTTATAGGTAATATCATAATCAAATGTTAAATTAAAAATAAACAATTCAGAATCAAGGAAATGTGGATAAGAACATATGTTAGTCACATAGTAAGGACCCCAAATACTTTTTGATTGATTAAGTAGCAACACAGCATGAAAATTGTGCTCATAGGCGTCATTCCAGATCTCTAAATTTCTAGTTCAGAATCTAACATTGTAATTAAGTTATATTTTAGTATAAAAAAGAAAATGTGAGCAAGTTAACATAAAAAGAAAGTAATGTTTAAACCATAAACTCTCAGTATGGAAAGCTTTTAGTTAAAACAAATTTTTCTTTGTATACTGAATTACACAAAGAAAGAATTTTTATGTAATGTTCTCTGTTCTTACAAGATTATATGATTAGGCTCTCTTGTCACACCTGTCCCTTAGGACAGATAAAACAAGTAGTGTTGTCAGTTGCTGGGCATTTACAAAGAGAATATATTGCTATTTATCTTCTTAGGAGATGGGGAAAAGGCTGCGAAATACACATCGAATCTTACTTTTTTTTTGTATGCACAAAACTTACCTTTCGTTTCCTTTAAAAGGAGATTTTTTTTTTCATTTTACTTACTTAGTTTTATAATTCACACATAGAAAAATATAAGATTATTTTTATGTTCAAGAAATTTTGGCCAACAACAACAAAAAATAAGTAAAAAGAAAAAGCAAAGAAAAAGAAAAGAAAAGAAGTTTGGCTATCCTAGTTAATTAATGCTTTTCCCAGCTTCTCTTCAATGAGTAGGAAAGTCAAATTAGTATCAAAGCCCCAATGTGATCATCATATTTCACAACTATGCTATGATTAATACTAAAAGATGGATTTAAATGGCTGGTTTCATCTCCCTTTTAAGGTTAAATTTCATATAAATTGAAAATCATTTAGCAAAAATACCTGTATATCTCCTTGGATTCCAGCAAGAGCCTTTTAAGAAAATAAAATATAAACCAATTCAAGTCATTGGTAACCTCAGGCTTCAGGACCACAATTTCCTCTAAAGCTTCTGGCAATACAATTAACTCCAGTCATTCCCCAGACCTTCCCTACATCCCAACAGCTGCTGTGATCATCTAGTGACAGGTGATCCTCCCAGACAAGAGACATGTCTCTATTGGTAATAACCAAAGTTTTATTATAGCACATCTTTCCTTGGCTTTTAGGGTAGCTTTTTCTTTACTCTGTTGATCAGCACCTAGATTGAAACCTTTTTGTAGAATTCTATGAAATTCATTTATTTATTTAATAAATCTATTTTTAGAACCTTCTATGTGCTGGGCACTGCACTGGGACTTAGGAATACAGTGAAGAATCAGACTATGCATTTCTTTATTCTCTTTAGTGCTGCAGATAGGTTAAATAACAGAATAATATGGCAATTATCTCATCGTATTTATATCTCTTTAATTTCTCCCACTAGATCAATGCATTTAAACTTGGGGTAGTGGAGTGGTAGTCTATGAATATACTGTTAGAAGTCTGAGTAGTTTCTATGATAATTAAACATTTTTAAATTCACTTTGATGATAATTCAAAAAATTAAAGCATATTCTTGGTCATCTGGATGACTAATTTGTAACTGAATAACATTTTGCAATTTCTGTGCTCAAGTGTGTATTTACAATTACTTGAAAAATATTAGTTGTAATAAACAGAATCTTATTCACATTGAAAGACTGATATTCTATACAACAACATCATTAGTTACATAACATTAAAGCCATTAATCATAATTTGTTGATTTTATTTTTATTAAATGTAAATTTGTTTTGATTTGTGTAGTTGAATAAAACCATGAGCAGAAATAGTTAATACCAAGTTTTATGCTTTTATTATTTAAATTTAATAGCATTCTGATAGAAGCCATTTAAGTCAAAATGGATGAGTGTACACTTGAAATTATAGGGTAATTTTCCTTTGAAAAGAGTTCTCCTATTACTGTGTTTGAAAAACATAGTTCTGGTTCCATGTCAGTGATCTTTCAGGGATGCTATTCCATGAAATCTCTTTTCTTCATTCTTTTTGTGTGGATAATAACTATCATCTGATGGGTTACAATTGTCCCTATTTCCACCCTTGGCTCCTAAAGTAAGGGGAAGCCCAACTAAATGTGATTTAGAACATAATTTAGAAATACTCAAGGGCCGAGCATCTTTTTAACCTCATTAAAATTATCTAAATGGCACATGAAAACATTCAAAGAAGGTTAAGCACAGTCACTCTCTAGGTTATTTTCAGGTCAGGTTTTCAGTTTTCAAAATGGGCTACGTGTACTCCAGGATACTAAGAGGTGTGGAGGATAGAATAAGATGGAGAATATGGCAATTATACTTTAATGACAGTGAAAATTAGAAAATAGTTACAAATACTATCTATTGGGTAGAATACATTTTGATGTATGTTTAAGCAAAAACAAAGAAATTCCAAGCTTGATGCTAGGATTGCTTTGAGATAATCTAGAAAATCTCCCAGGCTCTGGCAATTTCTTCTCTGTCTTAAAGGGCTACTTTGGTGGAAAGCTTTGAAAAGCATTTTATACAGGGAATGTTCCACAGAACTAAAATCTGAAGCTGTCCTTTCTCTATCAGATTCTGAGCATTTGCCTGCTACTGAGATTTTCTTCTGTAAGATTTCCATGTTGTAGTTTTGTGTACTCTTGGATATATTCTGGGACTCCCTACCATTCTATCATGACAGGGATTGTACTTTTCTTTGTTCAATTTGCAGCATAGTGCTTATTGCAAATGAGTTGAAGAGTCCCTGAAATGCAAGGCACCATCTACATGGATTTAGAAGCTCTATATATGCTTTCCTACAACTCTTTTCTCTTTTAAATATTAATGTCTCCTTGCATTTGGTTTAAATGCATTATCTATTTAATATAGGCTTATTAGCATTCATGTCTCTGTGTTAGTCAGGCTGAATCAATAAAGCACTATAGCTATTTTAGATCAGATCACCAGTTTACTTCTCCAATTTGGTGGCTGATAAATCTGCAGGCCAAATGACCAGAGCTGGATCCAGAGGCATGAGTTTATTCATCCTCTAACTATTCATCCTCTCAATCTTCCTAAGCCTTTTGTAAAACAATCTACCAATATTTTATGTCTATTTTTTGCTTGACTTTGCCTTTGCCTTTGCCATTGACTAGTGATTCTCAAAGAAGGTGGTGGTAGTGTAGAAGGTGTGAATTCAGGATCTTCATGGGTGCATGTGTTTGTATATTTTGAAAAATATATTCTAAGATTATTATGACCTGAATAATTTTGCATAACTTAATATCTAACTTATTTTTTTAAGTAACAATAAAAATGCATATAATTTTTATGTTTTTAAAAGAAGGCATGGATCTATAGAGACTGTGAAACATGGCCTTAGCATTTACAGAGAGGATGAGATCTTGCCTACTTTCCAGATATCATCCAGCACTGTCACTAAAGTAGAGTGATAACATTCTACTTTAAATGTCACTAAAGTAGAGTGATAACACTCTACTTTAATGCTCCAGTCCTGATAGTTCAGGATAATTGCTGCTTATTGGAAGGTTAGATTTCTAGCAATCTCTATATTTTGAGGATAGGAAATAATAAAATAAAGTAAACAAACAGAAACCTTTATTTTTTTATTTATTTTATTTTTTTCAATTTATTTATTTTTTATGGTGACATTGGTTAACAAAATTCAATAAGTTTCGGCTGTACATTTTAACAGTAAGGCATTTATATTTATACTGCGTGCTCACCTCCCATAGTTAGATTTCCTTCTGTCACCACATATTTGACCCCCTTTACCCCATATGCCTCTCCCTTGCCCCCTCCCCTCTGGTAACCACTAGTCTATTGTCCATGTCCATGAGTCTCTCAAACAGAAGCCTTTAGAGTCTTTGAGTATATACGTAATATGCTAGTCTGCAGAATCATACCATGTGGCTAAGTTTTGGCCCATAAAATGTAATAGAAATGTTGGTAGGACTTCCAGGACAGTTCTGTGAAAAGAAGAGAGTTGTGTCTTTTTGTTCTTCTTCTCTTTCTTCTTTCTGCTGCTTGGAACGGGGATGTCATGGTCAGAGCTTTAGCAGCCTTCTTAGACTGTGATAAGACACATAGGTCAGAGCAAAGATAGAAGGCCTCTGACAGCATTGTGGAGTCCTCTTCCCTGGATTACTTACCTCTACACTTCCTTCACACAAGCAAATACACATTTTGCATCTAAACTATTACAGTTGGGTTTCTGTTATAGCTAAACCTAACTTTGACTGCCATGCCTTGTTAATTTGATTTCTCAGTAGCTTAAAGAACCAAATTAGAAGCACGAAGGACTGTTTCTGGTAGCAAGTGAGGGAACAAAAAATATTAAAGTCCAGGAAATCAATTAATGGTGATATGGCTAACGTCAGTTCAGCAAGAAGGCAAGAAAAGGTGTAGAATATTTTATAAAGTTTTTTTTATTGAAGATGGTAAACATTTAAAAAACTCTGATAAATACAGTAAACTAGTTATTTTTAGGTTTTACACTTTAGACACTTAATTTCCCTCATCACTCCTTTTGTCAACATTTGTGGAGCTAACCATTGTGTGAATGAGGACAAAAATCAAATGCCATATATCTCTGTGCTCAGGGTATTCACAATAGATCCAAGAAAAGTGAGAGATTTGTCTGGATGATTATTTGGGGGTGTGTATGTACATTTATTTTGTGTAAGTGGGTAGTTGGGACAGCTTATTAGTCCAGGGAATACACCTTTGACTACCCATAGTTGTGTAAATTGTCCTAGGTCAAGTAGAGAGGCGGTGGCTGAGTGTAAAACCCAATAATCCAACCTTCTGGTTTAGTTCTTTAACAAATGACACTGCCTAGCTTGTCCTAAACTCTCTTTAAATAACTAAAATTTATTTCCCTCTTGACTACCTTCTGACAAAGGGGCTCTTGTTCCCTTCCATCCTGTCACTCCCAGAAATACCAACACAAGAAGCTTCATCAGCAACTAGGGTCACAGTGTCAGACAAAGCTTATTGTCTGGGTTCGTGATTTTATTCCCGGAAGAGAACTCTTAAAATAATACCAAAACACCAAAAAGCAAAGCTGGACTGATTCATTTCCAAACCTTTCACAGTCTTATTTTGTAAACTCAATCCTGAATAATTAATTTTCAAAATCTATGGGATACTTTAGTCACTACCATTTTTTGTGGGTACAGATAATGACAGGAATGCAACATAAGCAGAGATTTGATTTTAAGCAAGGAAATGGGGTCAGGGAGAGGTTAAGTGGCTGGCCTGGGGTCAGATAGCAAGCTGGTGACTCAACTTTGCAGCTCCTGGATCTGAGGCCTGCAAAGAAAACCAGAGCCCATTTCCTCTTGATAAGTTAACTGCCCCATATCTGTGGTCTGTCGTAAGCTTTTAAGAGCCACATTCCTTTTATGACTGCAGACCTGAGCTTGTGTGACTTTCATCGGAGTCTGGAAAAACACTTTCAAGGTCAGACTGTGGTATATAGAGGGCAGAAAAGCACTTTATTTACCACTGAAAATCATTATGCAATTCATAAGCATTGCCATCTTTTTGGTGTCTTACAATCTACATTCAGTACGTATTCATAATAACCAGCCCGTAGAACGGATGGCAATGTCTTGGAAATGAGGATGACATGTATTTATGGAGTGCTTACTGTGTATCAGGCATTCTGTGAAGTGTTGCACATGGATTATCTCATTTAAACCTCTTTAAAATGAAGACCTTGTTGGGTGGTAGGTTTACAACCCTTTATACTGATGAAGATGTTGAGGCTTTTCCGGGGTTTAGTAACTCACCAAAGTTGGGGCTGTTAGTAAATGGCCAGTTAAGGATTATGAGCCCAGTTTTGTCTGACTCAGAGGCCACTATGCTATACAAAATGTTTGTACATACCTACTGACACTTCCTCCTTACTTCTGTTATTTCAGTATGTTTATGGATTAAAAGTTTGTGTTGCTATAATTTTCTATCCCAGCTTAGGCAAATGGTCTGCCAAAAATAAATAAATAAATTTGAGATTTTTTAACAGTGAAGTTGACTGTCCTACCTGTGAACAGATCAAAGATTCCTTCTCATAGTGGTATTGTTTAAGAGCTGACTTATATACCTTAGCGAATAACATTTTCCAAACTAAAACACTGAAAATAAAAATATTTGGAAGTGGAATTCTATTTGAAAGTTCATGATGTATGGTGACCCTGCTCCAGTCTTTCTTGAACTTCTTCCAATATTCTTCATTTTCTGGAAAACATGACCCCCTCAGTAAACTAAAAAAAGATGATGGAATGAATGTTTTTGGAAGTTTTTGTTACTTAAGAAGTTTGCTCATACAAATGAACTTACATGTGGGTTCATTGGAAAGCCATCTATTTCTTTCAAATGGGAAACAGTAATTACAGATGAGTAAGAGCAGTACAATTTAAATCTTAGATTTCCTTTTGTTTAGGTGGCAAAATTTTATCTCAGGAACCGATGGTTAGACATTGAAAACTGAGTTAAAATTTTAGTAAGAAATGATTTTATTAAATAACGTATAGGACAAAACGTGTGTGTGTGTGTGTGTGAAAGAGGCTTTGAAGCATTGGTAGATTTCAGAATTCAGTCTACTCAACTCTCATCAAATTGATTACAAATACAAGAGGGAGGGGACCAGGAAAAAATAGAAAGAATGGAAGTGGCATATTGTAATTTTTCCAGACATGAATATTTTGAACTTTAAAAAAATAGCACACATTATGTATTTGCAGGGCTCTAAAATGTTGAAATGGAAACCCAGGAAGGACCTCTTTACTAAGACAAGATAGCTAAAGCATCCTACACTTCTGGCCACAGACCTAAATCATGGGCTATTCTCTTTGAGATGTGAGCAGATTTCTTAAAAGCTAAAATTATAATTTTTTAAAAAAATTAAGATAACTTTTTGTAAGTTGTAAAAGCAATGTTTATTGTGAAAAAGTACAATAGAAAAATACGGATTGGTGAAAAGGAGTCATTTATACTCCTGTCACCTAGAATAGCCACTGTTAATACCTTGGGATTTGTCCTTGCAGGTCCTCATGTCCATGTGTGCATGCAAACGAGCACACATTTGGATAATTTTATATATTTTATAACATACTTTTCCTGTTTAATTGTAAACCAGGACTTGATATTAACATCCATAAATGTTTTTATATGACATAATTTTCCATGGCCGTAGTTGGACATTTAAGATCGTTTTTGATATTTTGCTACTATAAAAATCCTTGGATAACTTTTCCTTTTAAGAAAGCTTTGAACTTATCCTTAATTATTTTCTTAGATCAAATTCCTATTTTTATAATTTCTAGATTAAAGGGAATACAGATTTGAAGCCTTTTGAGACAGTCTATATAGTGCCCTTCAGAGAGGTTTACCAATTTATACCATGATTACTGGTATGTATGGGCCAAGGTTAGCTTGGAATTTCCTAGGAAGTATTTTTGTGCACAACTGTGATTGCATTGCAAATTTTGAATTTTAGAAATAATGTTTTCTATGTGGTTGGCTTAGAATAAAACATTGTATATGTCAATACCTGGAATATATTATTATTAACATAATTATTACCATTGAAATCCAAGATTTTTTTAAAGGGCTAATTAAATGTCATGCAGATTTATTGAATCCTAGCCTTTCTAAGTCTTGAACATGTGGCAAGTTCAGATATCATTAAAATATATTTGAAGAACTTCTGGAAAAAAAAACAGCATATGTGGAAAGCAAATGCTTTATATTGGTAACAGTTAAGTTTTGCATTTGGAATGTTGAACCATAAAGATAAGACTAATATCTTTGAGAATGTGTGGATTTTTTTTTTTTTTTTACAAGGAAGCATATGTTTAAAGGAAAAAAATATCCCTTACGTAGTTTCAGTAGTTACTTTTTAGTGGGATATTCTTTCCTAATGGTGCTTGAATTATTTAATAGTCTTTCTTTATGGTACTATTATATGCTATATTGGGTTATGTTTTAATTGCAGAATCTGTGTTTTTGCTCTTTTCTTTTGATGAGAGCAGTAATTCTTGGACAAGGATCTACATCATTAACATTTATATATCTTTGTTTAAAATGGTTAAATTGTGTTGACATTTTTCCAGTCACATCAATGAACTAGAAAAATACATGTAGTGAGGTAACATTATGAAGAGGTACTCAAATCGATCTAGACTCTTTGCAGGAAAATAACACTCACTCACTCAGTCCTTCATCCATCCATCCATCCATCTATCCACCCAACCATTTGTCTACTACATTTTTATTGAGTACCTACTTTGTGTCAAATCCAGTGCTAGGACCTGTGTTTTACAGAATAAAATTCATTGAATTGGGCACATTGGCAACAATGGAGGTTTAGCTAATTACAAGAGTAAATTCGTGTGGGTAAATAAAAAATTTTAAAAATTGGGATGAGAAGTCACTTTTGTCTGTGTTTCTAAATGTTTTCAATAGGCTACCTTCTTTCTAACTCAGCAGACTATCCCTCTTCATTCTTACAATTAGAGATATAGGTGGAACTTAATAGTATATTAACAAGTTAATTATTTTATTCAACCAACACATTTATCAAATACCTACTATAAATCAGTCTTTTTCCTTTTACTAGAGGCAAAGGAGTGAACAAGACACATTAGTCTTTCTCTCGTGGAGCCTAATGTCTGGACTACACATATGTACTCCCACTACCTTCTCCCCAGGCTAGCACTCTGTATTTCCACTGCTGCGCCGTGTTGTCATTACCCATTGGTCAGCCAATCTCCTCACCAGGCTGAAGATCTCCTTAAGGGTAGAGCCTCTTCCATGTTTCCTGCTGCATTTCCAGTCTCTGTCTCAATCCCAACTGTAGTCGTTCCATATATGCTTACTGGAAGGATGAATGGTAATTTATTATCTCTTCACTTTACTTCAGGGCTATGTTTACTTTGTCTGAGTGTAACAATTGCATATATCGCATGGCCACAAGAAACTTCTGTTTCACTTCAGTTTAACTTTTCCAGGTTAAAATTCTACATCATCCCTCCACATGCCCTATGCTAAATCACTCATGGTTCTCCAAATAGGCTCTGTTCCTTTCCTCATATTTTCCTTTTGCCAAGATAACTAGATCTCTCTTTGTTTCTCTTCCTTAAGGCCTAGCTCAAATTAACTCACTCTGTGAAGCCTTTCCTAGTTGCCCTGGTTAGAAACTGTCACTCCTTCTCTCATGCTGCCATAGTGCATTGATCAAACCTCTTTAGAATACTTTTTCTTTTCCCTGCCAACATCAAATAACAGTTTTTTGTTTAGTCTGTATCTTCCCTCCTTGAATATAAGACTTTCTGAGGAAGGAACAGGTCTCATTCATTTTGGTATTCTCTACATCAGGAGCAGTGCTTTGTACATAGTTGGAGGCCAGTATATGCTTTTGGAATGAATGAATAATTATATGATTATGCTCTCCACAAGGAATAGACTTCATGTGTGACTTGGTGAAAGAAACTTATCACAAAGAAAATGTATACTTGAGGTTAGTGGTACTAAATAGGGGTAGGGCACTCTATGTGGAGGGACACAGGAACAATATGTGGGGGCCAGAGAAGGCAGAGTGTTTCTGTGGGCAGCAAAAAGGTACAATCCTGACTAATAGGTAGGTTTAGAATCTAGAGAGCTTTGAGTATGGCACTAAGGACTGTGACCTTAGGCCCAGGGGAGGGGAGCTACATTCTTAATTCTTGAATTGGATTTCAAATGTCCAAATATTTGTGGCACCAACTCATGTTCTCTTCCATCTATAACTATGTGTTTGATCAGTATATTTAGTGGGATTAAAGTCATAGCTACAAAAGATTTTGGTGCTAACTTTTCTCTAACCATAGCAGGTGTTATACTCAATTGGTGGGAATGGGAAAATAATAATTCTAACAGTACTTTACATTTGAATGACACTTTAAAGTTTATAAGCTGTTTTCTAGTAATTAGTTTTTTTACCTTTACAAAAAAATATGAAAAATCTTGAAGGGGAAACTGAGTCCAAGGTAGCACAAATAGTAAAATAATAGAGTTAGGACTTCTGGGATTTCTGAAACCAAATCTAGCATTTTTTTTTTCTCTGTGACTCTCTTACATTTGCAATCATGAAGGTAGTTGAGAGAGACAAGTCTGAATAATGAGAAAAGAGTGGGAGAAAATGGGGAGGCAAAATTGTGATTTATTCTTTTGCTCAGTAGCTTTATATCAAGCACTTCTCTGGTCTCCTTCCCCTTGCCAGCCCAGATCTCAGTCCTCAAGGATACGCCAGGCAGATATTGAAAGATAGTGTGATAGGAGCCTTGGGAGCACTGAATGGGGTACCTAGTTTAGTTTAGGAAAATCGGGAAGACTTTTTAGAGAAAGCGACATCAAGGCAAAAGAGAACCCAGATGAAATGGGGCTAGATGTTGAAAGCAGAGCAAAATTTCAAGCCAAGTCATGAAACTGAGCAACTGATCTAGGGCAAAAAAACAAACCAAACCAAAACAAAAACAGCATCCTGGAGTGAAAAGATACTCTTAGACTTTCTCAGAATGAGGATAAGAAAGGCGAAGCGAGCCTTGCATTGCTGCCTCCTTGAGTTACTGTTTCTCTTTTTATCCCAACTAGGAGAGGAATAAACATCTTCTTTGGCTTCTTTGGCCCAATGTATATGGTGGTTTTAGACTGAAATGTCCATGGGAGGATGGTTATTGTGTGCCTGACTGTATGTCATCACTGAATTTTCTGTTCTAACCCCAGAGATGCCTATAGCAATCTAACCAGAGCCACTGTGGCTCACACTTCCTGCATTCTCTGCCCGGCTTGGAGGCAAGGCTCTATTAATATTTGACCAGATTGAAGATGTAGTTGCTTCTGTTTGGAGGATATTGGCATCCATAACCCTGAAAACAGATAGATAATATACACCAGGAGGAAAGGAGTAGACATGATGCTAGGCTTTAGATGGAAAAGAAAAAAGGTTACTAATTTTGAAGATATTGCATGAATACTTTTTTTAGTGATTAAAATAGCACTTGCTCTTGTTATTTGCAATTATTGATGTTTACAGAATCTACGTATATCTTCAGATTACTGTAACCTTTTTCTTCCCATTGAAAATTAATTCTTTGCTTCAGTGAGGCTCTTAAACTTTATTTCTTATTAAGTAATATTGTTGAAAGCTAAAGTAGAATATCCGAAATTTTGCTTGAACTGTATTTTGAAAGAATTTGCTTAAAATGCAAAACAAAATTACCTTTTTTTAATTAAAAAAAATCAGTAC
>NW_011888921.1:292371-310245 GCF_000151845.1 Pteropus vampyrus
AAAAAATGTATGAGTTGATTTAACCTATTCTCAGACTGCCAGAAGGCAAGAAAAAAAAGGTTTCTTCTGGAGTATAGCTCAGAGAGTCTATTTTGCCAGAAAAATAGAGCCAAACATATTAATATCCAGTGACTTTTAAAAGTCCAGGCAACACAAGGAATGCATTTGAAGGAGAGGAATTCATTGGATTAGTCAGCCTGGCAAGTAGAAACAGAAAAGTCAGTGACTTCTTAACAAATTCTTCCCTCTATACCCTGATAACCAATATCAGCAGGTTTACAGGGACTCCATTCCCTCTTCTAAGGGTGTGGAGAAGTGGAATTCAGTGGCATAGCAACTAGTTTTCTACATGAAGAAAGGTACATGTCCTCACTATGTTTACACTTTGGAACAAGGTACTTCAGGCAGAATTACAAGGGCTGTATTATAAGATCAAAAGTAAAATATTCAAGCTAACCACTTCCATGATTTCTTCATGTAGTAGAATGATTAAGTTATAAGACTTTTTTTTTTTTTACCTGGTTTATGGAAATTGAGCTTATTACATTATTATCACAACCCAGACAAATGAAGATTTTGTTTAACTGAATTCTACTCTGTAAGTGTAATTTAAATCTAGATTGCGTATGTAGACAAAAGCACAAGAATGGTAGAATATTGACTGTTCAACTCCAGAGTATAGTATGGCTAGTTTCTTACATTTAATATTGTTGAATCAGAGCAGCTAAAATCTCCAATTTAGGCTGGGAGAATCATATTCCATATACGTAGAGGAAAGAATAGACTTGTGGACTCCCACAGCATATATTATTTTCTTATAAAAAAAAAAATTTCTATTCTTCTTCTCCAAAATGTGGAGATTCAGAAGTGACTGCTCTGCCGTGGAATTTCCCCTAGAGGAATATTACCCTATGGGCTCCAAGGCGCTGGGCAGCACTGAAACGAGTGAAGGAAGAAACAAGCCAACCTTCTGGCAATTTAGACAATAATCTTCATCTCTTTACCTCCTTCCTTCTCTCCTACTCTTCCTTTTTACCTTTCCTTCCCTTTTCTCCCTTTCTTCTCTGTTTTCTTTCTCTTTCCTCCTCTCAATTCCTCCGCTCCTTCCTTCTTTTCCTCCCTCCCTCCTTTCTTTCCTTCCTTTTTTCCCTTCTTCTAGGCACTTCTCCACATCCTATTGATAGAGATAAGCCACAAATGGTCAGACGAAACAGGGTATATATGTTAAATCAGTCTTTTAATATGTTTTTCTTCTGAGGTTTGTAACTTAAATTCAAAGTAAATTCTTTAAGGTTAAACCTTGGCCCTTTCAAAGTATTGATTTCACAGCTTGGTGATGATTTGTGTTAAAACTTAATATAATATTAAATTTCACACAGAACTGTAACTTTTTAGATTGAAGGAGAAAATGTGTATGTGATTTTTAATCTTATCACTTCAAAGGAGATTTGTGTTAGAAAATGAAAAATGTATGGGGCACTGACCAATTAGGTGAAGTGAGGCTTTGAGGTTTTAGAGAAAGAAAAGACCTCTTTATAAGAATTGGAAACAAGTATACTGGGTATTATCCAAGAAGTTTTCATAGTGGAAGTATGTTTCTCCAATGGTTATCTTGGTGTGCTTTAATTTATGTTCTTTAATGGGTAGGAAATCTCTAAGTAAGAACAAAGAGTTATGAACTCTGTAAGAAGGTTATAAATGGGTCTTGACAAGGTGGCTTAAAAGGAGACATGGCATCCAGGGGACAAGAATTTACATCTTGTTCTTAAAATGTGCAATTTTCCTCAAAATCATCAAAGTTTTCATCAGATAATATTTCTCAAGCTCTTTTAAGAACCTGGTACCTTAAGACCTATACAAAATCAAACAGATAATCACACATAGTTAATGTAAGTACCTTTACTTTTTTATATTGTTAATAATCCTTTCCCAAAATGTCTTAATGCTAAATACCAACTTCACAAGAATTTTGCAAATACCATTTTCCTCACTGATAGAAATGGAACACACACACACACACACACACACACACACACACACACACACGAAACTTGCAAATCCCTAATATAGAAATATAGCATTGATTGTAAATAGTTCAGGTCTACATTATGCAAAAGGCAGGAAAAATAAGTGCCAAAATAACAAATCTACCATAGATTACCATACCCCGAAGAGAAAGATACTTGCAAAGAATTTTGTAAAGGTAAATGACACTTGAGAGAGACCAATTATGATCATGAAATGGTTATGCCAGCAATCTATGGGAGGGTTGACTTGGTTAATTTCAGCCTACAAGAGAGTACTTTTCAGGGTACTCTCTGGAGAGAAGATAATGGAACTGTTTTAGTCATCCCCACAATTAAGTTATCAAAGAACCCCACAAAACTTTGAGATATTAGAGTTGACAGATGAAACTGGAGTACATAAGACAGTGAAAAATCATGTCAGAAATATGACGTCGCCTGTATTAAGACTTGATGAAGATGTTGCCTGGCTTCAGGCAAAGCAGAATATTTATAATTGCTTCAGTACTGAGAGTACTATATATGTATATTTCTTGGCACTGCACTAAGTACCTTAGATACAGTGAGCACAACAAACCAGCCAGGGGTATATTTTTCCTTGCTTTATAGTTGAGAAAACGAGGAGATGTAGACTCCCAGTTTTGACTCCTTCCTCAGCTAAAAGTTGGTCAAAGGACAGAAGTTTAGGGCAATGATTACACAGACACATTAGATGAGGGGAGGTGGGGCACCCTGACTCTGAGCCCTGCACAGCCGTGACTTCCAGAGCAGTATAAATGTTCACTTCTGCATTTCGGTGTTTCCTTCTTAATCTCTGTTGGGGGAGGCCGCTCCATTTTTCAGCTAGGGAAGTAGTCCCAGGGAGGTTATGGATTTATCTATGACTAGTGGCATAGCTGTGGTTCAAATTGGGTTGTGCTAATCCAGAACCCACTTTTCCTTCAGACATCCTCCAAAATGTGCAAGTAGTGGGTCCAGGGCCTGAGGATCAGGCTGAGGGAGAGTTACTGACCAGGTGCTCAGACAACACTTAAAAGTCTTTATATGAGCATTTCTTATTTACTTTGATTCTGCGCGCACACACACACACACACACACACACACACACACACACACCACAAAGCTACAAATTACTATATGATAATTTATTTTATTGAAAGAATTATAGGCAAAAAATGAGGGTAAAATTTCACTTAATAATGTAGTCATGTGTGGAAAACTTAGAACTTTTGAAGAATATATCTTAAAGTTCTTAGACTTAGGCAGGAATGATTATACACACTAATAGAAACCACAACTCTCCAGCCTCTTTCCAAGCTCTTTCTCTCAGAGGACATATTGCTTGCTTTTTTGTTTGGGTCTGTCCAACCTGCATCCTTCTGGCTCAGAGTCCCTCTGAAGGCTCCAAAAGAACTAGTAAGAAGGCAGAAGTGTTAAGATATCTTCATGATGTCATTAATGAGACAACACTGACCTCAGAACTTAATTCATCCTAGACAGTATACACATTGAGCAGCTTCTTGCTGAGGAGAGAGAAAATGTCATTTTTTGATGGTAAGGAGTGGGGACAGGGAGAATGAAAGGGTCAGTCTCTGGCATCCTGACAGCTGGATCGTTGGAAGAAGTGTCAGATGACTCTTGCCCCTGCCAAATAGGCTTTCCCCAGTTGTTTCAGAGTCTTCAAAACGCTAATAAAAATACTTTCACATTTTCGTTTGTATTGGCTGTGCTTGTATTAAAGTACTGCCAGCTGCTATGTTAGATAAAATTTGCAATCTCCATGGCTTAACGCAATGGTAGTTTTTCATAATGTATAAGAGATGGTAGAGGTAAGGGTCATGGGGGTGAGGGGATGTGGTACTCTGGTCCACACAGTTATTCAGGGACCCACGCTGATGGAGGATGTACTGTGTCCAGCATATGACATCTAAGTTTCCCTGGGTGTCAACATTTACTCTACTTACACAGGAAGAAAGAGAGGGTGGAGAAGCCACACTTACTTCTTAACCATTTGGGTCTGGAAATGACACAAATCACTGACATTTATGTTCTATAATGAGAACTAGTCACATGAACATACAAGGGTGGCAGGGCACTTGGAAATGGAATCCTGGCTGGAAGCATTCTCCCAGAAACAGTTTTTGAGTTTTCGAGCACAGATACTTGATGGAGCATTAGCTTGCTCTGGTACAACATTCTTTATTGCAAGCAATAGGAACAGACTCTTGTGAACTTCAGTAGTAAAATGAATTTATTAGGATGATATTAGTTAGAGGCTCAAAAAACTAGTAGGGGTATTTCTGGAGTGAAGCTGCAAAAACTACCTGAAAATTTTGTCAAGATGCTGCTGCTGAAATAGAGACTTTTTTTTTTTTTTTTTTATCCTCTCATTCCTCTGTTCGGTAATCAAATTTCCAGGAGTACGTGACTGGCTTAGCTTGGGTCATTCGCCTTCTCCTCAGACTGTGTCCAGAAGTAACTAACTCCTCCAAGGGAAAGAATATTCAGTAACCAAAGGAAATAGAATGAATGCAAAGCAGTCCAAACAACCAATGTTCACTCCCATCTTTCACAGAGATTCTACTTTTGAGGTAAGAAAGGAAAATAAAGCCAATTTCTACCTCATGAAGAGCATCACTTACTAGAATAAAGGAGAGCAGATTGGAAATTGTAAGTTTTTGAAAGCATGACAGACCTCTGTAGAGTCAGGGAATGTGGCGATTGCCTTTATAATTATCACTATGTATTTCTTTTCTTATTGTTGTTCTTTAGAGATAATATATTTCATTATCACTTATTGAGAATAATTGGCTAATTGACTAATCTATGGATTGCCTCTATTAATCAAGTATCTACAATTGAGCCAACTAGTTCTTTTTGGGGCAGGAAGGGTTATGCTGTAAAGTAGGGCTATGTCTTTCACAGGATATGAATGGAACTAGTTGAATTAGAAAATTAGAACTGGATATTGAGCATGGCAGGCAAAGTGGTTGATGACTGTTATTGAACATAGATAGAACAGAATCCAAAGTAATTTCTCTTAAACCCTAGTATTCTGTTATGTATTGTTATATAACTGTAAATATGTGAACATACTTTAATATAGTGCTCTGTGCATGGTAGAAACTAAATAAATCCCAAGTAGACTATTTGCTTCTAATAGTTAAGAATTACGTTTTACTTTTCCTTTACGTATGTTGAAGTATAAAGTAGGTGCTGGATAAATTCTTGCTGGATGCAACTGAATGGTGAAAGGAGCTAAGGAGAAATCATGAAGTAAGCATCAATGAAATTGATTAAGTAAATTACAACTTACAAATTATGTTTGCTTATTTGTTTCTCTGGCGAAGGCCAAATTCAATATAATAAAAAAAAACCATTTATTAAGAGTATATCTTATATTTAACTGCAACTCATAATGTTATGTGCAAGGGTCCCCAACTCCCAGAGTTGCAGACAAGTACTGGTCCATGGCCTGTTGGGAACTGGGCCACACAGCAGGAGGTGAGTGGCAGACAAGTGAGAGAAGTTTCATCTGTATTTGCAGGCTCCCCCCAGTGCTAGCCTCAGTGTCTCAGCTCCACCTCAGATCATCAGGCATTAGATTCTTATAGGAGCACCAGTCCCTGGTGTCAAAAAGTTTAGGGACCACTGCCTTAAAGTATTAGGTAAATAAAAAGAACAAGGAGAGACAAAGTAGGACAATCTAGGAAAGTATATGAGAACTACAAAAGTCTTAGAAAGAAGAATAAATCATGAGGATTAAAATTCAATTTGACTTAATTGTCAAGATTGAAAATTTTCATTTTTTTTAGGTCAAAGATCTATTCTTTATTTAGCATTAGGAAAAGTTACTCTTACTATTTGAAATTAGACATAAAGTGGGCCTTGAATAAATGTATAAATGTCCCTTCACCCTTAAGTGGCACATGGATTGAGATAGAAGTTAGGCACAAGGAAAAAAAATGTCTTTTTTGACAAAGTATCTGGATAAGAAATGATGATATCCTAGAAAGAAAAAATAATGCCTTCAGGATATTTTCACTCCTTGTCATAATATAACTCCCTAATACAACTCTTTTTCTTTTTCAAATTAGATAACACTAATTTTTCATTTTTTATTTCTCAATTGTCTATGGAAATGAGAAAAGGAAAATGAATGAGGAGGAGAACATGAAAGAATATTGATAATTGGTATCAATAGATACTTTCCAAGCCTCATCACTTTATTTCATCTATTAATTTTAATATCTATCCTCATTTTACTGATCTTTTACCAGAATAGCAACAGACAGCTCATGACATTGTTTTTGTTTTTTAGTTCTTTTTTTCAAAGTTATGTGGTTTTTAGAAGGCACAGAGAGACCCAAAAGCAGCTTGCCATAAAGAAGGAAAAATAAGGATGTGAAATTTTTACATGATCTGAGAGTGGTCTCTGTTAGATATGAACCAACTTACTGGGAAAAGGTCAGTCATGATAATTATATTCCACCATCTCAGCCTTGGACAACTGATAGGATGGGCACCAAATTACCAGGAGAAGGATTTGTAAAGGGTAGGGAATGGCAAAAACAAGAAAAGTTCCTGAATAAAAATTGATAAGAACAAAATTGGATTCCTAAGACATCAATACTGAGGTTGAAGATGGACAAGTAAATCAAGATTATAACAATAGCAATACTATCAATTTTTTGAGTGCTCTACCCAATGGTATTCAGGTCCCAACAAAGGGCCATTACTATCCATCACCACAAAGCCTTTAAGAAGCCCTCTGGGATGGATATTATTACTCATATTGTACATCGAATTCCAGTCCTAAGGAGAACTTGCCTCCTCCCTGTTGAGAAGATACACTTTAGTCCTAATGTCCAAATTACTGGAGCCCTAAAGCAAGTCTTGTTTACATCCATCAATAACAGCAGGGAATAGTCAGGACCAAACCTTATCACGAGGAATGCAATCAGTAGGCTTTGGGAAGTCTCTGTGACACCAAAAGTAGCAGTAGAAAAAGATGAGTCTGTAACAAAGCCTTTGACATCATTTGGAAAATACGGTTCTAACTTAAAAGTGAGATTACTTTGCTTTATCCTTACTTTGACAAATCGACTTCTTTAAGAAGAGAGCCCATGTTACTATTTTTATTGTAGCTTGTCTATAAGTTGTTTTATGGATGACTATATTAAGATAAACTGGACCTTGATAATTCTGAGAGCATTTGCCAATAGCTTGGAATTCACAGCCTTTCAATACAAGATCAAGCATTTACAAAGCACATATCGTGTGACTAACAGAGGGGTATTGGGCCCTGCAATATGTAGCAAAAGAAATATAAATCCTTGCTGTTTTACTGAAATTTTGGCTTTTGCTAGAAAACAATATGATGTCTAACTTATGTAACAGATACTGTATATGTAATAAAGTTTGTGAGTAGAGAATAATGTGTGAAGGCTGGAATCGTGAGGAAGGATTTAAAGTTGGAGTTTGGGTTGAGCCGTAATTGATAAATAGGGAATATATAAGCAGAAAGGAGAGAAGGGAAGACCAAGAGTGAGACTATAGTGCTCAGAACGTTCCTCCAACTTGGTGGGACCAAGGTGACAAGGTGTTTTCTGTTATTAAATGTTGACTTGATTTAAGGATTATGTGAGTTAAGGAGAGCCCTATGCCCAGTTCTGCAACAGCAAGTACATGGCATGCGTGTTTCTTAACACATTGTTTCAAGCAGCCACTGTCAATATTTTAGCATCAGAGATGAAATCTACTTGCCATTCTAATTGTCGACTTTCTTAGACACTTCCTCCGGTGTCACAGCTCTAGAAATTTATATGTGGGCAACAGAGAATGAAAGAAGCAAACCCCTCTCTCATCGAAAAAGATCTCTCCCACTCCTCCTTAATTCCTTTGATCTCTACACTCTCATTAAGAAAAAAGTAATGAGAAATATACATATATATATCTTTAAGTAAACACTTATGTTGTGCAAAGTAACACCTTCTACTTTAATTCTTTAAAGTATTTTAGAGTTAAAATTTGCATCGTTGGTGGGCCAGTGGGTCCTACCATTCTCCTTACTTTCCATAAGCAGGACCATATGTCCAACACAAAGTGCCTTGTAAAATCGATGGACCAAAGATCTAGTTGATGTGTAAGATAAATCATTCTTGACAAATATCTAAATTTATGGAGGATATTTCATCACAGATTCAAAGCAATGGATTTTTCCTTGTTGGGGTTCCCTGATCTAATTCTCTAAAAAATCATTCTCTCTTCACCCGTTATCTTCTTTTTTTTTCCTTAAACAAAATATTTAAAGAATGTTTACCAAATGCTTTTAGCTATTAATAGCTGCTGAGCTTTTGGAGGAATTTGACATGATACCAACCTGTCAACTATGATCTGTTGGTAACTGGCTCCCAGAGGTGACTTGAATTATTAGATTCATCTAAGATTTGGATCAAGTCTTCTTGAATAAATTGACTTTACTTGGTTATATTTATATTGCCATCTCTCTTGGACAACATAAGGTAGAAAAATAACATTAGAATAATTTATAAATGCTGCAGAACAATTTTCAGAGTTAGCCAGGGTCTAAACCCAAGCCAGATATTATTCCCCTGAAGTTATTCGAAAGAAAATATAAAAAGACAAGATAATTTCAGTTGGTAAATTATGGGTGTCAAGCTATACTTAACCTTTGGCTGTTACAAGTTTCTGTCATCAGATACATAGCTTTTAAATCAAACTTGGTGTTTTCAGTTGATTGGATAACCCAAATGAAATTCTTTGTTCAATGATGTCCTTTATCTCCCAAAGCAGTGCTTCTGAGGGCTGTGCGTTGAGAGCAGGTGCTGCACTTTACTCTTCGTCGAATCCCCTGCAGCACCTGGCACAGTGCCTTGTACCATGAAATATTTATGAAATTAAATGGTTTTAAATACTGTTTCCTGCCACAAAGTTTCCCTTACATTTAATTATATGTCAAGAATTTGAGTGGAATATAATGGAATCTAGTAGTGTGGATATAAGTTTAACCACTTCATAGTAATATAAGGAATATAAGGAGGTAAGCATGTTGGTTCCAGGTAATGCTTGAGACCAAAATCTTAAATGAAATGAATTTATATTAGAAAACTTTACTTCCTCTTATTGAAAATATGTCACTCATCATTAAGACAAATCAGTATAATAAACATGATTTAAGATATAGGACATATATGAATTTATTGATATTGATTAAAGTTTGGATTTAAATTCTTGATTAGGCTTTTGCCATCAATAATGTACAGAGGTTCTAGAAGATTTATAACTATTAAGGCGACATAAATGATTAGTGATTCTGATGGACACTTCTTAAATGAAGAACTTCTTCTCTTGGTTTGTAAATGATTAAAAATTATAAGAGAAAGTCCACTGTAAGAGATAAAATTGGAGTTCTGGTATTGCCATGATGTCATGTGAAATAATAGTCTCACTGTATTTCTCTTTTATGTGAAAATTGATTCCTAATTATAATTCAACAAATACTTATTAAGTACCTATTATGTATCTGGAATTGTTTTAGATAGAATAGAATGGTGAAAAATGTCTAGCTCCCATGCTATAAAAAAGTAAAAAACAGATAATTTCTGATAATTCTTTGAAAACAACAAAACAGGAGAATGGTGTAGAGTGAACTGGTATGTAGGGGTCTTCTACAGCTTGTGTGGTTAGGGTGGATCTCTCAGAGGAGGTAACATTTGAGCCAAATTATTATTGCTGATAGTTATATTTTTCAAATATTTTCAGGAAGAGCATTCCAGGTATAGAAAACAGCTAGGATAAAGACTCAGAAAGTGGCAACACTTTCAATGAGTTCAAGGAACAAAAAGATGGTTAGTATGGGTGGAATGTATTGAGTAGGGGATGGGGTGGGGAAGGCGGGGATTGTAAGATACAAATGTGAGAAATTACTAAGTGAATATGTAAGAATTGCAGGTGGTGTTGAGTGTTCATTTAAAATTTGTGGTCATGACTTTAAAGGAAGTTCAGGGAATATTGGTTGTGTTATTTTCTTCAATAAAGAGTTCTGACTGCAGAGGTAGAGAAGATAGTTGGGTTTAACCAATTGTGCTTTCTACAAAAGTATGATGATGGAAATGAGGGGCAAAGGAGTTAAAAGTAATGATGAATCATGAAATCTAGGATGGGATATAAGAACTACTGTTTTGATTGTCTCCTCTTTACCCCATTAGTGAGGGTGGAATTCCTGCCCTAGGGTTATGAGGATGGTTGTACACATGATACTCAACACTGGACAGATGAGATTAATAGCAGTTTATTAGTCATATATACTCACAGCCAGGAGAGGGAGGACACCAGTTGCCATGTAGAGCCGCGTAGGGTTTGCACTTAGAAACAGAGTAAACAACCAGTGGTGCTGAAAGCAGGTTTTATAGTAGTAACAAGAGGATAAGGTGCCCTCTGGTTTCTGCTGGGGGATGTGATTAGCTTGTTTAAATAATTTTGTTGGCTTGCAGGGAACTAAAACCTGCTGTTCAGGATTAAGCAGGAACTGTTCCTGGTCCCCATGGTAAGGAAGGTTATTTGGCTAGCATCTCATCTGTGGCAGTAGAGTGAAGAGGGGAACTTGCAACTAGGCCATTTGAAGCTCTCCTAATTGTCCCCACATGTCAAAGTAATACATAATGTTGAAGCTTAATTTTAGGTTCTAAATCACAGCAGAAGATAGGAGAGGTGATGCACTGTGCCAAGGTACTAATGGATTGGAAATCTCCATATGTTTGAAAGGTTACTAGAATGAGGATGACATCATAAATGAAGTAGGAGGTTAGGAGATAGTTGTCAGAGGAGGATGATTGAAACTGATCTTAGAGGGATTTCAATCGTTTGAGGTAAAATGAAGAATGCGACCTTGGAAGTAGGTGGCTGAACGGGAGTTTGGTGGCAATAGGTGATGTAGGGTGATGATGGATGAACTCAGAGATACGAAATTCTGATGGTGACAGAGTTGTGAGGCAGAATAGAGTTAGTTTTAAAATCATTTAGACATAGGTAAGCAATCAGGTTACTGTCCTACTTATTACTGAGAAGGTGTGAGGTCACTGGATAACTTATGTCTTCTGGGGGAGGGATGATCTCAAGGGAGCACAAGGGACTGTCAAAACTTCCATAAAGGCAAGGTGGAGATATGATGTCACCAGCAGCACTGAGGGTCCCAGACCACTTCTGTTGAACTCCATTGCCTAGCACAGCCCCTGACATTAGGTGGGGGGACTCAATGAATATCTGTTGAAATGATTTAAATTGAATGTGTTAATTGAATAGAACACTGCTAGTGGCGATTTCTGGAACCCCATATGGATTGATCAAAGAATGAATTATTTCCTTTCAGGTCTATCAGGTCATGGGATTCTCAGGCACCAGGCTCAACTTAATTCAATTATTTAACATACATTTAATCTGTGTCTGTCTACGGCCATACCACCCCGAACAAGCCCTATCCCATCTGATCTCGGAAGCTAAGCAGGGTTGGGCCTAGTTAGTGCTTGGATTGGAGACCACCTAAGAAGACCAGGTGCTGTAGGCATAAAAAATAAAAAAATAAGGGATTGTAAGCTGACAAGGTCCTTGCAATCTGTGAAGTCAACCAAAGGTTGCCTCGCCTAAATATTAATAATAATAATAATAATAATAATAATAATTTGTGTTTACTAGATGCCAGACATTGCACTAGGTGCTGAGCATGTAATGGAGAATAAGATAGAGACTCCCCTCACCCACCCCCCATCACTGGGATCTTTTTGTAGCCTATATTTTTGGAAAATTTGGAAAAAAATATTTGGAAATAGGTAATTACAATACAATGTGATAAGTGCTATGATAGGACAAGTATGGGTACTTAGGAGGGGCGATTAACCTAGAATTAGAGTAGGGGAAGTGTTCATGGAAAGGATAAACTGGAATCTGAAAGATGAATAGTTTTATTGTATGGGTTGTGGTCAGGGGGTAAAGAGTAGGCATGTGTGTTCCAGAAAAAGAAAAGAAAATATATCTAACCCTCTTGTGTACCTTCTTTGCCTCTCAACTTAAAATGCTGTTATCCTTGACCTTATGTAATTGAAAGTACTCATTATATCAATTCACATAACGATTTTACAATTTCATTCTGCTGTGTATTTCTTGTATGTCCTATACATCATTAGACTCTTGGAAGTCTAGCCTATTTCTTCACAGCAATGTGGATTTGGGTGCTTACTGAATGATGAAGCACATAACTTCCTATTATACTACCAATGAGTATACACATGTAAACAATAGCAGCACTAACAGGAAACAGAATTATTTTACACATAAAAATGGATGTTTAAAAAGGAAACAGATTAACATACATAAATTCAGATATAGGCTCTAATTTAAAGTTTATGTGAGCTATAATTCTTTGCATTTCTAAAAAATGAAAACAAAATTCAGACTTTCAAAAATTTTTGTTTCTGAAACAAAAAACATATAGACACAAACAGCATGGTGGTTACCAGAGGGTAAGGTGTCTGAGGGGAGTATGATGAGGGTAAAGGGGGTCAAATATATGGCGACAGAAGACTAGACTCTGAGTGGTGAGCACACAATGCAATGTACAGATGATGTACCATAGAATTGTGTATCCAAAACTTATATAATGTTATTAACCAATGTTACTCCAATAAATTTAATTGAAAAAGAGTAGTTCTTTTGAGAAATATTTTTTTTCAAGAGCCAAAAAAATTTTCCCAGTTTCTATTCAATGTGAAAGCAGCTAGCAAGAAAGTAGGGACATCAATAGTACAAGCTTGGAAGCAGATCTTTCCCTAGTCAAGCTTCCGGATGAGGATGCAGCCAGCTGATGCTTTGATTTCAGCCTTATGAAATCTTGAGCAGAGAATCTAGCTAAAATGTGCGAGATTCCTGACCCATGGAAACTGTGAGGTAATAGATTTGTGTTGTCCTAAGCCAAGTTTGTGTTGATTTGTTATGCAGCAATAGAAAACTATTACAAAATGATAATTACAGTTTTTCCTAGAATTGTTTTGAGGTATATATGAGATAATCCATGTGAAATATTTAGCATAGCACCTGGCATACAGTAAACATATTGTTAATTATTAAATAGTATTAGTTTTGATTTTAGGCAAGTTATTTAATATAGTTAGACCTTTTTTTTCCTCTTTTCTGATATGATAAGATAAAAGTAGAGATAAATTTTTGTAGACTCTGCAATTTGATTCTGTGTCCAGGGATTTCTAAAAAAGCCAAACCACTGTTAGGACCTAGTCTCCTAAGAAAGAACTGTGTGATGCTTCAGACACAGGAACTGCTAATAGCATTACTGGTTTCATGGACTCTACAATATGCCTCATGCCTCACTTCATTTGAGACTTTGATCACTAAGATGTACTTTGCGGGCAATTTAGGGTGTTTTTTCTGTTTTCTTTCTGAAACTTAAAAAAAACTTTTATTTGAACTAATTGTTTAGTTATTTTAAAAAGTTGCAAAAATTGTACACAGTTCCCATATACCTCTCACACAGCTTCCCCTAATAGTCACATCTTATGCAACCATGGTACATCCATCAAAACCGGAAAATTAATATCAGAATAATACTATTAATATCAGAATAATACCTTATTTGCATTTCACTTACTTTTCCACTAACAACTTTTCCAGTTTCGGGATTATACCCAGGGTCCTATATCCATTTATTTAGCTACTTTTTCTAGTCTCCTCCCATCTGAAGAGTCTTTCCTTGTCTTTCATGACCTTGACATTTTTGAAAAAGACCGATCAGTTATTTTGTTAATATCCCTCAATTTGGGCTTGTCTGATGTTTTCTCATTTTAAAAAATGTACTTATTTATCTAATACCATCTTGTTGTGCAAAAACTTTTTATTTTTTCATGATTGTTTCTGGAGAGAATAAAAGTCAGAATTGTGTCTATGGGACACTGTGCCATAAGCATTTAATAGTGGCTCTTCACTTCTTTCAGAAAAGAGGGCCATTTTTAAAAGGTAAATTCAAGAGATTGAGTTTTATAGCCAATTAATGCTGAACAAAGAACACCCCAAATGAAACAAAAAAGGTTATGGTAAGTTTTAAAACTCTTTGAAAACATCAATTTACCAAAATAAGCCACCTGGTCCTGGGTCGAAAGTCAAATGTACAATTTCAACTGTCAAAAGTAAAATTTAGATAGTGTATCGACTAGGTGCTAATATATCTTTACTAGGGCCCATAACTTCAAAATTAAGTTTTCAGAAAGTGCTCAGATTGGATCTCATTAACCATTCTTGCTTTTTAGGATGAGATATTAGAAGTCAATGAATTCTCACAGCTGTTTAAAAGCAGGGTTCCTGGATTTCACAGTATTTGTTAACAATGTGCAAAGATCAGCTATAAAATCTAATGTGTTGGGCCAAGTTAGTATGATATCTCAGCCATGATGAAATTTTTGTTTTTTACCATATGCTCATTACAGAGCCCACATGCAGCATGCATAAAGGAGCAATGATAAACATACCTTCTAGCAACCTGTAATGGAAAATTCTGCTCCTTCTTTGCTGGCAGCCTGGCAGGAATTATTTCTTTAATTCCTTTGGTGGAAGTTTTATGTAAGCTTTGATAACTGGAGAAAGAAACCAGAAAAAGCAGCCTTGTTAAAGACGTAGTGAAATTCCTTTTTTTCATGGGTACACACATTCCAGATTCTAGAGGACCACCAGCAGATAGCCCCCTCTCCATTTGCTTGTTATTAATTTTACTTTATTTGTAATGGCTTGTGGTTGTGTGTATGTATTCACAGCCATATTTAACTTTGTCTTTAAGGGTTACAACCTGTTAAGTATTTACCTGTGCATTTCTGTGGCATTCCATTGGCTGCTAGTGCCTGAGAGAATTGTCAAAAGCATTACTGGGCAGCAGTTGTTCTCAACTCTTCAATCAGTAGCCTTTGAATATGGAAGTCCTGCCATACTTATTGCTCTAGTACTTTTACTGCCCCACCACCCATTTAGCTCAACAGCAACTCTGATTTCTGATCATAGACAGGCTTGTTTTCTGCTCTCTTTTGCTGTTATACATTAGTTGAAGTTTCTTTTCTAAATAATTCTGTGAAAGGCCATAATTTTCTTCTTGACTCTACTTTTACTCAACAAGCTAACTCTTCACTTACCACCTGGCACAATGTATTTAACCTTTTGTTACTCATAATGTAAAACTATGAAATCTGCATATGGAGACCACCCCGGGTTCTAAAATTAAGTGGTCTTTCTGGCAGGTGGTCTTCAGTTTAACAATGCTCCCTATAGTTTATGCTTTTAACACATGTGGAATGAGTCTTTGGAACTTAAATAACCTATAATTATACTAAAGTCGATGTAGATGACTCTGAATATCACCAAAATTAGCCCAAGGATTTTTCTGGGTGATCTTGTGTGGAATGGAGTCCCCATAATTGACCCCAGGAAACCTTCAACAAGATTGGCTATAGTCTCTCTATGAATCATTAACCATTAAGTATGGCCATTGCTGGGCATCAGTTCAGCTTGTGGAACAGCTGGAAGCCTGTTGTTTCAGTTCTCAGGGGTCTGAGAACTCAGTAGGGAAGCTTAAAACCTCATGTGGGGTGATTTTAAGAAAAGCATTGCTTGTGTAGACAGGCATATGTGAAGCTGGAGCTGGCTAGGCAATGCATTTTGTTTAACTCCATTTCTCAAAAGTTTTTTTTTCTCTAATAGTCTAATGCACTGAGTAAATGGTCTGCATTCATGTTAGGCAGGTGGTCTCTTAAGGCAGGGTCAAAACACATTACTCTAATGGGAAATAAACTACAAGCTCAGTGCCCTTAGCTATTTCGGAAGGTAGTCTTTGGATATAGGTGGTCTTCTCAGCAACTTTTACTGTACACATTCAATGTATGTATTTGGTTAATCTGCTGCTTCATTTGTCTGTGGGTACTGTTTCTGTCTTCGAACTTCTAATAGATGGTATCAGAATTAGCCTGATTTTCATGAACTGAGAATAACTCTTTCGCTATGGCTACATGTGTTTTTAACTCTAAAATGTGCTAGTTATGCTAAGCTTGTGGGTGGTGCTGGAGAAAGGGGCTTACTAGGCAGATGACTGGTTTAGGAAAGTTAGTTACTCATCTGAACCATGGGGTTGAGAACTCAGATGATCTTTCCAGAGGGTTAGGGACAATCCATACAAGAAGGCAGGTACACAATCTGAAATATAGGTAGATAAAAAAAAAAAAGTCAGTCAAGCCTCAAATGATCAGGGTATTATTGTGTGAACCAAATACTGAAGCAAAATCTGGCTTAGCCAGGGCCCAGGTCATGGTCTATTCTCACAGTATAAGATGACTTTGGTCTTCAAGTAACTCTAAATAAGTGGCTATATTAGGCAGGAAGGAATATGAGAGTAGACTTCTATCACTTCATGTCTTCTATTTGTGTATGTCACTCTAACCCTTTACTGGACTGTACATTTCTTAAGGGTAAGGACTGTTTATTATTCATCTTGCATAATGCCTGACACCTAGTAGTGATCACACTTATTTATTTAAAAAAATAGATTTGTGGCATATCTAGTGCTCTCAGGTATAAGATTGATGTGACAACAATTCTCCCAGCTCATAGACTTCTTACATTTTGATAGTACTTTCCTTTATCTTATCAATATCTTTATATAAAAATGAAAAAAGAGATCTCCTCCCTCAAAAGGTTAATTTGCTTTTACAAAATTAATGGGATCAGAATTAATTTTTTCAAAGTTCAAGTTTAGACTCTATGTTGGAGGAGGTTATTGAGAGGACATGACTGCTGATTGACCCTCAAGCTGGACCTCGGCAATTGGAGTATCCTTACCTTCCCCGCTGTCTTTGGAATGTACTTCCGCCCACCATTTCCATAGTGAAGTCTTTTCAAAGACGTAACTTTGAGAGGGGAAGGTGTTTATTTTTTCATTTTTAATTTTTTTTAACATTTTATTTTTTTATTATTTTCCCCCTCCTCTTTGATAACCACTAATCCATTGTCCATGTCCATGAGTCTCTGTTTGTCCTCTTCATTTGTTGCTTTTAGGTTTATATCCCACATATAGTGATATCATGTGATTTTCGACCTTTTTTTGTCTGGCTTATTTCGCTTAATATGATTATTTTAAGGTCCATCCATGTTGTTGCAAATGGCAGTATTTCATCTCTTCTTATGGCTGAGTAATAGAGGAAGGTGTTTTTGAGACCATCTGGATGGTGTATGTGATAGAACCCAGTTCAGGCCCCTGTATAAACTTGTAAGATTCTGGTGAGCACAGAAAGTAATCTGCTCATCTTGCGTGTCACCCAAGAGAAGCCTCTTAAGTTCCCTTGCTTAGTAAAGCTGCCACCTACCAATCTGGAGTGTGCCTTTTCCTTCAGTTTCTCCTTGCCCTCTGTGTATAGGGGGCCAGTTTCAGACTTCACCAACAATTGGCAAGCCAGCTTGGAGATCGTAGTAATAGGTCTTAGGAAAGAGACACCTGCTGGGGAATTCCCAAGTTGGTCTTTGTCCTCTATGTGGGGAGAGGTAGCCCGTATGTTAGGAATTTATGGGTGATGTAAGTACAGGGACGTCCCCAAAACACCAGCTGCTTTAACCCTTTTCCTCTTTGCCTTGAGGATACTCACTAGTGGCACTTGCAGCTACAGTGTTTATCCCAAGGTAACTCGCGGATGACAGCCTTAACTTTACCCCCAAAGTTTGCCATGAAATATTTCGCTTTTATTATTATTTTCGCATTGCTCTACTATATTGATAGTCTTTGGAAATAAATGACATC
>NW_011888921.1:311845-328267 GCF_000151845.1 Pteropus vampyrus
TGTCCTTTGTCTACAGCTTGAGAAGGCTCACCACATGGCTGTCTAATGAGGAAATTGCCACAGGGATGTCAGTGGCAGTCACACCCCTTTGCCACTGCAGGTTTGTTCCATTGCTGACCAAGAATTTGGGCTGTGTCTGTGGCACATATGTTCTTCTGATGTCCTCATTTGGGATAACATTTAAGCAAAGCTTGCTACAGTAATGCCCAATTGCATGACCCATAATTAGTCTGAATAACATTTTCCATTTTAAACCCTTATTTTATGGAGTTTACTACTTGGCCCATAAAATCTTGTTCCAGGCTTTGACTTGGCATATTTTTTAGCATAAGCAAATTTATCATAGAAATAAATCATGAGCTCAATTCTCAAACCTATGGAATGAAGAGCAAACTCATGTTAACTGACAGGGAAAAGCCATTACAGGTTTGTGAGAGGGTGGCAGCATCTTTGTTGTTGCTACTTTTGTGTATAAGCTGTGCAGCCTCAGCGATGGACCTGGACTGGGGAGTTCCAAAGGTAGGATTCAGAAAATGAATACATCAGTGGTGATGTTCTCATCTTCAGGAGAGTAAAGAAGTAGCTAAAGAGTCTTCGAGAAAGAATAAGAATGACATGAATTTGGGGGAATGTCTCCCCTATAGATATGATAAATGAGGACAGGAGGCTCTCTAAAAAAATAAAAATAAAAAAATAAAATAAAAACCTCTTACATAAAACTGGTATTTTTTTTTGCGATAAAACATGCTTATTTGAATACCAGCACCTGTTCTCTCCCTCCTGCCATGGAAGAATATTGGCTAATATCCACTAAAACAAATAAACATTCTTATTTCAAATTATTTATTTGACAGGACCATCTATGGAAGGATCAATTTTTTTTAGCAAAAGTTAGTATATTGCGGTGGTTCTCAAAGTGTTGTTCCTGAGCAGCATCTGCATCACCCGGGAACTTATTAGAAGTGAAAATTCTAGAGATCCTCCCCAGACCTCCTGAATCAAAACTGCAAGGTAAGATCCAGGAATCTGTGATTTTATCTGTGGTTCAGAGGCCTGCCAAAGTTTGAGAACAATTGGTGTACTGGTTGGGATAGTGGGCTGTGTAATCAGGTGGAACTGGCTTTTTCCCTTGCTCTGTCTCATCTTTTGCAAGTTAATTAAACTCTTGACCCTCAATGTTTTTAATTGTATTTATTTATTTATTTATTTACTTAATAATGATGATGATATCATAATAAGGATAAAGATCTTGATAATACCTACCTCACATGGTTTTTATAATTATGAAATGAGCTAAAATATACATTGAGCCTTTAGCACAGTTTGGTAGATAATAAGTGCTTAATAAATAATAATTATTATATTCCTACAAATAAAGAAGAAAGGAGAAAGTGAGAGAGGCATTTTGAATTTATCAAGATATGATAGAAAGACTTCTTATTCCTCTTAACCCGCAATGCACATTTTGTGGGGATGTGGGTTTGAGAGTAGTTGGACTACTAGCTAATGTCCCACGTGGCTAAGGCAATTCACCTATTACTTTGGCTATTGAAGGCTAATGACTCTTTCCTTATATAATGTAAGCCCAGAGAATCAGGAGGATGAAGAATGGGTCTGGATAGTACACTCCACAAATAAGAGGCAATTTAAGCAAAGAATAATAAACAAAGAGGTTGTCTTCCTAAAGCCAAAAAAAATAATCTTTGGATTTTACATTTATGTTGGATGATTTCTCAGTTGTTATTCAAGTTTTGTAAATAGACGTTAATCAGTTAATGGAAAATATATAAAATGTCAATAGAGCAGACTAATTTGTTTGTTCATATGGTTTGTGATGATTTTTTTAAAGCATTAATTAGCTAATGTTTTGAACATAAATATTACCATAGAAGTTACAAAAATTATTATGTCAAAGATTATGAAGCTGTCATTACCAGTAATAATTACAATCTGTGGCTCTACTATTGCTTGTAATTGTACATATTTATATCATAATTTAGCACCCGAGGAAATTTAGAACATACTTTAAAGATTTAAATATAACTTTAAATTAAAAAAATATTCTAAATAAATATACACTGTAACGGTAAATTCTTAAACAATTATCTGCGATATTTGGCATGTCAAAGTTTTGTCATTACCACTCTGATTAAAAACAACTGATTTTTCACTTTGAACTTTGGAATTTATAGTTGTAGTCTGAAGTCTTTTTGTATCTTGAAAGTAGCTTGAATTGCCTCTCTCTTTCTATACACACACACACTGCTCCAAATTGAATTCTTTCATATATATGTAAATAAATATTAAAGAGTCATTTTTTAAAATAAAATTACTACATGGACACAATTCAAAATGTTCCTTTCTCGATTTGATCTAAGTTTAGAGATAAAGATTAATAATAATAAGGGAAAGTAAGTAGTTTAATTTTGGAGTATAGCATTATGAAATAGGTAAGACATAGTGATAGAAAATAATTTAATAGTAACCCTCAGAAAGCAGCATTTGCTATGTGTACGAGAAAGAGTGGGGAGAATATAAAGGAAGATCACTGGATTACATTGTAAAGTTCTTCCATGGTGATGATAATAAATGGAAAGCTGGGAAATTTCTTCTTCCTGCAAGTATGGTAGAAAGGATGGGGGGCAGCCTCTCAGGTGAGATAGACCTCTTTTCCCTCTCTCTTTTTCATTGCTTGACTGGAGAAGGTGCTAGGAAGTAGCATGATGTATGGAATCACAAGAATGGGATGTGAAATCAGTTGCATCTGGGTGTGAGTCTTGTTTTATTATTTCCTAGCTGTGTGATGTTGAGTGAGTCACTTAACTACTCTGAGCCTTAGTTTCCTGAAAGTTGTAAAACGGGCACATTGAGCTCAAATGAAATAATATATATGAAAGCAGGTGGTAAAGCTACAAATATTAGTTGTTTTTATTAAAGATGTCATCCAACATTATACCCATTTCTTTTTCTGGAAAATAATTAGTAAGCCAAGGAGCTTGTGGCCTTTCTCTCACCCTTAACACCTCAAGAAGTCAGATTGGACACCTGAATCAGCTAAGCTCATAAGGTGACGATGATGCATAGATACGGCCCTGGTGTTGCCCAACTGGCATATAATTCACCCAATTATATGCCAGTTGGGTGAATTAGTATTTTTTCCAATGCCCGTCTATTCCAATATATAAATACTTCCATCTTTGGTGATTGGCAATATTCATTTTTTTTAATCTCAGGAGACACCACTCGGGAACCTTCTAAATGCTGTCTTTGGGGTCCATGCTGAAGGAGAGCTTCAGAGGCAAAACATTTTACAGAAGAGGCCTTTTGGAATTTTGCTTAGTCTCCTACTTTAGATGGGACTCAAGGAGCCAGACCTTGATGTGACTTTTTCCCTACAGGTATCTTTATGATGTTGAGGTTTCATCACATGTTGGTGGTTTCATTTAATCTGTCTGGGGATTTAGGAGGGGTTGGAAACCCCAGCTGAGCTACTTTTAGGAACAAACATACAATATAATAACTTCCACTTCCTCTCATTTTGTTTTCTTTTTTGTTTCTTATTATTATGTAAATTCCTGAAAATTAATCATGCATTAGAATAGGACAAGCAGGCCTTTTTTTTTTTTTTTTGTCAGAGCCCTTCATTTATCTGTATTAGATGCTTAAGCTCATAGCCTAGCATTGTATTTTAATGTCTTGAGAAGAAGAGGGATTGACTATATTCCAGAATATCTTTGATTTAGTAAGAGAAAATATCGGGCCCATAACGTTTCACAATAAAGGATTGAGAATAGAATATTATAATTAATCACTCTAAAAAAAAAGAGATTTCAACTTCTCATAGAAGTTTAAAGATTGAAACACTTGAAACAAATATGTCAGAGAAATTTCCTTCTAACATTCTTGCTTTTTAGTTTCCACTAACCTATGATTAAATTCTGGCTTTAAGTAAATTTAATTCCTGATTTTTTTTCTGAAAACCCTCTGCCAGATAATTTTGGGGTGGATTGGGCCAGTAATGCACTGCTTCACTTCTTTTTCTCTCTTCTATTTAAAAACATCTCCCATCCCAGGCCCAGCTATTTGATACCCATCTGTAATTATTAATTATCAACCATGTCATATGAGCTACCTGCAGTGTTAGAAACACTTATCATGCATTATTCTTTTTTACTATTGTAGCAATTCTAAGTGCAGATGCTATTATTATTCCTATTTTGCAGAAAAGGAAATTGAGGTGTAGAGATTAAATAAATTGCCCAATGTTCCTTGGCTAGTAAGTGTTTGAGCACATATCTACTTCTAAAATATCTTTTACTCAAGTTCCTAAGACATATATGGTCCTTAAGTAGGAGGAAATAAAAGAACCTAGTTTAAGAGTAGCTCAGGTGACTCAGTTCCAACTCAACCTCACTATATTGCTCTTGCTTCATTTTCACATTTATGCCTTGTTTGTGTAATTAACTCCCATTCCCTGACTTGTGTCATAGTTTCTATAACTGTGTTTCTATGTTATTCTCTATACCAAGATTTCTCAGCAGTGGCATTATTTTGGGCTGTATAATCCTTTGTCTTGTGGGGCTGTTCTGTCCACTGTAGGATGTTTAGCAGCATCCCCAGCCTCTGACCACGAGGATGTCTGTAGTACTCTTCCAAGGTATGACAACGAGAGTGTCTCTAGACATTGCTCAGTGTCCTAGTAGGGGAAATAACCCTTGGTTATTTCCTGACTTATTGCTACAGTCCAACTGGGTGGCCTGCTGATTACTTTGTCCTGCCGAGACTGTGACTGTTTTTCTGTGTCAATTTTTGCTAAATACCTGCCCTGAATTTCAATCCTGTGCCTGGACCCTCTTAGTACTAGAAATCTCTGAGGCCAGTTGCTTGCTGGAATCTCTGCATATTTTCTGATTCTGGACCTATCACCATGTGTCTGTCTTTAGACATACCTGTTGGCCAACTACCAGCAGTGAACTAACTGGATGACACATTCTTGATAGACACTATATTGTTTTCTGTGTGCTAAACTCCCTGAATAGACTTCCTCTGACTGCCTTCGACTTTATCACAGCTTGTCTATCATCTTTCCCAATTTGTTCTGTTGGATTGATAATTGAACATTGAGTTTCTGCTCTGATATAGCCTTTGTCTTTGTGAGGGCTGCTGCTCCTGAGTTAATTCAGATTAACTCACCACTTTGATTCTCGAATGTCTTTAAACTTTCACCTTTGGTACAGTTGAGGTTGCATGTTCCATAAGAATTAGGAAGGTTCCCAAGTCAGTGAGAAAGGCAAAAATTTGTATGGTTAAATTTTCTCTTGAAAATTTCCTATGAAACAAATAGCCAAAGACTGATATTTTCACCTTTCAATGAATCCATCTCAGTCATAATTTTCTCCAGCAATGGGACATGCTCCTGGAATGCAATTGGCAAAGAATGGGTGTTTAAATACTAGAATTATATTCATCATAGCAAGGTACTTACACCACGAAAGCCCTTGGAAACCAAGACTGAATAACCAACCAACAGCATTTTAATCTTTTATCCTTCATGCTCACTCTGCTCAGGACCCTGACTCCTGAGTGGAGTGTAGGACAGAATCAAATGGCATTGTCATGTGGTTTCTCTCTCTCCTTTCTTTGTTTTGTTGTTTTTATTAAATACTAATATATTATTATATGTCTATGGTGCCATTCTATTGTATTTACTGGGAGTAGTGGAGAACAATGAAATGATAAAGAATTTGCTAGTGCACACTGACATTAGTAAAACAGTGGTTTTTATACCCTGTTTCAAGGAACCCTTGCTATTCTTCAGAGGAACTTTAGAGCTGTTGTGGGGAGCAGAGTGTTTGGTTCAATAATAGAAACTCTGCTTTCTTTTGTCTTCTGCTTTTTGAGTTTTTGCATAAGATTTAATTTGAAGAATAGTTCAGTGGCTAAAAAAGTATTTAATTGTGCAAAGCGTTGGGACTCAGAGCCACCTTGTCGATGCTTGTTTTCCTAATTATTTGCTTTTTATTAATGCTTTGATTCAAATGCACACATATGCACACAGTAGTTTCCAAGTATTTTTAAAACAAAATGTAATCATACTTTATATTCTAAATGTGTAACTTTCTTTATGTAACAGTTTATCATGATCATCTTTGCTTATCAGAATATGTAAACTTCTCTCTCTTAAAAATGATTTTGTGACATTTGGTAATATGAAAATACCAAAATAGAATTCACCATTTGTTACATAATGAAGTAGTCTCACAAAATTTATTATTTCAAATCATATGGCAAAAGTTTTCTCTATACTCAGTATTTCTTTAGGATAAATTTTGAGAAGTAGAACTTAAGTGTCTAAGGTATATATATTTAAGCTTTTGATAGAGACTGCAAATTGCAGTTCATAGAGGGATCTAATTTAAATTCTACCGATAGTACAACCTTTCCTATACTAATACTCTCACTAAAACTGGTTATTAATAATAAATTTAATTTCTGCTAATCAAGTAGGTGAAAAATACTTTGCTGTTTTTATTTAATTTCCCTGATCATTAGTGAACTTCATCATCTTTTTCAATATTTACTAGCTATTTATATTTCTTCTGTAAATTGCTTTTTCATATACTTAGTTCATTTTAACTTTTCATATTGATTTTGCTTAGCATTTTATATTGATTTTAAGAAACTGTTTTCTGAATACTTTTTCCTGCGTTGCTTGTGTTACAGTGTTTAGTTCACCTTTTAACTTTGATTATGGTTTCTTTAACTGAGCAAAAGTAAATATTTATGAACTCAAATCTCTCATTCTTTTTCTGTCTGACTTTAGAGTGATATGTTTTGCTTAAGAAGAACTTCCTCACTATAATATTTTGAAAATATCCTTTTTAAACAGTATTTTAAATGAAATTTTGTGTTTAGATATTACTTTTGCATATGGTAAGATTCTGACTCTATTTTTCCTAAATATTCACCCTAGCTTTTAATACAATTTTTTGAAGAATTTATCATTTCCTATTGAATTCACACACCACATTTCTCATTTATTAAATTTATATGTATAAAAGTGGTCAACTTCCAAACTCTGTATTTTGTTTATTCATCCATTTATTATTGTACCAATAGGAAAGTATTTTAATTTATTTAAAGTATGTTACATTTCCTACTCACTTTTTTTTTTTAATATTATTTCTTGACTCTTTTCTAAACATTGTCTTCTAGAAGAACTTTAGAATTTTGTCAGATATGAAAAATATTCAGTTGGATATAGATAAAAATTATGTTTAAATTACAGATTACCATGAGGAAATTGATAGTTTAAAAATATTGAATTTTCTTAATCAGTAGTATGTTATCTCTCTCCATTTATTGTGGTCTTTTAATAAAGTTTTCTTCAAATAGATATTGAACATTTTTGTAAGTTTTAAAACTTTTTTTGTTATTGTGAATTGGATCTTTAAAAACGTATTTTCTAATTGTTTATTCCAATGGATGCTATTGATTTTTTGTATATTTATTTTGTCACCTTAATAGACACCTTAATTTTCAGATGATGCTTTTGAAGCCATTTGGTTCTTGGAGAATGCATTTAGGTCTGATGTGAGATGAATTACAAAGTGATTATCAATACCCACTTGGTCCCTAATTCTACTGTAGGTGGTGTACCCATCACCCAGACAGCAGCAGCTTGTATCAGGCATTTCCCCAGACCTCCCTCCTTTTGCCTGCACTGGTTTCTTCTCATGCTTCCCTGCTTTATCCATATTCTGGCTCCTGCTCTCTACTTTGTTTAGGTAACCTATTAGGATCCTATATCTCAACTGCACCTCCATCCACCCTCTTGGCTTCAGAGTGCCTTCAGATCCAAGTAAACATTGATCTCTCTACCAGCCCCAGATCTTCAGAACCTCGTCCTCCTCTCCTACAACTGGGCTAGACAATTGAAAGAGCAGCAGTGAAACTAAACAGCCCTATCTCATCCTGTTTGGTTTTCCAAAAGAAAACTCCACAGAATGGTTTAAAAATAATGAACTTAATTTTAATTGAACACTTGGCTAGGTTCTAGGCATTTTCCTAGGTTCTAGGGAAAGAGTTGTGAATATGGCAGACATGATATCCATCCCCGTGGAACTTGAATTCTATGGGGAGCCCAACAAGAAGGAGACATCTTTCATACTTGTCCAAGTCTCCTTGTTAGTGCTGAGATTCTCCAGATCTTCAGGCCCTTCTACCATCTTCCAGGCAAGATTTGTCTTCATCTCTATTGTCAATGTTTGGGAGAGTGGAGAGTAAAAACCAAATGGAAACAAACTCTTTTCATTAAAAAGAAATAATAAACCCTGCTAAAAGTTTGCAATTCTGTACAACTCAATTATAGCATATATGCACATGATTAATTTTTATGTATAGTCATTACCCTACTTGTTTGTAAATTTCTATAGGAGCAAATTCTTAGCTCATATACCTTTTATTCTCTAGAGCTAGGACTCTTGCACAGAGTTATTGCTCAGTATTTGTTGTCTCCTTGAATGGAGTAACTTGATAACATCCCTCCAATACTTATTTCATCTCATTTAGTTGGTTTCCTAAGGTACTTTAAGTGACAACTCCCTGCACCTTCCTTGAGATTTGGAATTTTCAAAAAGCAAGGGAAAAATTGGGCATGCTAAGTGAAGATGGCAGCAACTGTGGTCTTGGGTGGCATAGTTTGTTGTCTTAAATGAGAGAACTCTCATCTGTGGTTTGCTAATTATTGTTTTTTTTTTTTTTCTTGTAGAACAAAGAAGTAAAAAAATTCTTTTAAAGAAAGGCCAAAAAAATATTATAGATTTTTTCTTTTGACATTCCTAAACAAGAACAGGCCTAGATGGTGTCATTTTTAATTCTTGCCCTAACTGGTATTGATTTTTTTTTTCAGAATGCCCTGAATTTTTGCCCAATTTTGGTTGTGTGTTGGGTGAACACTAATTCTGTATGGAACACTTAAGTTTTTAAACTGTCTATTTATATACAAAATACTATTTTGTCTTCTTTTGAGTTTGATTAACAACTAACTTTATGTATATTATTAGTTATCCTTTGAGTTTTTCTTTTTGTAAGGATGGACTAACATCTAAGGCTCCAAGAGAAAAATAATCCATGGTGATTGTATTTGGAATTTTTCCCTTATTATCTCCATATGGCAAACTTACAACTCAACAGAAAACTGGATGTTGTATTATATGATTCAGAGACTGTACTTTTGTTTTAGATTTTGTATGCTTTCTTTCTTGATTGTCTTTCTGTCCATCTGGCTTAAGAGCCCTTGTTGGTACTGAGAAAAGTCATAGAATAAGTTTTATAAGGAGTTTATGAAAAACTTCAAAATCATTTTTTTGAGCTTCGAAAATTGCTTCAGGGATTTATAAAAATGTGAGGGGAGATTTGCTGTTTAGTTTGTCATATTCAAACCAGAAACACACTGATATTTCAATAGCTTAGTTTGGACTGAAAGTTTCTCAGAGCAGATTTCAAATGGGGCTACAAATAAAACTTACAAGTGTCATTTAAAATTCTAATTTGTGTTGGTCATACATCAGAGATGTAACAGAGCACTGGTCTTAGAGCAAAGAGCAACTAATAAGCAGTTCTTATTGAACCTATTCATCTTTTTGTTTTGATTGGCTAACCACGTTAGCTTTCTTTTCTAAGATGCCAAATCCATTTTGGATCCAAACAAAAACACCTAGCCCAGTAAATTAGACATTCTTTATAATAAAGTGTATGGCAAATATAGTGTATGGCAAATATTGAGAAGATGATGATCTAAAGCCACCTAAATGTATCTCAGGAGACCATTCATTTTGAGAATTAACAAAGCTGGAATTTGAAGGCAATGTTTAATTGAGTTTCTGGATATCTTACTTAGGTGTAACTGATTTTAAAGCTGAATTTATAAATTCCTGCTCACTTGTTTAAGTCTCTTGGCAAATGTATTTGTCAGAAGAAAAGAGGGGGAAAAAGGCACAAGAATTTTGGCTTTAAGTATTTTTATAGGGTGCAGTTGCCAAATGAATAATGAGGAGGAATTATAGACAGAGAAAGGATATGGTGAGAGAGGGACTGTGAACCCAACACATATGGTTTTAAATGTGATCTTGCCCTTTGGTATTTTCTGAAGAGATAGCTAACTTATTCTTGAATTTATACATGCTATTTTATAAATGCTAAATATGCTTTTCTTCTCAGCTCCTGAAATAAATGAAATTATTATGTGCCCAAGGGTTAAACATGAACGTAAGATCAAGTGTGTGCTTAGGCACTGGTGTTAGGTTTTTATTGATACAATTAAACTCTGCTATCTCCTCTTCCTAATCTCTAGAGATTTCTGGTGGCCTTTCATTTTTGAGTTAATTTTTTTTTTAATGCAGCATGAAAAAGATGATTCTTAAATTCTTTTGGGAATTGAGATCTAGTTTTTGGAATAACATATTAATAACAGTTACTAATCTTTATTGATACCAGGTGCTAGATAATTGGGTAAGCATTTTATAAATAGTATTTAATCTACATGTCTACCTTATGGGGTAGATACTATTTTTTTTTTTCTGACATTGTACCTATGAGGAAATTTAGTCACAGAAATGTGTTTTATTTTTTATTTATTTTTTATTTTTTAGGCAAGGCAACCCTTGGTTGACCTCACGGATTGCAAGGACCTTGTCATCTTACAATCCCTTATTTTTTTGTTTTTTATGCCTCTAGCACCTGGTCTTCCTAGGTGGTCTCCCATCCGAGTACTAACCAGGCCTGACCCTACTTAGCTTCCAAGATCAGACGAGATCAGGCTTGTTCAGGGTAGCATGGCCGTAGACTGGTCACAGAAATGTTAAGTAACTTTCTTAAAGTCATGCAGCCAATAAAGGGCAGATTTAGGATCTGCCTGTATGCATAATGAGCCATGTTCTCAATCAGTGCCTTAGAGTGCCTTCTTTCCTGACCAAGGAAAGTCATTAGAAAGACTGGATCAGAAGCAAAGTCAAAGTACTCATATTTCCTGGTGAGCTAGACACTTGGTTGTTTACTCAACCATCATTTCCACTTCCCTCCAATTTCGTTCATGCATTGGGCAGACAAGAACTTCAAGCACTGCCCCAACCTCAGGAAGTTAGTCCTTAGTCTAAGTGAAGACTGGTAACTCCATTATTTTGCTATTAATTGCTTTAAGAATGGTCATGTGACAGAATTCTCGTCAATAAGACAAAAAGATAATTCTACATAATGACATCTGGAAATGTGTACTATGCTCTGAAAAAAGGGCCAAGAAAGAAATGCACCCTGTTCTACCTCTTTAAGATTGATTGGTGGGATATGAAGCTTGGAGCAGCTGCAGCCAGCTTGCAATCATGAAGACATATGATTGAGGGAAAAAGCCCATTGAGGATGACAGAAAGAACTTGAGTCATTGTGGATGTCATTAAGCTGCTGAATTAACTAATCCTGGAATATCCCTACCTCTAAACTTCTTACATTGGAGAAAATAAGGGTACCCATCTGATTAAGCCGTTTTGAACTGTGTTTCCTAATTTTTGTAGTCCCAAACATTCTAACTGATACATCTGGGTTCCAGACCATGTACCACTCCATACAATCCACATCTTCTTCCCTTATAGGTGATATCACATTGTGTTTTCCTTTATAGTTTGTGTTAGGTTAGAAGCTGGCTAGAAGATCTTTCGAACAGATGTTTTGCACTTTTCCAAACAAAGCTTTTTTGAACAAATGTGGATAGTTTTGACTTTAAGAACTAAATATTTACAGTCTCTCCAACCCTCTAAAGCTGTCCAGGAAGAAAATTGTGAGTGAATGTTCTATCACATACAGAGAGGAATAAACAACACACATGAGAGCCCTCAGGGGACTGTCAAACTACATAAAATTTTACACATCTTTAAGCAAATCTACAGAGGCCAATGCAAAGTGAGCAATAAGAGCTGTGAGTGGGTTTGGGACCCTCCCTGAGGGGTTCTTTCTTCTCTTGGGAATATCCAGTATTGATGCTCATCCATAAATATGCTCTTATTATCATCACGAGGCAGTTTAAAGAATTCAGAGTAGACAAGTTCTCAGTTGAAGTTTAAATACCCTTGACTGACTTTACCTCTAACCCCATGTGCGAAGAGACCACAGTTAAATGGAAAGTGTTCATGAAAATGAAGGGCAAGTTTTATTTATTCATTAAAAAAAGCTTTTTAAAAAGCATATGAAATGCCTCTAGGAAAGTTTAAGACATGTTTCAAGGCCTCCTGAGCTGTAGCCTGTTATACCAGCTGTGACATGTCTTGTATGTCAGTAGTATGCATGCTGCATTTCACAAAATGGAACTCAATGCTTTCTTTTAGAATATAACCTCTTGGTGACAAGGAGCATTTCTTATGAATAGTTCACTTTGTTTTGCTAGGGTGGGGCATCTCAGACCCTGTACTCATAAATAGGCTTGGAATTATCTCTAGGCATGGCTCAGATAAGCTGGTAAGTTATGAATGTTGATTTTTCTCTACCTGGTACATGGAATCAAATATAGTGTGTCTGGAGGCTTTTCCTATGGCTCTTGGAGGTGTTCTAACTCCTTCTGATAAGATGTCTGACCATTTAGTAAATATTTCCTCGTTCGTTTTGCCTCAGTTAGTAACCAAGGATAGCAAGTTGATCTGTTTATGATGTGTCTCCCTCAGTAGATGGTGAATTCCTTGCAGAAAAAGACTTTTGCATTTTTGAATTCCCAGCAAGTAGCACAGTCTGGCACATTGATCAATAAACTCTATAACCTTTTTTTCTCCTTCAGTTGTATGAAGTCACTAAGAAAGATTTAAAGACAAATGCAGTGATATGTCCCACCCTGTTCCTTTGCCAGAATACTGAATGGGCTAAGCAGACTTCCACCCAGTTGGTGTTCTGTTTTTAGCCAAAGATTTCAAGGCAATGAGTAGTCTCCTGGAATTGATTTGTCTTGGACAACAAAGACAAAAAGCCAGATGTGTAGTTGTAGAAAATTCATATGCTCTTGTTACAGTTCTAGGAGCCAAAGCAAAAGATCCTTCCTTTTCCTCTAAGCACTGAATTTTGGAATTGGCAGACACATAATGGGGCATGTCTATGGTTACTAAAGAATGGAAAACTAGAAACATATATTAAATCTAGGGTTATACTATCTGATTAACTGCAAATGGTGCAAAAATTGTAAATCTAGTAAGAAAGCTGGTGTGGCAAGTAGGATTGAGACTTTCATAAAATCGATCAGCATATTGAAACAGAAATGTGTTAAATGTGGTAATTATGACTTGACAAAATTAAATTCCCCCACTCCAAAATATACCTAATGTAATTCAAGAGATGAGGAAATTCCCAAGTTTCATGTGCTTCATTATGCTTCTCCTGGTGATCAAAATTCAGGATGTTCTTGCAAAAAGGTAAAGAAGTGGATGGGTAATTACAAGCACAATGTCTTTGTTGGAATACATTAGTTTACTCTCATGAGTTACCATTTTTCTCAAAGTGTTCTGGGAAGTATATAAAAATACTAAAAACACATTACCTTGTTAAGAAAACCAACACAGAGTAGAATGAAGCAAGAGGAAGAAAGTTGGCTCAGAAGATGAAACTTGACTCCTGTTCTTTGAAAGGGGCCAGGGCATATTCAGTATTTAAACAGGCCAAAAGGAGCATTCACTTTAAAATCTGAATTATTTTTTCTAGACCAGAATGACTCCATAAGTACTGACTTCTGGAGTGGTGTCTGTTAATATATACTCAGGGCTTCTTAAGCAATTGAGATTCCGTCAGTAAATGAGCATCTTCCAGTTTTATTTTCTCCCCACCCCATTGTTACAGCAAAGCACTAATTTCTCTGTATTACAGTTCAGTGAACAGTGACTAGGGGAGAGCAGGACATTCAAAGATAAGACTGTACTTGTTAGGTGCTTTAGTGGGTATTTCCTCGATATCCTCTCTCCTTCCTTCTCATTCTTGTTTGTCAAGCAGCAGCCTCCACAAATGGTTGCATTTCTAATTTGAGGATATGGGCCTGGAAGAGGAAAGGCATACGTAAAGCCCGGGGAGTATCTGTGGAATGGTGATAGGGCTGTTCATTTCTAACAGAGTTCACATGAGGGATTAATAGGATCCAAGGCTTGAAAGAAAATCCTGAGGAATACCACTGATCCTTGACTTTGTATCTGCACTGTTCTACATACTTCACTTATATAATTTTATTTAATCCTTACAACGAGCTTATTAGCTAGGTGCCTATTGGTATTTTAAAGGTTCAGAAAGGATGAGAAACAGGTTAAATAAAGGTCACAATGCTGGTAAGGAGTGGTCCCTGGATTTGAGTACAAGCAATTCGACCTGGAGCTGAACTTAACTGTCACTGTGTAGCCACCTCTACTGGTAGGATAAGATCAGACCACAGGGCCTTGAACATTATATGTAATTATCTACTCTTTATTCTGCATGTAGGTCAGTGGTTTGGAAACATTTTTAAGGTTGTGTAATGCTCTTTCAAGTGACATTTTGTCAATACGTTAAACAGATAATACTGAAAGTGCCAATATACTAAACAGGGACTCAATATATTAATAGATCAAAGTGAATGTGTTCTGGTTGAAGTGGACAAGGATGTGGATCCTGCCTCCTCAGCCAATTTCTCTGCCATGGCCTGAGAGACTCACCTGCAATTCGCCCAGGGCCCAGGTTGGCAATAATTGCTGTGTACAAGGGCAGTATTGGAGTTTTTGAATAGAGCAGTGTATCAAAGAATAGGGTATTCCAGAAGTGTTTCTAGTACTGAAATGCAAGGTGACGGAATGAGAGAGAGTAAGCAGATGACACCCAGTCACAAGGTCACTGCAGGGGCCCAAGCCTGACTTGATGAAGGCCTGCTTGAGGTGATAGAAACAGAGCAAAAGGTAGATGCGAAGGAAGAATTAAGCAAAAGATAAATGGTTTGTAATGAAGAGTTATGAAAGGGAAGAACAAATACTTCAGACAAGAATACTTTTCATTAAAAATACAAGATGTTGAAAGTCAAAGGACTGGTTTGATGAAATCTTTATTAGTATATTCATTTAGTTCCTTTTCGAACAAACATTTTTTAGTTCAAAAAATTTTTTAGTTTAAAAAATTTATGTTTTTCTGCCTTATTTCATTTTACAAGGCAGATTTAAGATGCAGGATGTATAGAACATGTTGTAATCCATAAGCACTCAAGCATGAACTAAAAGGACATGACTAATGTAAATCTCGGAATGGTCTGTCACTACTCTCTGGTATCAAACAAGTAAGAGATTGATAGAGCGGCACAGGACCCACAGAGGGAAACCCAAATGTGTTTAGAGAGCAGCAGGGTTGTGGTTCCAAGACTTGACTGCAAGGAATGTACTCCTGGTTTTAAGGATCAATAGAACATTCATGTTGATTGCATCAAGCTCTTAAATCTCTTTCACTTCTTTATGTCAACCAATCAAATTATGGAAGTTTTGAAAAATTTTCAGTCTAAAGTTAGATGGATATGTTGTTATGTGGATGGATGAACTTTACCCTCCAAAACTACAATTTAGACCCAGAATCATAAATCACTTTTAATTGACTAAAGCTGGTCCCCGAAGAAGAGTAATCAAAATATATTGCTGGCTAATGAATCCACTGTGAAAGACAATTGCAGCACTTTCGACGGCTGGATGACATTGTTTTTAAACTGGCACTCAATTGCTTCAATTAATTCCATTTGAATTTACGAATAAACATCCATTCTCCTTTGGGCTTTCTAACCTGTCTTTGCCTTAGAAAACTCACCTCGGCTCCATCAATCCACGATATTTTCTTCCAGTGAGTGATATGATTTACACACTAATGATTTTCTAATTTCTATTTTTTAAAAAGCCTGTCTCCGGGGACATCGTGTTCTTGGGTGGTTAAAACAGTCTGTTGGGTAAAATATGTGAGAATGACTAACAATCGGAGGCATTAATGTAAAGAGAAAGCGTGATTTAATGGGCCGCTTTTGAAACAAGTTAGAACACTGACTCTGCTGGGGGAGGGGATCTCCCAAAGCACTCCTGACTTTGAGACTACTCCAGAAGCTGTAGTGAAGTATTTCTTTAAATCACAGGAGTGTGAAATCTTTCTAAAGCTTCTCAGAAAGCAAAAGGGGGATACTAATGAACACAAACTATAATACAATTCCAATTTTACAGCACACTTAACGTTGCTGATAGCTTCTTAGAGCACAATTAAGTCAAATTGGAAGGAGATTCTGGTAGGAAAATAGTCCTCCTGGCTGAGAAAGTGGATACTCATTTAAGTATTATTTACCCTAGGTTGGCAATGCACAAGCCAGCACCGTGGAGTTTATATGGGGGACTGCAAGAAGCTATTCAAACTGTTTTGAGC
>NW_011888921.1:328317-341929 GCF_000151845.1 Pteropus vampyrus
AAACAAGTAAGAGATTGATAGAGCGGCACAGGACCCACAGAGGGAAACCCAAATGTGTTTAGAGAGCAGCAGGGTTGTGGTTCCAAGACTTGACTGCAAGGAATGTACTCCTGGTTTTAAGGATCAATAGAACATTCATGTTGATTGCATCAAGCTCTTAAATCTCTTTCACTTCTTTATGTCAACCAATCAGATTATGGAAGTTTTGAAAAATTTTCAGTCTAAAGTTAGATGGATATGTTGTTATGTGGATGGATGAACTTTACTCTCCAAAACTACAATTTAGACCCAGAATCATAAATCACTTTTAATTGACTAAAGCTGGTCCCCGAAGAAGAGTAATCAAAATATATTGCTGGCTAATGAATCCACTGTGAAAGACAATTGCAGCACTTTCGACGGCTGGATGACATTGTTTTTAAACTGGCACTCAATTGCTTCAATTAATTCCATTTGAATTTACGAATAAACATCCATTCTCCTTTGGGCTTTCTAACCTGTCTTTGCCTTAGAAAACTCACCTCGGCTCCATCAATCCACGATATTTTCTTCCAGTGAGTGATATGATTTACACACTAATGATTTTCTAATTTCTATTTTTTAAAAAGCCTGTCTCCGGGGACATCGTGTTCTTGGGTGGTTAAAACAGTCTGTTGGGTAAAATATGTGAGAATGACTAACAATCGGAGGCATTAATGTAAAGAGAAAGCGTGATTTAATGGGCCGCTTTTGAAACAAGTTAGAACACTGACTCTGCTGGGGGAGGGGATCTCCCAAAGCACTCCTGACTTTGAGACTACTCCAGAAGCTGTAGTGAAGTATTTCTTTAAATCACAGGAGTGTGAAATCTTTCTAAAGCTTCTCAGAAAGCAAAAGGGGGATACTAATGAACACAAACTATAATACAATTCCAATTTTACAGCACACTTAACGTTGCTGATAGCTTCTTAGAGCACAATTAAGTCAAATTGGAAGGAGATTCTGGTAGGAAAATAGTCCTCCTGGCTGAGAAAGTGGATACTCATTTAAGTATTATTTACCCTAGGTTGGCAATGCACAAGCCAGCACCGTGGAGTTTATATGGGGGACTGCAAGAAGCTATTCAAACTGTTTTGAGCGTTTGTGATTTCCCCTATAGTATAAAGAAACATCTACTTTGGGATGAGAAAAGAAAAGGGGCAATTATGCTTGCACACTTACATTTCTCTCAATAGAGGACTAAAAAAAGGCAATACTACCCCTCTAAAAATATAACATAGTTTTCAAATAACAGGTTGCTTAAATTAATTTTGGGAACAGTCTTATAGAAGAATGCATTGACTTTTAAAAAGAAATTTCCCTGAGCATTTTACTGCCTTTTTCTCTCAAACATCATAAAATAGAATAGGCCGCACACATTTTTTTCCCAATGACCTCTACATTATAATTTTTAAATGCTGGTTAAAAAGTGAAGGGTAATATCATTAAGTTGTAGAAAGAAAAATTAGGAAATCTAACTACGTAACTTCAAATCAATTACTTATGAATATTTTCCTCCTGGAAACTGACAGCTTGGCTTTGATGCTGTTGGCCACTGCCATACCTTTAGCTATCAGGGATCCTTACTTCTGGTTCCACAGGAATTCCACTGAATTGGTCCTGAGCCCTCAACACCTCCTGCCTTCCCCCTTCTCCAGTCGGCCTCACCAAACAGCAGTTGACTGGGCCACGTGTATTTGGGAAAGGGATTACAAAACCACCTGACTCATTGTCTTTCCTTATTCTACTTTAATTTTTAAAGACCTTCCTTGGATCCTAGAGCTTCTGAACTATATAGTTCAAAACATTGCAGTTAAGAACAACAAAAATATCAAATGGGTTTATGTCCATGAAGGAGTTAAAGGAGAAAATTTTCCAAGCATTTGGCCTCAAATTAGCACTCTGGAATGAGGGGAATGTTTTAAACATAAAAAAGCTGAGCTGTGTGTTATAATACATGATAACTTTTTAAATGTTAGGGTTTCATATCACAGAACATATACACTGGAAATTAAATGACCCATTGTTTTGAAACGTCTGCTATTCAGATACTTACTTAAGCACTAGCTACAGCTGACTTAAAGACAGGGGTGGGGACCTCAAAAGCCTTGTGTGTGATTTGAGGTTCTGCTTCCATTACTTTTTAGAAAAGCATGGACGAACCAAATTCCCAAACATTGGTCTGAAGATTTAGGGCTTTTTTTTTTACCATTACCTTTGGATTAGGTGGTGTTTAATTCCTTGGAATGTGGGAGATAATGAAATACTAGAGCAAATAGAGTTACAAATTGATTTTCAATCTGCCCTTTGTTGAAAACTATTTTTTTTTTTTTTTGATATATCAGGTAGGTTTCAAAGTATGAGATTTCTACCATGGAAAATTAGACTCTAAGCTTTTTGATAATATGAAATCTGTTTTATATCTTTCTTGTAAACCTTACATAATTGTTTTGTTTGCTTAGAGGAGGTAGAAATCTTTGTAGAGCAACAGAGGGATGTGATGGCACAGCTGTCCAGTCAGTGGGCAGGCGGGTAGTGCCCCAGAGGCGGTGGCTTGGGAAGCACCATAAAATCTGGCTTGACGTCCCACACTTTGTCGGTTCTCTCGCCCAGTAGCTTCCTCTTTCTCCACCTTAGCAACTGTTCTTTCATAAAGGTAAAGTTCTTTCACTGGAATTACTCTTCTAGTTACTTCCAAAAGGCCACATGGTGCTAAGTCCTGGCCAAAGGGAACCCAGAGGGGATCAGACCTTTCATTTCTCCCTTTGACCTCTCTCTTTCCTCCCCTTCTCTTTCTTTTTCTATTTAGCCGCCTCCTCCAGAATGGATTTATGATATTGATCCTTTTATTAATTCATTGACTTGAAATCTTTTGATAAGATTAGGTGATTTAGGGAGGAAGAAGAAAAATCCAAGAGAATGACTCTTTTTTTTTTCCCCGCTTCTAACACATGAGCTCCCTTCACATGGTCAGTTGTGTTGGGTTGTCTTAACACCTTCCAAATGATTCAGATTTATCAGGGGTTTCTTTGTGAGAGAAGCTAGTAAGCCAGGGAGAAATGAGGAAGCAATTGGTTTCTTTTTCTATTCTATTTTTCTTGGAGGGAGGAAGGACTTGATGATAAAAGCAGAAAACCTCAAGGTTAAAATTTTGGGCAGCATCTCTGAGCAGGAAAGTTTGCTCCCTTCAAAATAAATGCGTGTTGTATGATTGGCCGAAAACACTTTGCCTAGGCTTCCCCACCCCTCCCTCCAATAGTGCAGTAGCCTCAGTTACCCCAGGATGACACAGTAGACAAAAGCAGGATGGTTTAAGAGAGCTAAGAAGCCTACCAATGGAGCCAAAAGAGATGCAGAATTAGGAGCTGTCAAAGTAAAAAGAGAATTTTACAAGATGTGAGTATGTCTTAATGTAATGGAGTCTTTCAGGCACCTGCCTATATCCTCAGGCAGAAACTATAAATAAACCATAACACCTCTTAGACCATTTTGAAAGCTCATCTGAAATTGTCATGTTAATTTAATCACATTTTTGTTTTAGGAAGATAATAGAACCTGCCAGAACATTTGAGAAGAGAACATAATTAGTGAGATGAAATTCGTTGTCTTATACAAGATTGATTATCTATCTATCATCTATCTATCTATCTATCTATCTATCTATCTATCTATCTATCTATCTATCTATCTATCTATCAATCATCTATCATCTGTCATCATCTATCTATCATCTATTATCTGTCAATTCAATTTTGGCTGTAGGGTTAAAATACTTGAAGATTTAAAATTTGTCCTGTAACCTCACGTAACTGGCACGATGTTTCTCCAGATTGGACTATATTAGGCCATATTTTACGTTTTGGGTTTTCAAGTACTCTAGAATGTTTTCCCTCCCTTCTCCCTTAGAATGCTGGCATGCACCCTGATCACTGTTTTAATGGATAAACTTCATTATTATTGCTGTAATATGAATGAATTTAGCAAGAAACTTTCAGAGAACAGTATTCAAAATGAGAGAGGTAGAAAGTTAATTGCAGAGGATGCTAGGTTTCACGTGGAAAGGAGTAAGTAAAATGAAAATTGGAGTCTTGCAATGTTTCACTTTTTTTGGTCAAAAATTTTTTTTTTTTTTTTGTCAATAGCTATTGCCATACTTATAGGATATAAAGAAAAAAGTTAAATGATAATCTTATGTGCCTCCTTTTATCTATTGATGTGTAAGGAAGTACATTCAGTGGAACACATATTACCATAAACTGATGGGGTTTTTGGAGATGTTTTGCTAAGAGGAGCTTTGGTTTTAAGATGAGAAGGGAGTTATTAAAGAACAATGTTCTGTCTTTTGTTTCTGTTGCCTTTAGAGAGAGTGAGGTGGAATGTGGAGGGTATGCAGGGGGCAGGAACCAATCTTACAAATCTTATGGGTAAAACAACCAAAATTTTCTCTTTTGCAGTTCTGGTTCTAGAAGAAATGTCAGTGTAACTATGGCACATAACAACGATAATAATAGGTTTCTGAGTCATTTAACAGTATTGCCTTCGTTTTTTGTTCTTGATATTAGTTTTCTTAATCCCCTGTCAAACATTTAACTGTTCATAGGCATAGGCTTTATGGTTTAAATACCAAGCTAGATCTTTGAGCAAATCCATCATTAGAATAAATTTGTTGAAGTGGAATTGCTATGGATTTTGATGCTTATTGGCTATCTGCGATCAAGTAGGGTTGTACTCATTTATATAATCACCAATAGTGTTTTTTCCTCCCTCAAATACTTCTTAATAATAAGTATTCTAACTCTTTTCAATATTTGTCAGTGTAAGAAGTGAAGATTAGATACCTTAATTTAATTTTCTTAGCTCTTTGAATTGAATACTTTATTTTTATCTATGAATAAAGCACTTAAATCTACAAATTTTCCTCTAAGCACAGCTTTTGCCATACTTTTTGATAGGTAGATCTCGTTGTTATTCCTTAAGTCAGGGGTTCCCAACTCCCTGGCTCTGAGCAGTACCTGTGTGTGGCCTGTTAGGAACCAGACCACACAGCAGGAGGTGAGCAGCAGGAAAATGAGGGACACTCCATCTATATTTGCCTAATGAGCAACTCAGAATGGCCTACTAGAATGCAAAAGATTTGAGTATACTATAGGGACCAAGTGCTCCTACTTCACAAATTCTAGGGTTAAGAATTTAGATTTAATCTTATTTGCTAAGAATGGATTGCTGGTCCCTAAGAAAAAAATGACCTCTGAACCAACTAACACTTATTACAGTACTCTGCCTCCATTAGTTCCTGGGAAAATTCTAAGAGCAATCACACATTTCTCACCCTTGTGTTCACTTTGGAAAATGTCCTCAAATACAGGACTTTTGATATGCACAGGATATATTATTTCCACAAAACATTTTGTTTAAAATTTAAGTACCAGGATTTTAATTCCATATAAATGTAGTCCTTATGAAATGTTCTACCTACTAATGAAAGAGTCATGGCTTGGGCCCATCTGTGATATATTTAGGTGTGCCTTGTATAACCTGTTTTCTGTCAAAGTATAGAAAATTTCTATTCCAGTTTTTCTAATTTTATATGTATTTCTTTTATCAGCTAATAAGATCTATAGTGAAACTATGACTTGCCTGACCGGTCCTCTGTTTACTGAAAAGGTTAAAAAATGATCTAAGAACACTGTTTTGGAAGTGAACCAACACTTGCCTCATCAGGAGTCAAATCAAAAGGAAAAATCAGGAGATATCAGTTAAATGTAGCGTGTGTGTGTGTGTGTGTGTGTGTGTGTATCTGTGTGTGTAGGTACGGGGCAGGGATATATTCTTAATTGATCTTAGCGAAAGAAAGTGAAAAAGGGTATCTGGCCACTGCATTTGGTTTCTGAAAATCTATAGTTAGTGTTTGTAACAATTAGTAGCAGGAAACCTCTAAGACTACATGCAAAATGTTTCTAAACCACAGCTGCTATCATTTAATATCACTGTTATCCAACCAAATACTAATATTTGGAATATTAGCATGAAGTATCCTACTTCCCATTATCCAACTATCTAAATATTGTTCTTTCTCTTTTGTGAGGCTTTCTCTGATTCCTAAAATCAGAGTTTTTTGTCCTTTCATTTGACTTCCCACAATATGTTGCTTATTTACCTATAGTGGAAAGTCAAATGAAAGGACAAAAGAACTCTGATATATTTTTTTAAAGTATCATAGAAAAGAAGTGTTTTTATTGTTAAACAAAGCATGGTTTGATTGTGATTTGCATAGATGCCGTATCATGGAGAAGTTAAGAGAATGGCTCTGTCCCTATATTCTGCCTTTTATAGACTGTCTTATAAATAGAGTCATCCATATACAGTCTTTTAGTCCTTTTTGTCTGGCTTCTTTTCCTTAGCATGATGTTTTTAAAAGTCATCCATGTCATTGCATGTGTCCATAGTTCAATCCTTTTTATTGTTGCGTAATATTCCATTTTATGGATATACCACTATTTATTTAGTGTTGTTTTCATTAAAAATAACCTCATTACCTGCAAACATATGTTGAACAGTTACTAGTGTATGCTAGGCATAATTAGGACATAATTCCAATACTTCTGGCATTTTTATATAAACAGATGATGTTAATATAATACGACTGGGCCAAGATGAGGGTATGTTTTGGAAGTATAGAGGAAGGATTTTTAGAATAAGTTGAGTCTTCAAAATGAATAAGAATTAGCATAGAAAAGAAAGATGGAGAAAGGCAGAACAAGGAGAGGAAAGAGTTGAAAAAAGGCATAAAGACAGATAATAGCATAGAAAATTATAAGAACTTTATAAGAGCACTAAGTTTAAAGTCTGGGGTGGCAAAGAAGGCTAAAATAATAGGTAGTAACTAGAAAATGGGGGACTTTAAATATCAGGAAAAGAGATTATTTTTTATTATTTGTTAGTGAGCCTTTGATGTGTTTGTGTTTTAAGATGGTACACACAGTTTGATTTGCATTTTAGATTGGATTCAATGAGGCAAATGGAGTTCAAGAGATCAGTTTTAGGTGTTTTTTTTCCTGTCAAGGCCAGGGATAATGAGGACCTAAACCAACACAGGAATTAAGGGTAGAGAAATAAGGATCAATTTGAGAAATACTTAGAAAGGAAAAGAACTTGATGATTGAGTCATTGTAGATAGTAAAAATAGAGAGATAGAGAGCCTAACGCCCATGTTTCCAAGATAGGATGTTTGGATGGATGTTTCTGCAGGTTTGAATTAGGAATGCAAAGATTGTAATTTTGAACCTAGTGGGTTTGAGGTGCCTATGGTGCATTCAAAAGGGGATATTTAGTGGACATTTGTGTTTATGAATCTTGACTTCATGTGTGATGATAAGGCTGGGTTTAGGAATGATCAGACTATAAATGAAACACATGGAAATGAAAGAAATTAATGTTCTTGGAGAGTAGGAACAAAAATCCTACCTAAGTCTGTGTTCTTCATAGCTCACAACACAGAGCCTGAAATGCAGATGTTCCAGAAATATTTGTTGAGTAGATGAATGAATAGATGTTTATTTTTAAATTCTGTCTTATGACTTGCACTCTGGAATTCATGGGAGTTACACATATAACTAAGGCGTGGAATTGCATGACCTACTTAAAGGCAGCCAGATAATCTCTGTCTGTAGCAGACAGAGCTTTGTGTAGTGAACAAATAATAACCTTTTAGTTATTTTCTATTTCTGGGTTGCCGAGGGAGAGAGAAACCACCTGGAGCCTGGGTTGCACAAATTGCCAAACCACCACCATGTCTACCATTTAGTTCTGCCCTGATTAGGCCAGAACTGGGTAAATGAATGTTTCATCTTGCATCTTTCCACACATAAACAGATATCCTTATCCAAAGGCCTAGAAATAACATGAGGAGCATGGGTAGCACAGGAGAGAGGCAGGCAGGACAGAGCCTCTATCTTTCTCTCCGTACTGCTCTTTATAGCATTAAGTATAGTGCTTGTGTAGTAGGTTCTCATTTGATGTTTGTTGAATTGGGTTAAAAACAAATATCACTTGTTTCATTAATATTAGATGTTGACTGTCTCTCTAGAATTATTATACTTCCTTTCCCTTATGATATTTAGACATTGTATGTCGACACGATTTGTTTTCTTTAAATAAGTTTTAATTTGAATACAGAAAAATATAAAAATCATAAATACACAGCTTGATGAATTATAACAAATTGAACACACCTGTGTATCTATCACCCGGGTGAAGTAACAGAACATTAATAGCATCTTAGACTAGCCTCTTGAGTCCCTTTCCAGGGATATAAGGATTAGCTTTATTGCTAATCCTTATATATTGCTATTAGCAATAAAGCTAATCCTTATATTAATTTTATCTGTTTTTGGAGTATGGATTCATGTGGTCTTATTCTGCTCAGGTTATGTATATAAGATGCATCTATGCTATTTTGTATAGAAGTGATGTGTTTATTTTAATTTGCTGCATCATTTTCCATTGTATTAATGTATCACCATTTATTTATCCATTCTACTGTTTGTTAATGGACATTTGGGTTTTTTCCAGTATTTTACTATTATGATTAAAGTTGCAATGAGTATTCTTGTACATTTTTTCTATATTTATCTTGGGGACATACCTAGGGGTGAGATTGATGGGACTCAGAGTAATGTATATTTATCTTTAGTAGATGATACAGAAACAAATTTTCAAAATGGTTGTACCATTCCCACTAGTATTGTATGACAATTCGATTGCTCCACATCATCATCAACACTGTGTAATCTCAGTCTTCTGAATGCTAACTACTCTGCTGACGGTGTAGTAATAGCTCATTGTGATTTAAGTTTTCATTTACCTGATGATTAATATAGTTAAGCTAATATTTATCACAGGATTTTTTTCATTTGTAATTTTATCATATGAAGTTCTCGTTCATGTTTTTCATCTATTTTTATGAAGTTATCTGTGTTTTGTTACTGACTTGTAGTCTAATTTAGAACCTGTTTTCTTTATGATTAATGCTTTTTGTGTCCTAGTTTAATAAACTGTTGCCTCATGTCATTAAGATACATTCTTTTGTTATTTTCTGGAAGCTTCCTCTCCCTCTTTTACATAAACATCAACAGTCTACCTAAAATTGATATTTTTTTGGTATGTGTATAGTATGAGATAGAGTCCATGTTCATTATTTTTAATATGAATATCCAATTGATTAGGATTCTTTATTAAAAAAATCTTTAAAAATTTTTCATTGTTTTTAACTACTCCTTTGTCATAAACTAAGACAAAGTCTTGACTCTATGTAACGGTTTATTTCTGGACTTCCTATTATATTCTATTGTTCTATTTGTCTATTCTTGATTAATATCTCATTTTTAATAGCTATAGAATTGCAATGTCTTGATATCTTGTGACATAAATCTTCTAGTTATTTTCAAGATCGTCTTGGCTAATCTTAGCCCACAGTATTTCCATGTAAAATTTAGAATTATCTCATCAATTGCTGCAAAACAATCTATTGGAATATATTTTTAAAAACTCTATATTTGGTCCTAATTTTACACTTACAGAAAAGTTGCAGAGATGATACAGTGAGCTCTTGTGTACTTCTCATCCAGTTTTTTACATTGTTAACATTTTATATTAGTTTGGTACATTCATCAAAACTAAGAAACTGACATTGATATATTACTATTAATTAAACTTCAGACTCTATTTGAATTTCGCCAGTTTTTTCATTAACGTCCTCTTTATTTCCAGGATTCAATCCAGCATACCACACTGCATTTTGTTGTCAGGTCTCTCTAGTTCCCTCTGGTCCATGACAGTCTCAGCCTGTCTTTTCTTTTGCATCATGATTTTGACAGTTTTAAAGAGTTTTGGCCAGTTACTCTGCGGAATGTCCCTAATCTGAAGTTTTCCATTGTTTTTCTTATTATTCTGGAGTTCTAGGTTTTTGGAAAGAATGCGACAGAGTTAAAGTGTGCTTCTCATCACATTGTAACAGTAATGCATGATATCCACATGAAATCCTTGGTGATGTCAACCTTCATCGCTTGGTTAAAGTAGTGTTTGCCAGGTTTCTCCATTTTAAAGTTATTCTTCTTCTTTTCCTACTCTGTTCTTTGGAAGTGAGTCATTTGGCCTGGTCCACCCTGGTGGTGGTGGTGGTGGTGGTGGTGGTGGGAGTATTAAGCTCCACCTCCTTCTGAATGCACTATCTTCACATATTATTTGGAATTCTTCTGTAAGAAAGATTTTTCTCCTTTTTATTCATTCATTTATATCAGCATGGATTCGTGTATATTTATACTTTGAGTTTTCATCCAATACCACTTTATTTATTTTATTGCATAAGTTGTCTAAGCCTTGGCTATGGGGAAATTTTTCTGCTTGGTTCTTGTGTACCTGTGATGTATACCTATAATCTGTTTTTGGAACTCTTACATTTTGACACTACAAGATGCTTCAGGCCCATTTTGTGTATTCCCTGCCTCAGTCCTAGAACCAGTCATTACTCCAATGAGTCTTTGATCTCTGTATTGGAGAATAATATTTAGAAAACAAGGTCTGGGCTCTGGGTGTACCAGTTGTTACCAATGCTTTTAGGTTTTATTGCTGCTAGGTCTTCTCGGTGGACAATGTTAGCATATATATTGTATATATTTATATGTCATGCATATATGCACACATGCATATATATATATAACGTATGTACATATATTTACACACACATGCATGCATGCATAAACACACAAATATATGTATATATGTGTATGTATGTATATGTATCTCTATGAACACTAAACCATGCAATACACATTTATAATTGTTCTGTATCTATTCTTATACATACAGATGAACAGATACAGAACATGAGTTTATACTGATATCTCAGTACTACCAGGCTTATTCTAGCCTTCTTTTCTTATTTATCTGTAATTGTAACTTTTCCCTCTGACAGTGAGAAGCTTGGTATTCACTGCCAGTCATCTATTTACTCATTTGTTCAATCTTAGTATACAAGTAAAGCAGTCTCAAATTGTTAATCTGTATCTCTATGATGAATATCTTTACCAATTAGAGTACAGTATTTATGTATGGTTCCTTTTGTTTATACCTTGTAAACTTTAGTCAAAATATATTTCTCAAATGGTCAGTTCCTTCTTTTTTTTTTAGTTTGCATACATGAGATTTCTCTCTTTCTGATGTACCAATCTATGAGTTTTGATAATGCATAGAGTCATGTGTCTATTACCCAAAAATACTTCCTTCACCCGAAAAGTTCTTTTGTAAGTCCCTTTGTAGTCAATCATTCCCCCAACCGCCAACCCCTGGCAATCACTAATCTGTTTTTATTTCTTAGCTTTGCCTTTCCCAGAATGTCATATGAATGAAATCAGACACCATGTAGTCTTGTAGATATGGCTTCTTTCACTTCGTACAATGCATTTAAGATTCATCCATGTCAGTGTATGAATCGATGGCTCATTTCTTTTTATAGCTGAATAGTATTTCATTGTATAGAAATGCTACTTTGTTTATTTAGTCCTCTGTTAAAGGACATCTTGGTTGCTTCCAGTTTTTAGCAATTAGAAATGAAGCTGCTAGGAAGATAAACATACAGGCTTTTGTTAGGACATACATTTTCAAGTCATTTTGGTAAGTTCCTAGGAGTGTGATTGCTCAATAGTTATGGTAGTCTATGTTTAACTTTATTAAATCTGCCAAATATTTTCCAAAGTAGCAGTGCCATTTTGAATTTCCACCAGCAGTAAATGATGTTATTTTTCCTTTCTTGAATATCTTTGTCTGATTTTGGTATGAAGGCAGTACTAGCCTCATAAAATGAGTTGGGAATAATTTTTTTCTCTTTGCGACCTGAAAGATTTAAGTAAGATAGGTATTATTGCTTATGTCATTTTTTGATAGAATTTGCCACTGAAGTCTTCTGAACCTGGAGATATTATAGTCTCTCTCTGAAGATTTTTCATTAAGGATTTAATTGAAAGGACTTTCTCTATTTCTTATAATATTCACATTTATTAATAAAAAGTTGTTTGTAGTCCTTTTATTAATGTCTGTAGGATGTACGATGATGCCTACATTTTTATTTTTAATTTATTGGTAAGTTATGAATCCTCTCTACTTTTTTTTAATTGTCTTACTAGAGGTTTATTACTTTTGTTAGCCTTTTGAATAAACCAGTTTTTGGCTTTATTGATTCAACTGTATATTTTTTTATATTATATTGTTAATTTCTGATTCTATTGTCATTATTTTTACTATTTTACATTTATTGTTCTTTTTTCTGACTTATTGAAATGAATATTTGAAAAATTAGTTTCAGCCTTTACTTTTTCCTAATATGTGCATCCAAGACTATAAATTTCTGTCTAAGCACTGCTTTAGCTGAATCTTACAAATATTGAAACATAATGGTTAGTTAAAAATATTTTCTAATTTCTATTATAATTTCTTCTTTAATCTATGTCATTTGGAAATAAGTTGCTTAATTTTCTATAATTACATCTTTAAAATAATCTTTTTGTTAGGACTTCTAATTTAATTCCACCTCATTAGAGAATACTCTGCATGTTCTTAAACTTTTGAGATTTATTAAACTTTGTGTTTTGGCTCAGTACATGGTTAATTTTGGTACATGTTCCTCATACACTTGAAAGGAATGAATTCTATTATTTGCAGGTGTAATGTTCTATACATGTTATTTAAATTGTTGTTTGTATCACCCAACTATATTCTCAATGAGATTTTATATCCTTGCTCTATTAGTCATAGTGAATAGTGTGTTAAAGTCTACCATTTTGATTGTTGATTTGTTGATTTATTCTTTAATTTTGTTATTTATTTTATATATTTTAAAGGTATATTATTGGATGCATATAAATTAGAAATTATTATATCTTCCTGGTACATTGAACTATTTATCATTCATCTATTTTATCTCTTATAATGCTTCCTACTTTAAAATCTACTTGACTTGATATTAATATACCAAAGTAAGCTATGCCAGCTTACTTTCCATTAGTATTTTATATACATACATATATATGTATTGCTTTCATCATTTCTGTATTCTAATATTTAAGGTCTGTCTCATCAAGCAGCATAAAGTTTATTTTTTTAAAATTCAGTATTTCAGTCATATTTAATTGGAATATTTAGCCTATTTTCAGTAATAAGTTACAGGTATATTTGTATTTACCTTTATTATTTGTTTTCTATTTGTTCCAACTCTTCTATACTCTTTTGTTTTTAATCCTTTCTAAACTCTGAAATTAATTATTTGTATTATTTTGTTTCTTCCCTCTGTTGACTGGTTAATTATATATATATTTTTACTTTTTGTTTGCTATTTACTCTAGAGATTTCAACAGTCTTGACTTATTAATGTATCATGTAAATTAGTACTTCTACTATTTCCCAGATAATGAAAGGACCTCAGAATACTTTAACTCTATTTTCTCTATCCCACCTGAAACAAATATTTTGAAATAAAAAATTTGTGTTTGTCTATTTCTGCTGTTAACCACAGATATTATTTTATACAGTCAATATTAATTTA
>NW_011888921.1:346554-382773 GCF_000151845.1 Pteropus vampyrus
TTTTTTTTTAATTTACCCTGATTAGGATTTGTAGCACTTTTCAATTTTGTGTTTTGATGTCTTCTCTCAGTATTGCAAAATTTAAGACAATTATTTTCTCAAAATTGCTTCTAAACTATTCTCTTTCTTCTCCTCTGGGACTCCAAACATTATTCTGGAATACCATATGTCTTTTACATTCCCCCCTCCTGTATTTTCCATCTTTTGGTCTCTTCTGCTTTGGTCTGAATATTTTCTTTTGACCTTTAGTTTCACTAATCATCTCTTTGTCTGTGTCTATTTCTGCTGTTAACCCATTTATTGCGGTTTTAATTTTAGCTAATGCATTTCTCAGTTCTCGAATTTTCATTTGATTCTTTTAAGATAAAATTCTCTATCTCATTAAGTGATTTCTTCAATATGGTAATAAGATATTTTAAAGTACATGTCTAATAATATGTTTCTTCTATGGATCTATTTCTGCTTTATTTATCTTGATTTTCGGCCACGTAGTCTTGTTCTCTGATATGCCTAGTAATGTTTGATTAACTGCAGGACATCAGATATGAACAATTGTAGAGATAAATTGAACCTTTGGATGGTGCTTTCTACATCCCTGGAGAATTTAGTTTTGCATTTATTGGCAGCTAGGGCATGGGCTAATCGCTTTAATCCAATCAGGGATTTAGTTAACTCAAATCTGGGATTCAGTTGTTGTGAGCACTGATTTAATTTTGATTTCTCTCTATTTCTAAGGTGGAGACCTGTTGTGGTCTGAAATGAAGGCCTAGGTAGTTTAATATGGACTTTTCTTTTTAAATTTAAACTTTTGTCCCTTAGTCTTATCATAACCAAGAAGTTTTGCTCAGCTTTTTAGCCTCTTAAGCTGCTACTTTTTGTTCAGTTTCCTGATATCTCAGCAGACACTTGGGAACCCAAAAATGATTTAGGGAGAAAAGTAGGACCAAATGTTGGCATTGACCCTCTAAGTTTCCCTTCTTTTTTAGATCTTGGACCCTTGGTCCTCATGGCTTTGGATACTCTAATGCCTTCAAAGAAATAACATATGTATGTATACATATACACATAGTACAGCATTTTGTTTGTTTGTTTTTCATCATGGAAAGAGTGGTCTGTACCACACTTGTTGCAGAAAGACACCATTAATCTATGTAATTCTTATACATCATATATATCTGTAAAATAATAATATTGGGTATAATATTATTGAAAATTATTGTGCAAATCAAATTAGATCATATATGGGAAAGCACTGAGTAAATTGAAAAGATCTATGCAAACATAAGATATTATCCAAATATAGAATATGATCCTCTTAAAGAGTTTGGGTCAATCTAGTGAATGTGCTATGCAATGCAGAAGTTGCTTAACAGGAACTTAAGTAGTCCTGGATGTCAAATCCCAGCAGTGAGGAGAATGAGCATGTTTAATAAGGTCAGAAGTTAGGTGAATCGAGGATAGGAGCGAATTAGGTAGGCAAGCATAGATGATGAGCATTGAAAGATACTAGAGTTTATCAAATGGGGCATGACTATGAGACTAAAAGAAGCTCTATGAGCTATAATTTACAACCTGATAATTTTTGTGAGTTTTTAATTTTACAGCTCCTTCAATTATCTACTAGAACTATTTCTTTTCTACTATTTTCTTATACCCGAGTTAGAGACTGGGATTTATGCCAGCAATATTCTACTTTATCAAAAATGTATTGAATATTACTATGCATATGAACTCATGTCGACTGTTCTTTAACTCCCAGGATGTTAGTGATGTACTATAGGAAAGATGTGAGTACACAAAGAAGGATGTGTGAAAATGAACAGACGGACAATATGCCAGTGTTGAAATGGCTTATCAGTCAGAGTTTAGTTAAAAATATCAACACAGTGTACTTTCTGCTTAATATTGAAATTATGTCATTTTCAGTATTATATCACTGTTATTATTGTTGTTTTTAAATCCATAGGGTCTGCTGATGAATATGGAATGCAATTCTGATAAATGTTCAAGATGGGTGCTAATAATATAGTTCTTTCAGGTTATGTCAAGATTCTCAGTGAGGAATGGTGCCAGACTCTAACACACCCACCTTGTCATCCCCTCTCCAGTCTTGCTCAGGGATTTCACTGTTAGTATCCCACCACTTATCTTTTTCTTCCTTTCTTCACTACTTCCTACTAGCCCTTATTCCTCTGTGGGTTCAAAGTTTTCAGTACATTAGAAATTTTCAAAGGCAAAATAATGGGAATTAACATTTGTTTCATACCAAGCACTGTATCTTGATGTATAGTGTCTCATAAAGTAGGAAGACATTTCCAAATAAATCTTACCTATTTTTTTAAAGCAGATAATTTAATAACTGCAGTAAGCATGATATGTTAGCCTAGATTGAGTTTATATATGTAAAGGCAAGTTTTTATTGAGTTTTATGTTAAAGATTATAAGAAAGATTCAAATTAATTATTCAGAGTTGTAAAGACCATCTCCAATGACGAATAAAAGAAAAGTCAGCAGTAATATAAAAAACAGAAATAGTGATTTAGAGTGAGTATGAGAGGTGGGTCCTAATGTAGTGAATTATTTTTTCATAAAAGGGAGAAAATAGATGTAGTTTTATAAATCAAGAAACAGGGATAAAAGCACTTTATGTAATGTAATAAAGAGTACTCCGCAGAGGAACTAAAATTAGAAACCACTGAGTGGTGATCTAAGAGAAGGGGGAACAGGAGTGCTAAGGGGAAGGAGAATTTTCATTTTAACTTGATATCATTCTGTATTCTGATTTTTTAATTTACCATGTAAAATTTCTCTTTTCTAATAAAAATAGTTTAAAAAATAAGTGAACATATTAGACAAATGTGCATAAGATAGAGTAATATTAATAATAGAAATCAATATTTTACTAATCTCAAAAACTAAAGACATGAAAATAAATACATTCACAATTTCTTTGATTAAAGAGGAAAATAAAAATGAACTTTATAGTACTCTTCAGAAGTGAGAACTATATTATTGCATAGAAAAGCCATACTGTGTAGTTATTGGTTATATTATGGTATAAATATTCACTTATTAATGGGAATTTGATTGTTTTCAGTTTTGGGATATTACATCTTATTTATTTACTCATGTAAATATCATTCACAGTTCTGTTCATTCTTTTTTGAAGATCCATATTTTTGTATCGTGTGATTTTCATTCGGCCTGAAGGACTGTCATTAACATTTCTTAGGGTAGGGATCTGGAAGTCATCAGACCCATTTTTCCAGCTTTTGTGTGTCTGAAAGTCTTCATTTAACCTTCATTTTTGAAAGATATTTTCATGAGGTGTATACATTGCTAGGTTGACAGTTATTTGTTTTTAGTACTTTAAAGATGTTTTTACCTTACCTCCTCATTTGCATTGTTTCCAAAGAACATCTTCTGGACTCCTTATCTAGTTTCCTTTGTACACAATGTATGTGTGTGTTTTTTTTCTCTGACCACTTTTAAGGTACTCTATCGCTGTCTCTGAATAATTTGATTATAATGTAATTTGGTGTAGTTTTCTTTATGAATACTTTTGTGTTCCTATAAATATACTTGAACTTTGTTCAAGAAATAGTGCTTGGGATCTGTGCTTCTTGGATCTATGGGTTTATAGTTTTCTCCAAATATGAAAAATTCTTGGCTATTATAATTTTCAAAGACTTTTTTCTGTTCCTTTCATGGTACCTATCCTTGGGGAATTTCATTACTAGTATATTTAACTGCTTTAAAATTTCTCTATATCCTTGTTCTGTTTCTTTTCCTTTTCTTTCTTTCTTTCTTTTTTTTTTTTGATTCTCCTTTCTTCTTTATTTCATTTTGGATACTTTCTATTATCAACTATTCATGTTCACTAATCTTTTCTTCAAAATCTAGTCTGCTTTTCATCCCACCCACTGTATTATTTATATCAGACATAGTAGTTTTTATCTTTCGAAGTTTAATTTGTGCCTTTTTGATATCTTTTATGTCTTGACTTAACTTTAAACATATGGAGTTATAATAGTTGTTATTGTTGTTGTCTGCTAACTCCACATCTGTGTCAGTTATTGTTAATATCAATTAATTCATTTTTCTCTTAATTATGGGTCACATTTTTCTGCTTTTTTCTATGCCAGTAATTTGTGATTGAATGCGATACTATAAAATATACATGTTGGATGATGGATATTCTTGTATTCCTATTTAAGTCTTTAAAAAAGTCTCTTCTAATTGATCTACCCGATGATCCAGCAATCCCTCTACTGGGTATTTACCTCAAAGGCTTGAAAACTCATATCCAAAAAGATATTTGCACATGGATATTCATAGCAGCATTATTCACATGGCCAGGACATGGAAGCAACCGAAGTGTCCTATGATAGATGATGACTGGATAAAGAAGCTGTGATACATATATACAATGGAATATTACTCAGCCATTAAAGAGATGAAATACTGTCATTTGTGACAACATGGATGGACCTCGAGATAATCATGCTAAGTGAAATAAGCCAGACAGAAAAAGTTGAAAACCACATGATATCACTTAAATGTGGGATATAAACCTAAAAGCAACAAATGAACAGGACAAACAAACAGAAACTCATGGACATGGACTATAGACTAGTGGTTACCAGAGGGTAAGGGATAAGGGGAGCAGGGAGGTAAGTGGGGTAAAGGGGGTCTAATATGTGGTGGCAGAAAGAAATCTAACTATGGGAGGTTAATATGCAGTGTAAATATATATATATACCTTACTGTTAAAGTGTACAGCTGAAACTTATTGGATTTCGTTAACCAATGTCACCATAAAAAAAATTAATTAATTAATTAATTTAAAAAATCTCTTCTAATTCTCGACTTAACTTTTGAAGCATAATAACTTTTAAAATGTTTTCATGTCCTCATACTAATTAATATCTGCATCATTTTTCAATCAGTTTTTAAAAATTTTTTCACTCCTATTATAGGTCATATTTCCTTGCTTCTTTGAATGCCTGGTTATCTTTGATTGGAAGCCAAACATTGTAAATTTTACCTTTTTGGAGATAAGATACTTTCGTTTTCCTATAAATAACCTTACGATTTGTTCTGGGGTATAATTAAGTTATTTGTAATTGGTTAGTTCTTTTGGATCTTTTTTAAATTAAAATTATTGGGGTGACATTGGTTAATAAAATCACATAGGTTTAAGTGTACAATTCAGTAATATATCATGTATATAAAGCTTTTGCTGTGCAGAAGCTATTTAGTTTGATAGAGTCCCATTCATTTATTTTTGCTTTTACTTCCCTTGCCTTTGACCTTGCTTTTTGGGCTTGTTTTATGATTCGTTAGGTGGGACCAGAACAGTGTTTATCCTAGAGCTAGTTATTCCTCAGTACCGATGCAAGTCCCTTCCTGAGTATTCTGCTCAATGTCTTGTGAACATAAGGTTTTTGAATCTGGCTAGTGGGAACAGGTGCTACTTTTTCCCTCTGTGGATGCTGGATGATGTTCTCTCTAATCCTTTGGGTAGTCTTTTCCTGCCCTCAAGTAGTTTTTTCAGGCACTTACTCAGATTAGCATGCTGCTTACTAAGGGTGACCTCTGGGGATCTCTGGAGTCCCTTTCTGGGCTACTCTCTCCTCTCAAGGATGCTATCCACATCGGTCCTCTGTGGACTATCTACTTTGTCTCCTCAATTCAGGTAGTCTGCCAGCCTCTGCCTAATGTTCCCTATTTTTTTCTACCACTTCCTGGAAACTTGCTCAAGGAAGTGAGTTGGGGAAATCCTAGGGCTCACCTCATTTGTTTTCCATCTCTGCCCCAATGTCCAGTGTCTTGACAATCACTGTTTCATAATTTTTTTCTTTTAGTAGTTTTAGGCAGGAAGATAAGCGTGGTCCTTTTTACTCCATCTTGGTGAAAAGTGGAAGATAATAAATTCATTTTGTGTTAATTTTAGAAAGTATGTTAAGAAATATCCTTAAATATTGAAATAACAAAAGAGATATGCGTTCTTGCAAACAGATGTTAAAATCATTCCAGATTGCACTTACTGCTGGACATTTACTTTCACGAAGACACAGACTTCATGCAATTTTCAAGCTTTTCTAAAAATGATTTGCAATCATTATAGCTCTTACAGTAGAATATTTGAGCAATATATGAGCTTGTTATTTGAGTACGTAAGTGTAAAAATTCTTATCACAACTTACTTAAGGATCAAAATATCTGGACTGAAAAAAGAAGCCTGGTTATGCTCCAGGAATTTTATTTTAAAACATCAAGCTCTTTTAAAAATATTTCTTTTATAATTCCTGTTAACACATTGCCTTTGATTTATAATATCTGCTGATGATACCAGATAGCAGATACATTTATTAATTTGACATTACTTTAGGATATTTCAGGAGATTTTTAGTATACATAAAATTGAAAATGATAATTTGAGACACACCCCATCACTTGTTATGTGTATATACAGCAAAATCCAGGTCTGGAATATAATGAGTTCAATATGGGTTAAAAGTTAAATGATTTCTTCTTATTTAAATTTTTTTTGAGATGTTTATGATTGAGGTGTAACTGAAGTAATGATACTGATCCCATAAGTAACTGGATCCTTGCACTGATGACACCTTGCACTCATTTACCATCAGTCAGTGTTTAACTTAAGGTGAAATCAAAGTGAACCACATGCTAACATGGAGGTTTTTTAATCTCTCTTACTCTTTGTTGATAGTTTTAAATTTTAATTCCTAGTCCTGTGATAGAGATTTCCCTCAAACTGATGCTGGGTGAGGAAAAATGAAAAGATAGGGAGCTGTGAACAAAGTGGAGGATGTCAAAAGGCCTGGAGTAGGGGGAAAGACTGGAGAATAGACATGTAAGGCAGGAACAAAATTTCTACAGAGGAGGCCAGGAAGCAGTACAGAATCAAGAATAATTTCTTGAAGATTAACTTTGCCAGAGATTTCTCAGTGACACTACTTTCCTTGGAAATGCATTTAGGAGACAGAGAACCAATAGAATTTTAAAGCTGGTGAACCTTGCAATCTGTCAGATAAAAGCAATTTAAATGGGTGAGAGTAGAGTTTGCTAAAAATTGTAATGGGAAATTCACTATAAAAACTAGCAATTCAAGAACAGCTCTACTTTTTGAGCCCATGCTATGCTTTGCTCTATTTATAAATTTTAATTAGCATATAGCATTCCTTTAAGTAAATCTCCTTGTTTATTATTAGTAAAGCAGATCATATATGATTGATAATATTAGTCATTATTGACATGAATAATTTTCTATTTCTTTTTAGGTATAGAATATCAGCATTTTCCCCAAATAGGAGTCTACTCAATAGCATTGTCAAAAGGTAATCATTGAAAATGCACAAACTTTATTTGATTTTTGGACATCTGTAGGGCTACTGATTCCTTTTATACTGAATTCAATTATTTCTGTGTTACCTTTAACCATCGTAGTTCAGTTCTTTGAAATGAAACAGAATAAGCCTTATCCATTTTAGGTATTTGAAGATAGCTATGCAATCCCAGTTCTCCAAGTTTTCATCATATGATATGCCCTTTCCCCTAATGATCCTGATTATTTTTCTAAATTTAGAACCGATTGCTAAAGTCTATCTTGAGGATAAAGATAAAAAAATATAAAAAGGTTCTCCCTACCATTAAAGGACTTACGAAATACTGATTTCCACCCCCCACAATGCCTGTTATGTGTCTTTATGTCCAATAGGTATGACAGCTTAACAGCTACAAAAGAGGAATTCTAACAAATAAAATCAATTTAAGAGGCCTGGTGATTTCTGAGCGGCAGTGAAAGTCTGGTTATAGCATATACTGTCTAGACATATATATCCCATTAGAAAAGGATGGATACCAATTAATGAATACATTCAAAAGTCATTTTATTCATCCATTCAGCATTTTAACATTCCTCAAAATGTGTTCTGAGTACCACTCTGCTGAGAAAAGTTTTCTGTGGTTAAGTAAATTCTGCATACAGAGTTGCCCCTTTGAGATTCTCTGCAATAATTGTCACATAAGGATTCTGATCTACCCTAGAGTAAAGAAACTCCTGTGGCATTGTTTCAGTCAGGTTCTCCAAACTTTGTTTTGCTATGGAAAAATTTGTGTGTAAGATTCATTGACTTCTTGCAGAACGTATTTTAGAAAACAGTCTTAAAATATTAAACCACAGAATTGACTGAACTTTTTATTCCAAACATTTCAATGTGAGTATAACCATTTTCATGAAAAATGATTCTCATGGGAAGACTGAGTGGCATCTGAACCTGACTCCAAGTCTCTACTGAAGATTTATCACAAAACCCTGTGAGAGAGGAGCTGAATGAGGCCTAAGAAAGAGAGGAAACCAGCAAAGTATACTGGCATGTGATTTTGAGGGAAATTCATGAAGGAGCTAGAGGCAGAAATAGTTTAAAATTGGAAGGAACCCTGAGAGATTTTTGTCTCTATTCCCTGGCTTCTTTTCTTTAATTAAAATAGTATTTCTCAAATAATCATCCATCATGAATGTATTCTGATTAAGTCAGAATATTTACAGATTACTAACTACAAGGTGATATAAATGGAAATAAAACTTGTTGCTGAAAAGCTTATAATTTAACCACAGAGAAAAGCTATATTTCCACAAAATAATCAGATACTGATACAAGGCAGTATATAATTAGTTGCTGAATGGCTCAGGTTATAAATACCCTGGAGTAACGGAAGTTATTCCTGTGAATGGAGTTAGAGAAAGTTTTCTATTTTTAAAAACGCCTAAAAAAAAAAAAGAGTTTTAATTTATCTTAGTAACCATTGTTGCAAGAGAATAACTATCTCAACATTCTTTATGTTTAACAAAGATATTTATTGCTATAATTCATACGAATTTCTCTTAGGCTTCAGTGGGAATGGAGAAAAGACATCTCCTAATATATTACTGCTAGAAGAATATCTTCACGAAAAGATCATTACAATTCTCTTTTGTAACCAGAGGATTGTACAAAACATTTAGGTCAACAAAAGATGGGTCTGCAAATCACTGATAGTATTTGAAACTTGAGATGACTTCAGAGAGCAGTTGGCAAAACTAGGAGTTAGGATAAGAAATAAATAAAAAAATAGGATAAAATCTAACAAAGACAATTTGATGCAAGCATCAGAAGGAAAAGAGTTAATAGGGAATGTATATTTAAGTAATAGAAGAAGACAGAGAAAAAAAGACACACACAGGAAGCAGGTCTACAGGATAAGTGAATGGCTGAGATTAACATATGGAAACCAGACAGCAAGGATGGGTCAGAAGAAAGGAACAGCCACCTGGGGATAAATATAGCAGCACATAAGAAGGAATGGAAATATTGGATGGGGGGTTTACTTCCTATCTTGGAAAAACAAGGGAGAAAGAACAGCTTGCCACTTTAAACAGTTTAAAAATTACATACTTCCTCTTTTCTGAAAAGGGTTATGTAATTTGTAAACGCTAAAGCAGACCTTTAAAAACACTGGCATCACTCTCCATGTTATTTTTAAACACCTTTTCATTCATTAAGTACAATTAAGCTATCAAGTCCTCTGTTTTAACTATGAACAACACAGTTCCCACAGCCAGGAGTACACAGTGTATTAGAAACATCAAGAACAATTCTGAACTTGCACAAAATATAATTGGCCAATTTGGAGACATTGTTTTGCACAGTGTGATGTGTCTCATACATTTTTCATATAGAGGCCGTGCGTTTTACGAGACACACAATAAACATATGGAAATACATGCATTCTCAGGAGGTTAAGAAGAACTGTAGGGGGGATGGGAGACCAAGAACTGAGCTGAGCTGCGTGATGAGATTTGTGAGCTCTGAAACTTGACAAGCTTGGAAAAAACTATTCTAGGCAGGCTTTCCAAGGCACTTACAATGCTAATTATATCTGATACACTCCACTTTTTTCTTGCTATAATTTCTCTACTGGTTTTAATTAAGTGCTTTTAATGTCTATTAGGAAGGTGGAGGAATAAGGAGGGTGAAGATTTGCTTACCAGACAAGTTTTGCCTTGCCTTCGCTCATTTTATATCCTACCCAACCTGTGCCTTTGCTAATCTTTTATATGATTACCTACATTTCTACTAATTGATGGCTTTTTATTCTCATCTTTTGCTAATTCTACAATTAAACTCCTACTTAATGTTGTCAAGTTCAATCAATATCCTCTTTCGAGTAGTATTAGAGTAAATGGGTAATAATCTTTTGTTGATTGAGATGTGGTAATATTAAAAATTACTGATGCAACATGAAAGTATAATTGTAGGGAATACTGAGGAACTACTGAAATGTGATGAAAAAAGGCTTCAGTGGAGGACAAGCTCATGTTTATGTGGATAGACTTGAATCTGGGATGTCGAAGAAACAGATGGCTCCATTCGCTCTTGCACGAGCTGGGTCAGCACTGACTGACCACAGTGTTTGGGACAAAGTACGTTTGTAGTAATTTCAGAATTATATTTGAAAATTTAAAGTTGAACATGCACATTATAGCATTTAATTTGTACAGTTCGATTGTATTTAAAAAGAATGAAGAAAGCCTTTTTTATTTATTCAGCCAGTCACTCAATATAAATTGGGTACCCTCTGTATGTAAAGAGTAATGTATAAATGGATGGAATGAGATCACCTCAACAAGCTGATGTTCTGATTGGGGAGAGAGAACGTGTATAAAAATAAGTATCCAAGACATCCATTCTTTTTTTTTTTCCCTACTCTCTGTCAGGAAATGAAGGGATATGAAGATGAAGAGAACATAGTATGTGTTCCCAAAGAGTTTGGTAACTGGGACAGGGCACAGACTTGTAAATAAACAATTATAGCAATGGGATAACTGTTATTATACAGTTTTTGCAAGTAGTTCTTGGAATCCTGAGAAAGAAGTACTAAACTCTGCAAGGGGGAGTCAGTCCTGGAAGAAAAGAGAGACCTTCTCAGTGTAGTCTGAGAACCTAGTTCCAGGTACTTCTCAATTTCCTGTGTTAGATTGTGAGAGCAAATAAACAATCCCCCTCCCTTTTTTGCCAAAGCCAATTTGAGTTGGATTTGACTGTTATTTACAGTCAAAAGAACCCCATAAAATTCAGAACCAGACAGAGACTCGTACATATTGTCGCAAAAGTGTTTGGAGAGATGCTAAGGAGTCATAGCAGAAAACTTGTTTTGTCTTTTAACCAGAAAAATTACTTCATTTATATTTAAATTATCTTGCACGTTTACAATTATCTTATGTTTGAATTTATTTCTACCATATTATTGTACATTTTCTTTTATCATGCTCCTTTGTATTTTTCTGCTTTTTACTGGATTGATTATATGTTTATCATTGTTTTCCCTTTACTGATTTGGAAGTTAAACATTTCATTTTTATTCTTTTTGAAGTTATCATAACATTTTTTAACATCAAAGAATAAGTAAAAAATTAATCAATATTTTATATTTCTCTGACCAGTACAGGTACTTTAATGTTATAATCACCATTCCCTTCCACATTAAAAAAAATCATTCTTTGACATCATTTTTATACTCCCCATTAATTATTGTTATTATTGTATTTGCAGTCTATACTTATGTAGGTTTACTACATATTTACAAATTTCATTGCTTGCTAATTTGCCTTTTACTTATTATTTTCTTTTGGACTTCCTTCCTTTGAAGTATATATATATGTTCTTTACTAGTTATTTCAGCTGTCTGGTGTAGTAAAATTTCCCAGTCTGTGTCTGGAAAATGTATTTTGACTTCAGATTTGAAGGATAGTTCTGTTTGTGCAGGATTTAAGAATGATGATTGTAGTGGATATTATATTTTTGCCTTATCTAGACTCATTCTCCATCCTTCTATATCCTGTTTACTGCTCAAGAAGCTGATCTGTATATACCAAATCAGCATCTCTTTGGCTATGAATTGGGTAAAGCAATGAGAGGCTCTGTCAGGAGAGAGGTTGAGAGGAGGAAAAGAAGGATGGGGTATTTTTATCCTCCTCTCCTATCTGATGAGTTACTGTAGGTTGTTTTCTTCCCTTGACCAAAGAACAAAGCTACCCTTTGGTGGTTTTCCTCATGCACGTTCTACATGCACTTCCTCGTGCACTTCCTCTCTCTTATTTCTTCAGGTTAGAGTTGCAGCATTTTTAGCTGCTATTATGTCTGAGATACTATAGCATCCCTGTTGCTTTTTCTAAACCTTACTCTTACTTTCGGAGCTAGTCAGTCCCTTTATCAAATTTTCCTTAGTTATCGAGTTGAGGATGTCATCTTTTTTTCTCCTGATTATAATAATTATTTTTCTTTTAGCATTTTAAACATCTTTTTCCATTATCTCCTGGTTCTATTATTGGTGGTGAAGAATATGATACCAGTCTAACTATTGTTCTTTTTTAAGTTATCTGTCTTTCTCTCTGGTTGCTATTAAAATTTTTATTGTGCCATTGGTGTTTTGCAGTCTCAATATCAGACATATAGGAAAGAGATTTGTTTTTATTTGTGCTCTTTGATATGCTCTTTAAATTTGAGAATTTATATCTTTTGTCCATTCGAAAAATTTCTTGATTATCTCTTCAAATATTACCTCTCTTTCACTCTGTTTATTCTTTTCTCTTGTAATTCCTATTCGATGTATGTTGGACCTTCTCATTCTAGTCTCCAGATAGAGCTTATTTTAATCTTTCTTTTCTATTTTCTATCTCTTCATTTCTCTGTGCTCCTGTATGTGTAGAGCCATATTCTAATTCACTATTTCTTCAGCTATGTTTAATATTCTGTTCCCTGGTTCATTGAGTTTTTAATTTTAATTACTGAATCTCTCATCTTGTTGCTATAATTACTCTTTTTCAAATTGCCATTATTTTCATATTGCCCTTTCCTTCTTTCCTTAATTTTTCCTTCTTTCTGTAATTTTTTATTTCCTTGATAGTTTTATAATCACTTCCAGATTGTTATTTTATCCCATATTCTTGATAGTGCTAATCTCTGTTATATTTGCTGATTCTCTCAGCACATCATCTCCTCTTGTACTGTGAAATAATCTTCATCCCATATCATTTATTTATGAGAGGGTCACATGCATGTTGAGTGGTGGAAGGGTTGTTATAGAGTAGTCTTGCCTTTGCTTCTATTAGATACTTCAAGGGTTTCATTGATCCAGAAACAATCTTCATATTAAAATATCATTGTCTTGCAGAGTTGCCCAGTTTCCAGGTATTATAGTATTACTATATTTCACACTTGTGTGTGAAAGGCCTATGACTTCAATTTCTCATGGGAGACTTTTTTTTTAATCTCCATAAAACCTTGAGCAGATATAATCTTTCTTTTCACTTCCCTGAAGGTGGTGATCGTCTTTCTCGAGTCTCAGTTAAAGATTCAGTTCTAGATCATCACTTTGCATGGCCTCAAGGCTATTATTCCTATTATTGCTCAGATGTTTTTCTTATGGCCAAATAGATCCAATATACCACACTAGGCTGTACTATCATTTCAGCTCATGACTTTCATGTTCTGGCTTTGGATCTTGTTTAGTTTCTGGTAGATTTCCCTATTTGTCTTTTAAATGCAACTCTGTATTTTGTTATATCTTATTTTTTTTTATTTCTGTATATTTGTAAAGGGAAGGATGTTTTTCTCCTTTGTCCTCTGTGATGTTTAAATAGGTCATCTTTTAAAAACAGGAAGCTTTTCAAACAATTGGTTTGAAATGGTCCATTTTGCATTCCATAAGGGACCCATGTTTAAAAGGATTCATGAAAGCCTGAACAAAGACAGTATTGTGAATGCAGATTTGAGTAATTTTTAAGAGACATTAAGTATCTTTAAGAGATTCAAGCCTAAGTACTTGGTGAGGTTTTATGGTGGTGGCAGTTTGGTTTAAATCTCTTAGTGAATCCTGATGCTGTTGGCTGGAGTTAAGAGCAGGAAAAATTTACGTATTTTGGTATTTGTAGGATATATGGGTAGAAAAATGCAGAAGGCAGTTGGAAATAATAATTAAGAGCTCTGTAGCTCTGGAGATAGATGGGAAACTTAAACTTGCAAGCTGGAGATTTGCAAACTTGCCAATTGGAAGTTGGAGATATGGCAGTAAATTAAATTATACAGAGAGGATGTGTACAATGAGTGGAGCCTGATATAATGAACACTATTAACATATAGATTAGAGAATAGTACAATGAATATAATATAATGAGGAAAAAGAGAATGATATGAGGCAAATAAAAAAAGACACTTTTTGGTGAACATTGATATTCCTTAGATATGTAAAAGGACAATTAGTGATTCAAGAACGGATGATGAATGATGAAGACCAAGTATGCTAAGATTTTAAAGTGGAAGATGATCAATGTTGCCGATATATCAACAAGATAAGAAGTCAGGACATGATAATTATCACAAGAGGAAGTGAGTTGCTTATATTTAGATGATTAAGAGTAGGCATTTATGGATGAGAAGGGACTGGCTTTTAACAATCTATCTCTAACCACCAAAGTCTGTGGAAGGAGTTAGATCTCATCTCAGATGATATAGGCTGCTGTTCCTATTGATCTAATACTAGGTGATTGGCAATTCAGTCTTCATTTTATTAGGATCATTCTTCATTTCACCATCTATATAATTTAGCTGTCCAGACCTAAATAGAAATTATTATAAGTTGTTAACCAATCCAGGAAGGAGTATTCTTCTAAATATAACCTATTTGGGATTTTAAAGCTCAAGCTGTAATACTGTTCTGTTCAGTCAGAGGGATGAGAAAGTTATTTGTTATACAGGAATGATCCTAGAGCCAAGCCTCTGAACATTTGCAGGTCTTATATAAACTAAAACTTGCTTTCTTCTCTGTCTACATCAGAGCTCTTTCCTCTACCATTCTTTTTTTGTAAACTTCAGCTGCGAGAGCCTCCATGGACATTCAACTCTGTCTCTTCCAATCAGGGAGGCTCCCAGACCCAGCCTGGTTTTCTTCCCTGTCCCTTAGCTGCAGCCTGGAAAAGCTCTCCAGGCAGCAAGCTGGGACAATCGTAGGGCCCACTGCTCAGGGATCATTGTCGTATGTTGCCTGGTGCCCAACGTTTTAAGAATCCATTTTCTTTCATATATTAGGCCCATTATTTTAGTAACTTTCCCATCAACATCACTTCTTTTTCTCTCCTATCTCAAAACCAGTAATTTATAACGAATCTATGTAGTTTGCATTTGAATGATTTCAACATACTTTAGTTCCATGTTTTGATTTGACCCTTTGGTTTGACACTTGTTTTCTTAATCAAACAATTTTAATCAAGTTAATAGTAAGCAATAAAAGTTACATGAAAACTCCCACGGTTTACATGTTTAAATTGCTTTTCACTGTCTTTTCTTTAAAGGTGCTTCACTGTCTTTTCTTGTAAGGCGTTGAAAGTGGGACCCACTCCTGAATCTTCTTTCAAGCACTAGAGAAAGTGATGCCATTAAGAGACATGGTAAGCGAAAGATGTGTGAGCTGCTGCTGGTGTAACAGCATACTGTTTTACATAATAAGCAGAAGAGTACTCTTAATTAATGATAAAAAGTATAGGATAATAAATTCATAAACCAGCAACATAGTCATTTATTATCATTATCCAGTATTATGTATTGTACATAATTGTATGTGCTGTTCCTGTATGACTGGCAGCACAGTACGTTTTTTACGTCATCACTGCCCCAAACAGGCAAGTAATACCTTGCGCTGCGTCGTTACGTCAGCTGCGTCACTCAGTGAGAGGCATTTTTCAGCGCCATTATAACCTTATGGGACTGTTTATTGTCTTCAGAGTATTTGTTTGCGTTTTCGTCTTCCCTCGCTAATGTACTGATCCTACCTAGTCGCTAATGTACTGATAGCAGTGAGGCCCCGTCTGTCTGACCTGCTGCAGCCTGCGCTTTAGAACCCGCGGTCTCAGTCCTCCTACTTGCAGGCCCTGCCTCCCAGGTGCAACGTGATTAACCCATGTGGAGGAAGCGGCCTCTCAACGGAGGCAGTGGGCAGCAGAACGTTTCAAGTGGAAAAGGATTCTGACGCCTGCTGCTTTTTGGGGGTAAGAATTAGAAGTTGATTTTATGCATTTTAAACTAATTCTTTTTATTGTCATAATAAAAATTTAATTCGAGAAACCCATTAGGATGCATATACAATGTATATTTGATAGCCCCAATTCTCAGACCCAGAATGAGCAGATTCGGTAAGCAGAACCTTCGAGAAAAGGGAGACCTGCTGCTGCTTATTCCTTCTGGTTGTGCTTCACTTTACAAAACAGCATTCGAACAGCACGTACTTCAGTTTTAATGAACTGTCTCAAATCAGACAAACATGATTTGGATTTAAATGGTTAAAAAAATTGCTGAAAATTAAAGAGTTGGGAATTTTTGAAAGATAATTGTCTTGGACTACTAGTAATTAAAGTCATAGTTGTTTTTCAGTTTTACAACCAGAAGTTTGTATAAAATAAGCCATTAGAATTGAGGGAAAAATTAAGACTACCGAGATACTATGAGGACCAGGGAATTATTTTGTTCATCATTGTATCCTCAGGCCTGACAATATGTCTGGTAGATTGTGAGACTCCATAAGTATTTGTGAAATGAAGAATAAATGGAAGAATGAATGCTAACTCCTCGAAGGCAGGGACTGTGCTTATCTTTTTTTGTTGTTAAATTTACCCCTAGTTTTGGGTCTGGTACATTGTACTAGATAAATATTTTATTGATTTGATTAATAAGTGAATTAAAATTGCATGGCCTGCAGAATATATCTTTACATGCAAATTTGAAAAACACGTTTTTAGTTCTAGAAATTTCTAGTCACTGTATAACTGAGAAGTTATACTAAAAGATGGAAGGCAATACTGAGAAATGACATAATGGTTAGAGGAGTTTAAATATAGTCTATTCCAATCTAGTGATGAGGAAATTTATGTTGAAAAATATGAATTGTGCTGCAAAAGCTCGAAATGTGAGAATGTTCATCTGTAGGCGATCCCTTTTTCCATTTCTGTTTGAAGTTCATTCCATAAAGGAGGAATGGAAAGATAAAAATGCCAAAAAAGCAGACACAGGAATTTAAAGAAAAGGAAAATTGGTCAGCAACCATGTACCACAAATCACCACTTGAACAATGAAAACTCATGAGATCAGAAGGTTGTTCCAGACAAAAGATGATGCAAGACCAAGGGTAGACCTTAGGGAATAATAGGCAGCTAGTTCCTGCATCTCCCTCCTCCTCAGTTCACAAGGCAGTTTTATCATAAGCTGCGTGCTTATTATAAGGAACGCTCAGTTTTCTTCATGCACCTCAAAACCAATTGTGGTATAAATGAGATGCTCTTAATGCTACAAGTCACTATCAGCCAAAATCAGTAGGTGAGGATGCCTAAAGAGAGCAGCCCAGTTCAACAGCACTCTTGTGTAACAGCATCTTCACTGGCTTTATTTATTCCTTTCAGGGGCATGTGAGAGACTATATTAGCATCCCATTACAAAGCATAAAGAACTCAAACTGCTGCAAAATGAGACTGCTAAACATTAGAAATGCTAATTTTTAAATTGGGTCATTTCAATCTTATTCACTAACGTTAGACTCCAGCCTTTGGTGAAGATAATTCTGGGCAGTTAGGTTAAACACACATATGCACTCACGCATGCACACATGTGCAAGCACACACTCACACATATGGCTCCAAGTCATTCTCCTCTCCATGCCATGCCTGATGTGTTGGAGAATGCGTGTGACTCTGTAACACAACCCTGTCCCCCTCCATTTCCCATATAGACCCCAAGCAAGACCTAGTATGTCAGCTATTTGCTTGTGGGGACTTTGCCATTTCTCTACTCAGCAAAAGACAATTTCCTCTGTGTTGCAACTCTATATTTGGCGAGAGGATAGGATGGTTGGCAAGACTGGAGCTGGCTACTAAAAGCAGGCACAGTAAAACCCCACAATGATTTGCCTCTTTTTCAGCTTGGCACATCATGTTAGAAGCTGGAATTGAGAAACATTTGTACTATATTGCAGCTGGGATGAGAGTGATGGAACTTCTGTAGAAGTCCCATGTACCCTCCTTCCCCCTTTGGTGGCATAGTCATGAGCTTCAATTTTTTTTTCTTTTTTCTTTTTTTTTTTTTTTTTACTTTTTAAATCTAGCCTGTACTGAACTTGCCACAGAAATAGATCTGCACTGGCACTCCCACTCTCAATCTGCTGGTGCTGCAGTTGCAGGTTTTGACATTGCTTGAGCCAACCCAGAAACGAGAAAGATGAAGTAGAATTAAGGAGGTAACTATGAGAATAGACCCATTTCCTGGTTGGAAAACCTGGATCGTAATTTCTTTCCATCTCTGATGCTCTTTAACTATGCTTGTCACATAGTGATTGCCCAAGGTCCTGCTAAATGGAGTTTCTTTATGACACAGACATATTTTTTTTGCTTAAGTGAAAGGGTACAGTGGAAATTGTCCTCACTTGGACAATTCCACTGCAGATGCCTGAATCCTGGAAGTCAGACTGATGAGACCACTGGGTCAGGGCCAACAAAATCAGTTTGGGAGGTTGGCATCAGGGAGGCCTAGAGGGAGCAACAGGAGGTCCTGGCAGGTGAGTAGTACAGAGTATCAAAGGTGGAGGTCTGGAAAAGCCCAGTGTGTCAGGGCTACATGCCAGGGGAGTCTTACTCTAGGGCTGAAAAACAGAGCAGCCTGTAAACTCTATGAAAAAAGTTAGGTTGGGGTAAGAAGGAAGAGAGATCAGAGCTCTGTCCCTAGAGGCTAAAATATCAGATCGCATTTATTGAGCACCTGAGCCTGGTACTGGGCTAGCAATGTTTCGTACACCAATCATGGCTCTTATCACAATGCATTTCATTTGCTTACTCACTTTTGGATCTCTCACTGGATGGTAAGATCATTGAAGGGAGGGCCTATGTCATGATCACTTAACAGAGAACCTGGCATATAGAACCATTTGGAAAATATCTGTTGATTGAGTGAGTGAGTGACCTTACATCTTTCAATGACCTGTGAGGTCCATGCTCCTGTTGATCAAGGGTCAGAGAGATTAGGAGACTTGCCCAAGATCATGCACACAATTGCAAAGGCAAGTTTTGAATGTTCTTTTACATTAAGCTACACTTCTCAAGGGACCGAATTAGAGTTTAAGAATGAAGAGGCATGAGAGGTCCCAGGTTTTGGAAATAAAGTTCAATGTGGAGAATTTTTCAAATTGGAAGTTCTGTGGATGATAAGATGGAACCAGCACCAGGGTTTATTTGCTATAAAACTCCTGAGCTACTGATATTATGCTAAACACACTCCCTGTGCCCTGCTCTGCTTATATGATACGGGTAAGTGTACCAGACAAAATCTAGGACACTCAGTTACATTTGAATTTCAGATAAACAACAAATAATTTTTTAGTGTAAATATGTCCCAGATATTGCATGAAAATACTTATATTTGAAGAGTATTTATTGTTTATTTGAAATTCAAATGTAACTGGTATCCTGTATTTTTGTTTGCTAAAACTGGCAACTCTAGATGGGTGTTGGTTTGAGTAAAACATGTGGGAATCAGAAGGTAGGTTAAGCCTTCTCAGCAGCCATAGAGCTAGTTCCATAGGGTGCCAGCATTTTCATGACTAGGGTGTTCGGTGGGGAGAAAGGAATGCTGGAACTACAGCTCACTGGGTTCAAATTTAACAGTAGCTAGAGTGCCCTCTTGTTACCTCCTCAGAAGGGGACCCCATTGTTCCTGTGCATCTTGCTGTCATACTTTCCAAAAGAGCATATGGCTATCCAGTATGGAGGACCTGGCATAGAATAGGTGCTCAGTACATATTTCTTGAATGAATGAACAACTAAGTTTCAAAATGTGTCACCTCACAAATGGTTGATCTCCTTTATGTCCTGGTCAACTTTGGCTGCATATTCTCAGATTGTGGCTAGGGCATCAGTGTAAATGTGGCTAGGGTCAATTAGGGTCTTAGCGCAAAAGCATAGGAGTTTTTTTTTGTTTTTGTTTTTCCTGAAAGAAACCCTTGGGCCTCTTTTTTGGTAGGAATCCGTGGGTATGGCAGGGAATCTAGAATATTTTATTCTGTCTGGTTGACCTGGCCTGTCTGGCACACGTGTGCAATACACACAGGCTGTCTGATAAACATGGCTTGTACAGTATGCCATCCTGAGACTATTAATAACCAATAAGCTCTAGTCACATTAATGTTAGGGTGATTATATAATTTATTATCTAAACTGGGATACTTGGAAGCATATAGAAGATGCTATTCATTACACTGCTAGGACACATGATATAAACCCGAACTGTTCTGGGCAAACTGGGTCATACTGACATCTTAATTTTTGTGAATAATAAATGCCCTCTAGAATCCCCTGGATACTATAATTTCCAAATGCCACTCTTTGGACACAGTGACCATATTACCCAGCTGCAGTGCGTTCCTGTACTGCTTTTCCTCAAGGTAGTTTATCAAGAGAGATTCTATGAGATTTTCCTCACAAATCTGATTCATACAATGTTTTTTTTGAGTATATTTCTGTCTCTATCACTCAAGTGGAATCTCTTAAAGATGATGGTCCATGCCATTTATCTTTGAATTCTAGAATGTGGCATAGTTCTCTACACTTGGAAAGTGTACTTGTATCAATAGCAACATACTGGTATACTGTAGTAACAAACTACCCTCACATTTTGGTGATTTGTAAGAATTAGTAGTTATTTTCTTGTTTACGCCATCTGTACACTGTTGGTCAGCTTAGGTTCTGCTCCATGTCATATTTAATCTGGAACCCAGGCTGATGAGCAGTTTTTATCTGGAAGGTTGCAGGTCTCCTGGCAGAGGGAAAAAAGACGATGTTGAATCACAGACTGGTTCTTAAAGCTTCTGCTCAGAGGAGAGAGTTACTTCCGCTTGCATTTCATTGCCAGAGCAAGTCAAGTCAGCTCCAATAAAGAAGGGAAATATAATTCTCTCACAGGGAAGAATGGCAAATGTTTTGAACAATAGTACAAAATCTGCCACAGTAGATTTTGGATGGAAACGTGAATGGAATTAAGCCTAGCATTATTATTTAACTCTGTATCCCAGAGTTTCCTGACATGAAGGTGGGATGAGATAGTGATGGGGTAGGAAAAAGATCTCACTCTTGTTATAATATTTGGGGAACCCAGAGTGTATATTCACCTTTCTGCTTTCTATTCTGGCATATTTGCACCTGAGAGAGATGAGAAAAGCTTCAGTTCTAGTCTTTTCTTTCTCCATCTGTAAGGATTATCCTTCTTTTCCCCTCAGGGTTATGAATGGGAAGAGAGTCTAGCTATCCTAGCAGGAACTGAACAGTAACTCTCTGATTTCAAATCACTCTAGCTCTGGAGCCATGATATGAATTTTTCCAATTAGTTGACACCTACCTAGTGTCAGGTACAAGGTACTGTACTGGGACCCATGAAGGTTCAATAATATCAAGGTCCTTGCCTTCAGACAGCTTGTACTTAAGTAGAGGAGCAAGACATGTACAACTAATTCCAGATGAGATGAAACAGGTCAAGCCCTGGCTGCTTGGAATTTCTGTATTACAGCCTACTTGAGTGTCTCTGATCTCAAGTCCTGGTCAGATTAGATTTAACCAGACATGCCAGCTGCAGATGGAGTGCTAGTGGTTATTATAGTGAATCCTGCCTTCTCCAGGAATCCTTTCTTCACTCAGGCAGAAGAGGCTTGCATTCCTACCAGACTCGTCTGATCCCTTCATTCCCCTTCCTTTGCTGTGTGTTTTGCATGTAATTATAAAGATATTTGACTGAATTATCAGTCTAATATTTGGGTGTATCATGGTCCTTGTGATCTAATCCCATGAAATATAGTTATACAGATACAATTGGATTTTTCTTAGTGATCCCACATTAAAATGCAGAAGGAAATCTGGTTACATCAAGGGAAGACCATTTCTATCCAGAGATGCTAATCAGATAAGATAGGCACGAGCAGGGAGTCCTCAGAATCCACCGTCGATGGACCATAGCCATTCTCAGCCATGATAGTCCCTTTTCCAAAGCCACCCTAAAGACTGTAGCACTACTCATAGAGAGTCACTTAGCTCCTAGGTGAGCCATTTACTCTGCCTACTTCTCATTAAATAGTTTTGGAAAATTTGAGAATTATCTGAGGTCCTGGGACACATCTCTTTAGATGGTCAAGGTTCAATTATACTTCCAGGCATACTTCTCGGAGGATTCGCTCTGATCCATTAATTTTCTGATTTCATGTAGATATCTCAGACTTCTATTTTACCCATGGAAAACTAAAGTCCAGAAAGGTGTAAGCAGTTTGCCCAAGGTCACACACTTGATTGATGGAAACATTCTCCAACTCTAAAATGTTGACCTTATTTATGAACAGAAATCTGTTAGGAAAGTTGATGGTGAGAATGACAGGGCAAGTTTTCCTGAAGTCTGTGTTTCTGAAGACACTTCTTTTTAGACTTTTCAGTTTATAAGTGTCATGTTAAATAAGGTAACTCTGGTGAGCATGTGCTGCCTGTTTCACAATAGTACTTGTTCTTTAAAAGTCAGATTTGTGAGTCATGCTGAGTTATTCACATAAACAAAACCTGAACCTGGCCTATGCAATAACAGAGACAAACACAGTGACATCACATGTGTCTTCTATAAAAGGCTAGAGAGATCCAGAAAGGAAGTTTCTTCAAGTATTATGGCAAAGCTGAATATTAAATATCACTCAGTTATGAGAATAGATAAAGAAGAATCTTATCTGGTAAATGTGACAAAATTGAGATATTGTCTTTAATAAGCAACAAAGTGCTGTTGATGTGAAGTTTAACTATTTAACAGTTAAAACTAAGCTGGATTATGAGCTCCACTTTACTGGCTCTGTGAAGATCTCCATATTTCCTGGGTCCCTTTTTGGACCCTCCTATGCCTTCTCTAGGCGTCAAAATACTATTTATTTTTTAGGACTAACTCTTATTCATGAGTTTCTTGATCCCTCTGATTGAAAATATGTTCTTTCTTCTTATCCTCTAATGGCAATTTTAATAAGTATCATTTATAGTCTTCAACATATCCTAGCCAAGCATGTATATTGATTATCTTTATTTCATTTCTTCTGCTGTATAATAAGTACCTGAAGACAGGGATAACTTCTTTTATCCTTTGTGACCTCACAAGGTCTAGCACGGTGCCAAGTACATAGTCTGCTTTCTCCAAATGTTTGTACAATTAAATTAAACTGAATTACATTTGAATTCATAGGGCCAGAGCTGGGATAAAGCCTGAAAAACATCTATTGATATAAACCAAAGAAATGATAATTTTAAGCATCAGAGTTAAGATGGGGGAACATGTACTTTTCAAATTTGAAAATATTTTTCTTCTTTGTTCATTGTGTATTTTGTGTGATATGACTAATATATCAAAAATGAGTTAACTATATTATGTTTTGTGCTTATGAAAATGTGTTTCCTTGTGAAAATAGTGAAAAGACTATGAAATATTACTTTCCTTCTTTTCTATGGTTACACCATCCTGAATAATATACAGGACATATTAGTGACCTGCATTAGAAAGTTGTTTTTTTTTTTGATTGTTATAAAATACTATGTTTGTATTTAAATTCCATATGTGGGTTTGATAGCACATTTGACTGTTCCCCCCTCTCCCCGCCACTTATTCAGTGGTGGAGTAAAGGTCCAGACGATGTGGAAATACTGGCATATTTTATGAGTGGACAAAGCTGAGGCCAGATAAAGCTAGGGTGAAAAAAAGATTAAAAGGACAAAGGCCAGCCCATGACACACTGTCAGTCCATGGGCCCTGGTTAAATGCTCGGCAGACTGTATCACAAACCTCTCCAAAGTAGATTTCTTAAGTAGATGCATTGCTCCAGTCTAGGGTGAGATTTTGTGTCATTAAGTGTGTATACTTCGATTGTGTTAATGAAGAGAATTTATACAGACAACATTTGAAATCTATTGATACTCTGGGTAGCACCAGTTTGTCTGGTGCTACCAATACACAGGACGAATGGATAAAGGAAATAATATTTATTGAGTACCTGCCATGTACTAGGTAATGCACCTTTAAATAAGGATTATAGTAAAATAATAAATTATTTTTAATGAATACTTACTCTGTGCACACATTGAGCCACTTAATACTTTCAGCAAACTTAAAATGTATTCTGTTCATTTTATAGTAAAGAAGTTCGGCAAACAGTAAACTGTTCAAGGTCACATAGCCAGTTAGTGCTGAAGCCAGGATTCAACCTTGACTAGTCAGGGATGGTTTGGTTTCAGGGTCAGACCTCGTCTCAGTCTAGCTCAAGGAAAGAGTTTCTTTTTTTAATAAATTTTTAATTTTAGAACAGTTTAGACAGAAATACTGTGAAGATAATGCAGAGTTCCCCTATACTCAACACTGTTTTATTTATTAACATAGTTTATTTGTATAGTTTTAGTATAGTTTATTTGTTTAAAATAATAAATCAATATTGATACCTTGTTATTAACTACATTTTAGTTTATTCAGTTTTCCTTAGTTTTTAGCTAACGTCCTTTTTCTGTCCTAGGATCCTCTTCAGGCAACCATATTAAATTTAGTTATCATGTCTCCTTGAACTCATAGGTGTGATAGTTCTACATACTTTCCTTGTTTTTGATGATATTGACAGTTTTAAGGAGTACTGGTCAGGTATTTTGTAGAATGTTCCTCAATTGCAGTTTGTCTGGTGTTTTCCTTATACTTTGACTGGGGTTATATGTTTTGGGGAGGAAGACCCTAGACATAAAGTGTCATTGTCATCAAATAATATCGGTTACATACTACCAACATGACTTATCACTGTTAATGTTGACCTTGATAACTTGACTAAGGCAGTTTTGTCTACTTTAAAATTACTTGATTTTTGTTTTCTGTTGTGGTTGTTGAAATAATGCAGAGAAATATCACAGAAATGAATTATAGCAGATTCTATAGGAATTGAAAATCATTAGGAAGCCACTGTCTCCAACATTCTTTTTGGAACTATATGGTCTCTCATTTCCTTTAGTTTGCGTGTTTTCTTCATTATCGTTTTTTATTTTTTACTAGCTGGTAATAGATTTCTGGCTCTAAGTAATTCAGTTTCCTGATTTCCCTTTTCTCCTCTCCCTCTGCTTTTTGACTTTGCTGCCAGTAACCTGTTCCACATCCCTCTCACTTTTTCCTGGTCATGGACCTGCATATGTCTCACTTTCTTCTAATTTCTTTTCTCCGTTGTTGATGCCACTTGATCCCACCTAGTGCCAGTCACTGTTTCAAGCACTTGTCCCTGAATTAATCTGATCCTTAAAGCAACCCTATGAGGTCAGTAGAATTATCCCCATTTTATACATGAGGAAATGAGGGTCCAGAGAAGGTTAAGAAACTTTCCCAAGTTACTATAAGTGATAGACCTGGCCTTGAAGCCAGGATTTTTTCAGACTCCAAACTTATGCTCGAAAGTCTAAAGGCCTAGTACCATCCTTCTTGCCATTCTTCATTGTCACACTCAAAACTCCTGACAATCCCCTGGGATTAAGAAGCTTGTTTAAGATTAGCCAGCTAGTAAGCGGTGAAGCTGGGTTTAAATCCCATATTTTCTGCAGCTTGAAGTCTGCACCAGCTTGCCTTCCAAAAATTTGTAACATAGAAATTAATGTCATTGTTTTAGGTCTGCTCTGAAGAGGTGAAAATAAAGATGTAAAATTTGTAAAACCTAACTGTCTCCGATTAAATCAGTTCAGATCTCGGCTTTGGCACTCATTGGCATTCATCTTAAGCAAGTACTCAGTACAGATAAAGGAGCTGTAGATCTGGGCCTTGTGATTAAAATTTGTATTAGGAAATCTGCAAGCCTCCTAGACGAGAAGAACAGAAAGATAAGTAAATAGTAAAGAATATGGAACCTCTGATAGGTGGCAAATATGCTGTTTTGTGAATCTTAATGGTCTAAGGTATTTATGTAAATGACTGGCCACCATGAAGGTGTTTCATGATACTCCTGATATCCTGGGATATTGAGTGATGCCTATGGCCTTAATCTTGTAGGAAATAGCCCCACTTAATCGTGGCTTTTCTTAGAATGGCAGTGGATATAATAAAGACAAAGTACTACTGGATGTAAAAGATAATGGCATTTTGGACTAGGTGGTAGCAAAGGAGATTGAGGGAAAAAAAATCAATGGTTTCAAGGTATTGAATGTGAAGTACAGATGTAGGAGTTGTTAAGGATGATGGTTGGGTGGTAGTGTCACTTAGTGAGATAGGGACACTGAAAAACCATATTGGGTTGGGGCAAGGTGAGGCGAGCATGACTATGAATTCTTTAGACATCCAAATGGGGATGTCAAGAGTAAACTATTGGATATATGACTAGAACTCAGGGAAAGATCTAGGCTGGAGATATGTATTTGTGAGTCTTTTGCATACAGCTAAGTAACACTATGGGTTTATTCAAAGCTCCTAGAATGTGCAGAGTAAAAAGGTAAGAGGATCTAATGGCTAGATAATAGCTAATTTGTAAAGGAAAAAATAAATAATAGATTAATAAATTGGAGACAAGCTGGAAAAATATCTAGGCAAATAAATATTAGAACTGGATATAATTCAGTTCTAGGAAAGACACTATTTTAATAAGAGAAAAAAATTATAGATTGACAGACCACAGAGTCATTAGTTAATTCACCAATTAATTAAACAATTAGTGAAAAATTCTTCTGTGGCAAACTACAGTGAAAAACTGGGACTATGAAGACTATTCAGAAGCTGGTTATAGATTATCCGTATTAGCCATTCTCCTCCTGATTTCTTCTGCTCTTTTATTTTTGTCATTTCTCTGCTTCTTAGTACTTCCACCAAGGACTATGCAGGAACAGGGAAAGAAAGTTATATCAAAAGCCGTAATTTTTCTGGATGCTTCCTGGTGCCAATAAATGCATGATGATGAAAGAGTAAATTATTGGGAACTGCAGTGACTTTTAAAAGTCTGTTTTTTGTTTTCGTCATTGCATATCTGAAGTTAGTGTTACTTAAGCTTGACTACAAAATATCTGGCTCCATATACTTTTCTGATCAGAGTCATTTGGTATTTTAAAGTAATTCAAGCAAATACATAATCCATCAAGAAAAGGTAAAGAAGCTAATATTGAGAAAGCAACATATACTTGCCAACTATTTAAAATTTCAACACCTTTTTATTTTCAAAACCATCTAATCATTTAAAAATTAATAACAATGTAAACTTAAATATAGTCTAGTATAAAAAAGCGTCCTGTCAACGAAAGTAGATTGCTCCAGAGGTGAAAGAAACTTGATATATCATAAATCCAATGTTGTACAGGGATGAGATCATATAAAAACTCAGATTAACTTAAAAATACTTTTAATTAGAGAGAAAACAATTCATTTTGTGAGAGTTCTTTGTTATTGAGAAACTGCTTATATTCTTAATGTATCCTAGCTAATATTGACTAAACATTATCTAGGATTATGGCTTTCAAACTATTTTATCTTTTGGTATGAAATGACATTATGCAATAGAAAGGCAATTTGTTTGCTGGCAAACATATTATTTAAATTGAATACCCTCTCTTGCTGTCCCATACCAGAAATAGGTGCCATGGAGGTGGCAAAAACCTCTCTTCTGGTATTCAGGGTTAATCCAAATGTTCTGTGCTCCAAAATACCTCCATGTCCAACCTCCACCCTCAACCAGCCGTTGTACTAAGCATTTTCCATTACTCACTTCTTTGAATAAAAGCACTAATGTATAAATACTATCTTGGAGTGATAACTTACAAAGTAATGTTTTCTAAGATAAGGCACCTCACTCTTGGGAATAATACACTGGGTATAGGAAATGGCCAATTAAACACCAGCACCATGTTAACTATTTTGGATTATATAAAAGTAGTACATTTGATCCATGTCCTCAGTCAATTTATATTCTTATTTTAAGCAATACTAAGTAGACAAGTGCTAAGTACTCATCTTAGCATTGTGAAGACATAAGAAGAAAGTAAAACCTAGAAAAACACCGTGTTCTAAACAAATGAAAAAATGACCAAAATATATTTTTTGAGCTAGGTATTTTAGTGGCTTTGTAAGGAAAATAAAAGTAGCCAGGTATTCTAGGCAGGAACTTGAAAATTTCATCCTAATGGCCCATGAACTTGCTATTCCTTGTTTAGTAATATTATAATTACTTTTTGTTTTCTGAGATAACTTATTTATTTTCCACATTTCACTTATTTATATCCATGATTGGTCTACCCTCCAAATTGACTTTGAGGTGGGTCATACTATGGAGTTTTGCTCATCTTACTGCTTATCGCACCTCAGCAATCTATCCCACCAATGGTCTCAGTCAATCTTGACCACAACTGAAGTGCTAGGAGTTACCTTAATGCCTGAGCTTACCTGTGTATGAGTAGAGAGGGGTCTGCTTGTCAAATGATACTATTCTCCTACATGTTCAGGATTGGGGAGATTACTTCTGCCAGCATAGTCCAGCTATGGACCCTGGAATATAAGTAACTTCTTTACTTTCTACTCTGCCCCCTATCCCTGAGCTTTGTTATCTGGTGCTCCTTACCAGCTTCACTCTAGCTCATTATCCAGCAGGTTCCACTTCCTCCTTGGGGACCTTAGACTTATCTGCAAGACTGACTCCTAAATGTTCTGTACAATGTCATTCTGGATGACTGTGGTCAGTAACAAAAAGTTAGATAACCAGTGAGTCGGAACATACCAAGAATGCTTGGAGAAAAATAGTTAAAGAAAAATTATATGGGTGGAAGATAGAAGTCCAATATGTTTTGATTCGATTTGGCTAAGAGTATGGTATTAAATTATCCAATCATCCATATTCATAGCCAAAAAGTCATTTTTGTGGTAGCTAAATATAAAAGAAATCTGTAATAACTAGACATCCATAAATAAAATCATCTGCTTTATAATTTTTATTGGCTACAATGAGAGGATAAAATAAATAGTATTTTGTTTCTATCATAACACAGCTATTAAGGCAGACTAGTCAGACATTATTGTAGTCCCTCCTAATTATATAATTGCTATTATATAAACCAATTTCCTTTCTGCTGGTTAAGGAAGAGACAGTCTATTTTACAGTAGTTCAACAATGTCACTCTTGTGTTAATAAAGCACTATTTATATCGTTCAGGATTCATCCATCATTTTATACTCACAAAATTTTAATCAACATTATCATTACCTCTCTACAAAAGGTAAGAATTTTACTCCTGAAGAAACATACAGGCTTGCCTTATTCTTAGGGTGACATTATATTAAGAACTTACAAAATAATTAATGAATGTTCTTTCCAGTTCGAAAAGACATTGGAATATACACTGTGTTCTTTCTTTAGGAATTATGCATTTCTAGCTTCATTCCTTGATTTGCATTAGAAGTCATTGCCTGCTTTAGAAAATCTATAGCTTTGAATTTGGGGAAATTTGAGATATTTTTAGGACATATGTAATCAAACAGGCAGAATAGATAATATTTTTTAAAACCATAGCATCTCTATAATTCTTATTCACAGTGCTTTGTAGTAAAGACTACAGATTTCCTTCTCTTCTTAGACATGGCAACTTGCTTTAATAGTGTTACCAACTCTGGCTTTCTGATGCTGGTAAAGACATTTAATGTATTTGGGCTTCAGTTCCTCTGCAAAGTAAGAAGTTGAATGAGATGTTTTTTGAGTTCTGTTTAAATTATACAGAAATTGTAAAAAGCTAGTCAAGCTGACTTTTAATGCTTATTAATGAGGGTTCTTTGAAACAGATGATGAAGAGAAAGCAGCATAACAGTGGAGGAAGAAAAACTGAAAAATCAAGAATGCGTGGGAAGACCTGGGGGTGGCTCATCATGGCTAACAGCCTGACTCCTGTTCCTCTCTCTGTTTCCGATAATTTTCTCCATGATACACTCTGAATGATCTCACACCAAGAAGAAAGTCTGGATGTGGGCTGAGGAGAAAGGGGGTGAATTTTACTGGTTGAGAATGCCAAGCTTATTCTGAAATTTATTAGTTGTACAGAACATTGTATAGTTGTTAAGGCAGGCAAAAATGCCTACTAATCCAAAATTCCTCTGTAAAGTCATTCGAGGCAAAATTTACTAATTTTTAAAAAAGATTTACTTATATCATTTACATGGTCAACAGATGTCAAACTCTTAAAACATATGCTTCTCCCCAAAATGCTGCTCAGAGGCTGTTTTTTCTCTCCTAAATTTGTATACTGGCTGCTCTTTCACTCTGTGCGTTTATTTTTTATAGCATCACCTGGAAACCTGTGATGGTCCCAAATCAGTCTGCCTGCTGGCTTAGGTACATCTCCTCTGTGACCTGTTTCCTCTGGCTCTGTGTTTGCCACAGTGTACTGTAGTGGTTTGTCTTCATTTCACTGCCCCTCAACGAGAAAAGTCCCTAGAGGACACAAATTATAACTTATTTTATTTTCCCAGAACCCAAACTGCCCCTGCTCAGAGTGAATCAGGCATGATGCTAGGGCAGGTGATGGACAGACATAGGTTCAAACTTGTTGCTTATAATTCAGTGGGGAAACCAGGAGTAAATAATGTTTACATGTCAACATACTGCAATAAATACTCTTACTGATATATGAGCCACAGGACAATAAATCATAAAGTAGGGGCAGAATATTCATAGAGTAGCTCACTTTATAATCACTGAACATTAGATTTTTCCTATCACCACTAGATACTGCAACACCAGGATGAGAAATGCTGAATTAGAGAGTCAATTTCCTTAATTCCAATGAGATAGTGATTCCCTATAGTCCTACCCAGGTGAAACACGAAGTGAGGATTTGCAAAATTGATCAGTAGGCAATAGCGCCCCTACCTTGCCTCTGACTCCAACTATGTGGCTTATACTCCAAACTGGGAGAAGATGAATGCTGAGTCCACCTCCAGGCTCTGTCCACACAATCTGTTCTCTAGGTCTGGAAATTCTCCCCTCCATTTTTGTGTCTGATGATTTCCCTCATGTCTGTGATAGACTAAAGATGGCTGAAAATCTTTATAACTCTTCTCATTGAGAGATGGGGTGTGTATCCCTTCACTTTGAATCTAGTTAGGCTCTGTCACTTCTTGATCAGTAGACTATGACAAGCCCAAGCCTCAGAGACTGGCGGTTTCCATTTCCTATCTCTTGGAATGCTAGCTCTGGAGGAAGCTAGCTGTCACATAATATGTCTGGCTACCCTAAGACTGCCATGCCTGTGAGAAGCCCAAGCCCCATGGAGAGGTCCTGAAGCACCTTTCCAGGCCTCTCCATGGGCTTGGGCTTCTCACAAGATTAGATGTCATGTGAAGAGAGGGAGAGGCCAAAGGACACTGAGGTACCAGACAAGCGAGAGAACCTCTTGAGAGTGAATGCTTCTGCCCCAGCTGCCTCAATTGGCACCACATTGGTTGGAGATGAGCCTTTCCTGAATTCCTGACCAACAAAATCAGGAGTTAAATAAGATGGGTATTTTCAGCCAGTCGGTTTTAGTGTAGTTTGTTATCAGGAATAAATACCTGAAGCAATAGCCTTCAAGACCTGATTCACATATTATTTCTCCTGGGCAGTATTTGTCCATTTTGGGAGCATAATTAGTCTTTCCCTCCACTTCTCCCATGTCCCTATGTCCAAAGCAGCAGCAGTTACCTTTTGTTGAATATCTTCTATGTGTTAGGTATAGCACGTGATGTTTTATATACATTTTCTCACTAATCTCTTAATCTATAAAGAAGACAGTCTCATTATATTGATCAGGAAGTTGGAACTCACAACTATCTAAGATTATTGAAGGTTACGTAGCAATACTTTGTGGAACTGGAATCTGAGCCTGTTTCAGTCCGATTCTTCCCTTAGTAGGGCACTGTATTCATTCAGCAATTGTCATTCTAGATTCTGACTCTTTCCTTATGAATCTTTCTCTCCCCACACCACACTGTGCAAGGGAGGGTCTCTATTATCACCATGCTCCCCCAAATCTAGCACAGCATCTAATGTTCAATCAGTGTTCCTTAAATGACTGAATTGTGCCTGCAGAACAATTTCTAGAAAATCAAAAACAATGCTCTATTCATGTAGAAACAGTTGCTTTCCAATGGAAAGGTAACAACTTTTAGCAGTCCTCTGAAATTCACATTCTGTAATCCCTCTACTGCTCTGTCCTGAGACTGTTACCAGTGGTAACAATTGGGTGTTCAGCCACCGGCCTGGCCTATCTTTACCAGAATCTTGAACAGACAATACCTCAGCAGGTTCACAGGGAGCTAATACTGTTATCTGCAGTTGCTGTGAAAAACACCTGTCTAATAAATGAGCTCGCTCTAAACAATAGTGAACTCAGTCACCTCTATAGCAAGGATATCCTTCTATCTTTTACCACTAAAGCTACGGGAATCAAGAATGCAGGGCTGGTGCTTACTTAAAAGGAGAAAGACTGATAAGAAGCATTGGGTAATGCAGCACAGGCTAGATAGAGATAAGATGTTCCAGAGGTTAGACTTTCCGATTGGCTGGTGCTCTCACCCTTATTTATTATGGACAAGAATTTTCCTTGGGTCTCCTCAATCTTGCTGTTGCTGATATTGTGCTTCCTTTGATACTTTATTGAGTGGACTCCGTAAACATTCGCCTAACAGGATTCAGCAAAGAATATTTAAGAGAAAGCAGTGTGGCCTCCTTTTGTGAAAGCAGAGCTGATGTAAGGGATTTACAAGTAATGCAAGGCAAATAAAATGCCAGATTAGAGTTTAAATCCTGCCAGATGATCTGAGATAGCGTACAAAATGTGTCCTTTTCACAAGCATGTTTGCATGCAGGAATGGTTACAATAAGGAAGGAGAAACTGTCTGCAAGAGAGATTAGACCTCGAGATGTTGCTTGCTGTGTTGTGTGGGTACCCCTCAGTGTGCAGTTAGAGACACGTGAATCATTTTGGAGAGGGTAGAGATTTTGTTAATTTTGTTCTATATTGAAAGAGAGAAATGAATTCCCATTATAGTACCTTTACATTTTGTTAATGGAGTTGATAAAAGAGAAAGATTTTGTGATGAATTTATTTTTAATTAGCTTTCTTTTCCATTCTCTGAGTACACTGAGGTTTAATAAAAGAAAAGAAAAGAAAAGAAAACTCAATCGTCATCTTATTAGGGCCAAGCAACTGTAATCTTGTGGGTTTTCTGATGTGCAGGTACCCTTTTGCTGGCCATGTGAGAGTCTGTACTCTTGTCAGTAACATGTCAGTATTACTGCTGTCTGAGGAATGTGTTTGAAACTCAAGGGGAAAATATGGATCATCCACTGCTTATATTATATTTCTTTCTTTGCATGTCTGTCATTTTCATTGGAACATTCAGTGAAATTAGGTCAGTTATGGTTTTAGTTAGCAATGCAGCTCTTGTGTTGTACACAAATCATGTGATGTTTCTAATTATCTCTGCTTTTTAACATTGATCTGAAACCAAATCCTTAATTATGCATGGCTTAGAGGTGTTTCCCTATCCCCCTCTCCTTTTTGTTTTGACTTCTTTCTGGGGCACATATGAAACTTAATCTTACAATAGCATGATATAATAATATTTTTGGCTTTATAGGCAGCTTGAAAGCTCAGGGTTAAGAGGGAAAGAAATGGATAATTACTGGATGTACAGTTGTAGATGGAAATTTTTAGAGTAATTACTTGGGTGATCCACTACTCTGCTTCTAAGAGATGGAGAGATGCTTATCTGAACTTTATAGCTGCACAGACGAGTCTTTGGAATCTCAGTGGTCTGCTTGAGGTCAAGAGCTCTAGGTTTTCTGACTCTTGAGCAGTGTTCAGTTTCCACGGGTAGGGAAGCAATTGGAAAGGATTTCTGGGGGTCTCAAAAAGTGAGCCTTGCGGTTGGCAGGAGGAGGAGAACCTGGGAAATGCAACATGATGTGTAAAGAGACAGTTTTTTTTTTTTTTTTTTTTTCCAAACCAAGTACTAACGGGAATGGCATCACAAAAGGAGGTTTTCAAAAGCATTTTTGTTGTTGACTTTTAAAAGCAGGATTGATTCTCCTAAGTCTAGTTTATCAGATATTAGTACACTCTAACTATGCCGATGTGTCTAAAGGTAGATACTAAATGACTTGAATGCTTTCAGATCTGCAACTCTGTAAAGAGACAGGAAGACCTTCAGTGTCACCCGTCCCTTTGAGGCTGGTCCATGGTAATGTTTGTTCAAAGTTGTAGTCATAGAAGAATCTTAGAAACTTAAAGGTAGAAGGAAGCTTTATGTGAGGAAAACAGAGACAATTCACTTATAACCTATCTGCTTTTTTTCTTCTTCACAAAGTATTTATTAAATGCTTAGTGGATTCTAGGAGCTATAATAAACTGTGAGGATTATTTAAGAAAAGAAAAAGTAGGGGATGATCCTTGCCCTCAAGAAGACCACAGTCTGATGAAGGAGACATACACAAGAACAAATTATTGACAGAGGTATTACAGGGATTGAATTGTGGCCCATGAAAAGATATGTCTAAGCCCTAACACCCGGTGCCTACGAATGTAAGCTTATTTGGGAATAGAATCTTTGCAGATGTAGTTAAGTACATCTTGAATTCAGGGCGGCCCCTAAATCATTGATTAGTGTCTGTATAAGAGAAAAGAGAGAGAAATTTGAGATGCAGACACATACAGAAAGAAGACCATGTGACGACAGAAGCAGAGGAATGCTAAGGTTTCCAGCAGCCATCGGAAGCTAGGAAGAGGTAAGGAAGGATTCTTCTTTAGAACCTCCAGAGGGAACCAATCTTGAGGGAACCAATCCTGCTGAAACCTTGATTTTGGACTTCTGGCCTCCAGAACTGTAAGAGCATACATTTCTGTTTTAAGCCATTTGTGGCAATTTGTTATGTCAGCCTTAAGAAACTATTACAGGTCTGTATACAATGCTGTTCAGGAAGGACCAAATAATAAGTATGTCTAAAAGAACCAGGGAGGGCTTCTCAGAGAAGGTGCTATTTAAGCAGTCTTGAAAGGAGAGCAGTTCACCAGTTGCACAAGGTGGGGAAATATATCACAGGCAGATGGAACATAATAGCAAATTCAATGTTAATAAACACAATGTCTTCAGGAAATGCTGTATAATTCAATATCACTGGAGTATAGGGTATGATGTGGGGAATGGAAGACAATAAGAAAAATTGGAGCAAAATTGTGAAGGCTTTGTATGGCATGCTAAGGTAAATGGAATTTTTCTCTAAGCTATTTATTCTTAATTTCTATGCCACAATGAAGTATGCCTGTGAGATATATTGCAAATAATTTATTATGAGCAAGGCAATGCTGAAGTTTTCTAAAATAATTTATGTTTAACTAGAGAAATTTGAAATTATTCAAGTAAATATGTCATCTGTACATACTTGAATGTTGATGTGTTTCTTCATTGGGAAAGAAATGGGTGGAGTTATGACATATATTCAGAGAGTTGTATAGAACTGTGACCTATTGGTGCATATGTTCTATGTGTTACAGAAAAGAGGTCGAGAATCACTTCTTTGGGCATTGGATATCCAACAGAGACTTTGAAGTTGAACAATGAGAAGAAGATGATTTAGACTTTTCAGGATAACTTTGAAGATAATGGTGAAAATGGACAGAATTAGAAAGATGTTTGTCTTAGGGATCTGGTAGTAGTAGTTGTGATCAGAATCAGGGGCAGTAGTGATCTTACTGGCTTTGAGGATGGAAAAGTGAGGAGGAGGGGTTCGAGAAATATTTCTGAGGTAGAAATGACTAGTCCATATGATAAAGATGATTTCTTTAAAGACTGGAGGAACAGATAAAATATGATGCCATAGGTTGAGTTAGGGACTAGGGGAGATGGAATAAGTTTGTGGGAGAAGATAAGTTTGAGTTTGGATATGTTGAATTGACAATAGGACATCCAGAAATAGGTGCCTGGGTTCTTGCAGAAGATGGAGTACTAAGTATCATCACCCATTATGGAGTCTGATACCATGATGGGGAACTGCTCAGTTGAGGAAAATCATCTAAGGTGTTAGAAGAGGGCCAAGTAAAAAGCTTTG
>NW_011888921.1:383273-388046 GCF_000151845.1 Pteropus vampyrus
ATAATTTTTTTTTATGGTGACACTGGTTAACGAAATCCAGTAAGTTTCAGGTGTACAATTTAACAGTAAGGCATATATATATATCGCACTGCGTGTTTACCTCCCGTAGAGGGCATATGTTTTAGTGAAACACAATCCAACCCACTACATTAAGTCATAGCAAATGTCAGAGAAATGAGAACTGGATATTCAATTGGATTTGACAATAAGAAGGTTATTGATGATTTGAACTAGAGCAATTTCCGCAGTGTAGTGGTCTGAAACCCAAACTAAGGGGTCAACTAAGAAAAAGAAAATTAATTATCATTCAAGATATTTGTTCAGTTTGTGACTTGAGAGACCTGTAGGTACTGTTATGGTCTAGGGTTCCTTCTAGAAGAAGGCAACATCAAGAGCACAGGAGATAAGATCGTCCAGTTTACGAATAGTCTGGCAGAGGACAAGAAAGGAAAAATTTCCCAAGGTCATATAATTGGAGTTCAGTCTAGAATACAAGATCTCTGTCTTCCATATATCTGCTCAGATTTATTTTGAAAAATACTTAAAATTATATAAAAGTAAAAACCATTTATAATCCCATAGCTTTAAAAAATAACCTGACAGAGGCCTTGAGAAGTTAGTATTCTACCTTGGGACTGAAGGGGCAAGGGGTATAGGGTAGTCAACCATTCTCCGCCCAGGCCTGAAGGGGTTTTTGGGACACAGGACTTTAGTGCTAAATCCAAGAAAATACTGGGCAAACTGGGACAAACTGGTTACTGTAATTAGAGGAGAAAGTTATTACTAGGATCCAACATGAGCTGTGGCCTGGGGACAGAGGTAGCAGGACAGAAACAGAATGTAGCTACCAATAAACCAAGGGCTTAACAGAGAAGGATTTGGGGGTGGGGGAGAAGTTGGATATAGATTTGGGGCATAAATACCCCTCTTCTCTCTCCTCCCAATCTCTAGTCTTCTGATTTAACTAGAAGGCTAAGAAACTAGTTTTGCAGCCTATCAAAGTCATTCTCCAGGGCACTCAGAAGGCCAGAGAAAGAGCAGTGGACCTCAACCTTTCTTGCACCAGGGACCAGTGCTCCTATGGAAATCTTATGCCTGATGATCTGAGATGGAGCTGAGGCGGTGTTGCAAGCACTGGGGAGAGGCTGCAAGTACAGATGAAGCTTTGCTTTCCAGCTGCCGCTCACCTCTTGCTGTGCGTCCTGGTTCCTAACAAGACATGGATTGATATCAGTCCATGGCCTGAGGGTTGGGGACCACTGATCTAGAGGAACAAATAGTAAATAACCACCAGAAGCATCAACTGTGTGCTATACATTGTGCTTGGTGCTTTATGTAAGTTATCTCCTTTAATCCTCAAAACCACTTTGAGAGGTAAAGATCATTAATCTCAGCATTTACAGATGAGGGAATTTAGGCTCAGTGAAGTAATTTCATCAAAGAATGTTTTCTTATGACAGACAGGACACAAAAGAATGCCTAAATTTCCTCTTAAATCACGCAATCATCCTAGTTACTCAGACCTGACTTAGGTGTCTTTATATATTTGTAGCGACAACTTTATTGATAATTTCTAGGGGTACTTTTACATATTTTTCACTTCATCCTTACATAAAGAATTTAAATTATATTATTAAAATATATATAATTTAATAAAAAGTCAAGAACAGCAAAATGTAGATTTGAAAACAGTCAAAGATTGCAGAAAAAACAAGTAGAATATAGATGCTTAAGTTGTAAAGTATTATCAGTTGTTATATAATTTGGGCTAAAATTTGCTCTGAATTTTCTGGTAGTTAAAACAAAAAGTTAAGCATGGGCAGTCACATAGTTCTTGTTCACAGAAAATAAAAATGAGCACTTACTGTGAGATAAATACTGTTCTAAGTTCTTTACATATCCATCTCATTTGACCCCCAACAGCAGCCCTCATTTTTTAGATGAGGAAAAAAGGCACTGAGAGGTTAAGTAGTTTGCCCATGAGCATATAGACAGTAACTGGTAGAGTTGGGTTTCAAAATCAATCTGACTCCAAGATCTGCACCTTTACTATACTATGTTATTTCTAAAGTAAACCGTATCTGTTCCTGAGAAAAAGAAAACTTTTCTAAGTACTTAGTTCTATGTTTTCCATTGTGGGTCAGTATATAGAGAATGCTGAAAGAAATAGTGGACTAAGTTCTTACTGACCCTACTTTGCTGGAAAAATATTTAATAAGAATGCAAGTCAGGAGATAGGCTTCTTCAGGAAGCCAAGATGACATGGTCTATGCTTGGGTAATTGCATCTATGTAGGAATCTTTGTTAGTCTCCCCAACGGTTTCCATGTTCATGAAATACCTTTTATTTTCTTATGTATGCTACAATATAATATATAAGCTATGTATGTCTGTGCTACAATGCTAGTGAAAAGGATGACTGGAGAAAGAAGGAAACACTGATTTTTTTTATAGAAAAGCACAGTAATGCAAAGTAATTAAATGACCAGGATTTGGACTAGGGATTTGATATTATGGACTGAAAAGCTTCAGAGGTGGTTATCAGTTGGCATGTTGGCCCGCAGTTATGGCATAAATACATGGATCTTAATATTTTGTCATGACTTATTTATGCTATGTTGAAAGGAACATGGAGGAAACACATTTTGACTAATATATTTTCATGTCATATACATAGAATTTAGAAAGATTTTGGTCTGTGCATACTTGATTAGCACACATACATTCAAGTAACAGTAGGCTTCTACTTCAGACATTAGTCAGAATGGCTTTAGTTTTGATTGATTGATTTTGGATGGATAGTTTGAGTTTTGGAGAGGTCATTTATTCCATCCTCACTGCATGCAGGTCTGGTATATAAGCACTCTTGGAAGGTAGAAGACCTGTCACAGGCATAGGTTGTTGACTGCTGGGAATATTTAAGCTAAAAATACATCAGACAGAGGCAAGGACATCGCTATGCTTCATTTTTTACTGCACTGATTTTTTTTGGCTTTGGTTTTTGTGACTAAATTTAAATGTGGGAGGATCTTGTGGGTGTGTGTATTCTACATGAGAAAAAAAGTTGTTTGATAATGCTATGAAATTTTTATTTCTTCAATCAGGTACCTGGCAATTCACATGGTATTAAGCCACAAACATTACCTCATAAATGGCACCATGGAAATGTGTCAACAAAATTCAGCCTACTCAAATCAAGTCTTAGAATAACAGCTGCTGGTGCTCTGGCTCAAGAAGCAGGTGTGAGACCACCTACAGTACCAGCTCAGAAAGCATCCTGTCAGTATGAAACCAGCCTGTGCTTTTCCCAAAGTGCCAAATAACGCAGCAGATAGGGCAACAACATGAAGATAAAAAGTTAATACAATTTACTTTTTGCAAACATTTGGGTTAGTGCCAGAGAAACAAATTAATTATAAAATAACTGCTCAAACTAAAGCATTCAGCCTGCAGCTAATATACCAGGGCCTGTTCCTGAACATTCATGTTTTTCTGTTTATGGTTTACCAAGCTATGAAAATCCCTATTGATGGAGGTAGGGAAGAGATAGGGTTAGTTTAATCCATTGTAGGACAGCACTTTGCATCTGTTTTTACGAGAAAGAACATGTAATATAAACTGTATGTGTGTGTGCTTTGGCGGGGGGAGAACTGATTAAGAGTGGAAAACTGAGAGGGCCATCAAACATGGAGGGAGCTCCTCAGTCAGGGAGGTCCACTGTTTTATTGCGTGAGAGCTGTATAACCCACTGCCAAAGGGGAAATGGGCTCCACCCTACCTGCTCAAATGAAAGCTGAAAAGCAAAAGACAAATCAAGGAGTCATTAGGAAATCCTTGTCTAAAACACAGAAGTATCATAAGAACTCCCTGCTATCTTTCATGGGATGGCCTTTCACCCTTGGAGTTCTGAGAGACTGGCAACAAAATGTCTACGGCGCTGGAAAAGACATTTTGCAAACTCTTGTAAAATCTTGAAAATTTGGCTTGCATTTGCTTCCACCCAGATCTAGTTGGGAAAAATTTTTTTTTAAATCACTGCATGCTTTTAATAGCAATTTATCTTGAAGCTCTGGTTAATTTTATAGTATATTAAAAGTCTAAGGTTTTATGGTACAACTGAGTGTGGGCCAGAATTAAGTGTTGGAGAAAGGAGCAAGCTGGCTGACCATACTGCAGGAAGCTAGAGGCAGAAGGGAGGCAAGAAAAATTTCTGCCTTTATGAATTTCATCTTGATTTGAAGGATGCCTGGATTTGAGGGACTACATATACTCTGAGTAAGGTTGTCTATGATGACTAATAGCATAGCGTGTGGTGATCTAGGAGTGTTTTATTATGTCGTTCTAAGGCATTTTTCACCCATTGGAATTTGTTTTTAGTGAAATTGATATCTCTGAATAAAATGTAAAGTTTCAGTACTAAGGCAGCAATAATTACACTGATTAAAATTGAATCTCATTATATTTATTCTCTTTGGAAATTCAGCATCCTCTGATAAAGGAAGGCAAATCAAGCAAGGTATCACTATATCATTCTTAGTTCAGACCCAACTCTTATATTTGGACTGCCTGGGACCAGGTAGAAGATAGATTATTGCAATAAAAAATGGAAATCTAAGGAGATATTCTAAGACTCCTTTCCTGCATAAGAATGACTTTGGAATGGCCCAGTAAAAGAGAAAAAATATCATTCTGTATAAGTGCTGGACAATTCTATTCATCAGATATTTAATTTTTAAAAATTAATAAACTTTAATTTCTTAGAGCAATTTTAGGG
>NW_011888921.1:389121-399693 GCF_000151845.1 Pteropus vampyrus
TGACAGAGTATGCCCTTCGTTCTAGGAGAACCCATTCTTCTGAATTTCCTAGATGTTTAGACTATATTTGTAGTGAAGACAGAGCTTCTGTTCAGTCACAGCAAGTTCTATTCTCTGTACTGCTGGATTGGATTTTTTGGTGGAAAGAGAGCTTCCCACTGAAAGAAAATTTCCAGAAGTCAAGGCTTTCACACGAAGAATTCGAATGTCATTAATACGCCATTATACTCTAGAGTGCTGGGTATTATTTTACTATAAAGGACAGTCTGTACTGGTAAATTTTAGCTTTTGTTAGTAAACTTAAAGGAAGTCTTTAGGTTTGATAGTGAGAGAAGAAAAGAAGTTTCACATAAAAGGCAAAATAGGCACAGAAAAGATATTTAAAGATAGTATAAGGATGTTAAGTTTTAGGGCCATTAAAAACAATTAATTATATAACCACGGTGTATATTAAAGCGGATTAGGGAGATGATTACTACTTTTCCAATCCTCTTGGATTTAGGACAGTTGACTTTGAATATTTTCCAGTTTGATGCTGAATGTCACAAGGAGACACATGGGTTTCACAGTTTGTTAATAATGTGTTGTTAGCATTTAGTTGAGTACTGACATGGAAGAGCTGGTGCTGCTGACTCAGTGCAATAAACATTTGACTCATCCTGACAGAGCCTCTTTTTCATGATGAAGGGTACCACCTGCCAGAGATATTGCCAACGATTGATTCCTAAAGCATCAGCACCAATCAATTTCAGATTCTCTCACACTGCCTGCTGCCTTTTTAATTCCAGAATGTTCCATCTCATGATGTTCAGTGCTGGAATGCTTTTACTCTGGTGTTTCACTCCATGTCCCTGTTCCAAATTCTCAGCCTTTCAATTCTTCCATTTTGAACAGAAAAATAAATTTTATTACAAAGTTGATTTCTGTTAGGCATTATGAGCAGGGCATGTAGAAATTCCAAGAATAGTCCCTGAAAAATCATCTGTCTAAACACAAAGAGAATCAAGTAAACAGTCATATTGAATTAAAACAGATTAAGCGTTTGCATATGTCAAGCTCTGAGTGAGGTACTTAGGATATACAGACGAATAAGACACAGCCCCTAAGCTTGAGGAATTGGTAGTGAGAATGCTAGAAAGCCTTGTAAGCAAATGCTTATAGTATAGCCTGATATGGGCAAGTGTATAAATATCAACATCAGAATAAATTTGTGGTGGGACCAATGTGGGGTGTATGTCATGGAAGGCTCCATTTAGTTTGCTAGATGGACAAAAGGAGGTAGGAATGGGCATTCTTGGCTGAAAGGACTGCATGTCCTAGTCACAGAAGTAAATCTGTTATAGTAACTAGATATTTATAATTGCCAGAACATAGATAGGAGGGTGAGGGTAGGACAGCTGAGTGGCTGGAGATACAAATAAAATCACATCAGGAAACAGTTTTTATATCATTAAGGAATTTGTGTTTGTCTTGTATACCAGAGGTCCCCAATCCCCGGGTCATGGACTGGTACTGGTCTGTTGCCTGTAAAGAACTAGGCCGCACAGCAGGAGTTGAGTGGTGAGTGAAGGAGCTAATCTTCATCTGTATTTGCAGCCACTCCCCCGGAGCTAGCAACACCGCCTTAGCTCCACCTCAGATCATCAGGAATTAGGTTCTCATAGGAGCATCCTGTCCCTTGTGCTGAAAAGGTTGGGGCCACCATGTGGACAATGGGAAGGCATTACAATATTTAATCAGCAGAACGACTTAAGTACCTTTACCTTTAGAAAGGTATTTGTGAACATAATAGAAAGTGATTTAGAAGAAGACAAGATTGGACAGAGAGAAACCAGTTAGGAAGCTATCATTCATATTTCAGCTGAGAGATGGTAGCTTCAATAATAAAGAATATTGAAAACATGAAACAGAGAGGACAGCGTTAGATGGAAAATGGACAGAACTTAAAGACGTGGTTGCATGCAGGGGCCAGAGAGTAATCTAGGTGACTCCCAGCTTTCTGTCATGGGGAAGTAGTCATGATTACACAGACGTCACAAGTGGGGTGGAGATTTCATGAGGAGAAGCCAGATTTGTGAGTTATGTGGTGGGGTGGTAATTGTGGTGGCATTGAGATAAAGAATTCAGGGCTTGGCACTCTGCATTTGGAATATCTGTGGGAGAGGAGGTGGGAGAGTCCAGTAGATAGTGAGATGTAAGCATCTGGGCTGGTTGGTCATATTGGCATACCTAATAGGTATTTTTAGCTTGAGGTGTTCTGTTTTTTGAAAAAAAAAAAAAAGACACTAAAACTTTATTATTTGATGCTACTTATTTGGAGTTCAGCTTGTTTGCTTGTTCTTAAGATATCTGTTATTCCAAATGACACCAGAAATATTCATTCTAGTTTTTATTTTAAGTACTTAAGGGTAAGATAAATATCTGTTCCTAGTCTTCTTCTTTACCTTTTGTGGTGGAGAATGTTGATAGCACCTACTTTGAATTAAGCAGAAATATGCCCCCCTGTCTAATATTCCAACTTCGTCTTATGCTGCTTTCTCTCTCTCTTTCACCATGCTCTAGTCACCACAATAAATGCAACACCTGTCCTGTGTTATCTAAACCCCACGGCAACTCACTACAGTAAATGCCTTTTAGCTCCATTTTAAAGATGAGCAAATAGGCTGAGGTGAGGTAAGTGAATTATCCATTGACAGAGCTGGAATTTGCAGAGCTAGAATTTGAATCTAATTTCAATGCCTATATTCTTAACAACTAACATATTGACATATATTTCTCCTGATTTATTTAAATAAGTCAAAGTAATTTTTTGATATATTTAATGACATTCATTTAACAAGGGAATTCAACATAGCTCTAGCACTTTTATTTTTAATACCTCATTTGCAATACAAAGATCTATAACATATCTTTTGGACTGGCCCAAGATGATGTTTCTACTTATATAAAAAAGATAAGAGCCTCGTTTTGAGGTTCTTTAGCTGGAAACATCTCCATTTGCCAACCTTACTGTGGTGGAGAAGTAGTGGATTGCATTTGAGAACATGAGATGTGTGGTCTGGGAGCCCTGAGTCTAGTCTGGCTCTTGCTTTGTGTGTACCTTTAAGCAAATTGCTTCACCTTTTTGGGCCACAGTTCCTTTTCCATGAGATGAGAGCTTTATGTTGAGATCAGTAATTTCTAAACTTTTTGTAGCAACAGACTTTTCTTCTGATGACAGCTTAAAAATAAGCTCAACATAAAAGACAGATAAAGGACAAGTGCTTGATTTGAAAGAGGATCTATAGAGCCCCAATTGTCCCTTTTCAGGTTCTGGGAAAGTGCCTCGGAGTACAGCTGGAAAACCACTGAATTATATGATCTCTAATAGTGACTTTAATATTATCTGATAGGCCCTTGATCAAAGCTGTGGTAGTATTTTGTTTTCTAATAATTTTATCTATTATTGACACATAATAAAATGCATATCTTTAAAGTGTACAATTTGATCAGTTTTGACATATGTATGCATGCATGAAAGTATCACTTATCAAGATAATGAACAAACCCATCACCCTCAACACTTTCCTTGTGACCGTCTCCATCCTATACCACATTGCCAGATAAGCACTGACCTATTGTTGCCAATGCAGGATAGTTTGCATGTTCTAGAATTTTCTGTAAATGTATTAATAGAGTACATACTCTTTTTATGTCTGGCTTCTTTTACTCAGCATAATTATTTCAAGATTAATCCACAGAATGTCTATCAGTAGTTCCTTTCTTTTTACAACAGTATTCTGTTGTATAGATATACCACTTTGTCCATTCATCTGTTGGTGGACACTTTGGATGTTTCCAGCTTTTGACTATTAAAATAAATCTGCTATAAACATTCATGCACAAGTCTTATATGGGCATATGGCATATGCTTTCTTTTCTCTTGGGTAAATACCTAGGAATGGAATGGCTAGGTCACATGGTTGGTGTATGTTTAACTTTCTATGAAGCTGCCAACCGTTTTCCAAAATGATTGTATAATTTTACATTCCTACTGGCAATGTATGATAGTTCCAGGTCCTCTATGTCCTTTAAGCACTTGCTATGGGCAGACTTGTTAATTTTAGTCATTCTGCCAGACGTGTACTGCTATTTCATTGCGGTTTTGTATTTCCCCAGTGACTAATGATGTAGAACACCGTTTCATGAACTTATTTGTCACATGTAAAACTTCTCTGGTAAAGTGTCTGTTCAAATTATGCCTATTTTTAAAAATTGGCATTATTATTGAATTTTAGAGAGTTATTTGTATATTCTTGGTATAAGCCCTTCGTCAGATATATGATTTGCAAATATTTTTTTCTCAGTCTGTGGCTTGTCTTTTCATTCTCTAAACAGCATCTTTAAAAGAACATTTTTAACTTTGATGAAGTTGAACTTGTCAATATGTCCTTCTATACAGATGCTTTTGATGTATCCAATGTATGCATTTAGTGTTACAAATTTCCCTATAAATCCTGCTTCAGTGGCATCCCATAATAATGTTATATCCTCATCTTCATTTAGTTGGCAATACTTTCTAATTTCCCTTTTGATTTCTTCTATGACACCATAGGTTATTTAGAAGTGTATTATTTAATTTCCTGATAGTTGAAAGTTTTCCATATAATTTCATGTTATCGATTTCTAATTTTATTCCACTCTGGTCAGAATATACTTTGTATGAATTAAAATTTCTTAAGTTATTGAGACTTGTTTTATGGCCAGAATATATTCTATCTTGGAAAATTTTCTTGTGAACTTGAATGTGTATTCTGCTGTTGTTGGGTAGTGTGCTCTATAAAGATGTCAATTAGGTCAAGTTGTTGATAGTGTTATTAAGTTGTCTGTAACCTTACTGATTTTCTGTCTACCTATTTTTATCAATTATTGAGGGATGTGTATTGGAATCTCTCAATTATGAACCTGTCTATTTCCCCCTGCACTTCTACCAGTTTCTGTTTCATGCTGAGGCTCTGTTATTAGGTGTTTAAATGATTATGTACCTCTTAATGAATTGACCCCTTTATTATTATGAAGCAACTTTTTTATTCCTAGTAATGTTTAGTTTGAAATCTGCTTTCCTTTGATTTATTTTAGCATTTCCAATCTTTTATTTTTTAAACTATATGTGTCTTTATACTTAAAGTACATTTCTTGTAGAAGCATAAAATTAGGTTTTGTTTTTTAAATTCAGTCTGACAGTCTCTGCCCTTTAATTGGGGTATGTAGGCCATTTGCATTTAATGAGATTATTAATATGATTTAGGTTTAAACCTACCTTATTTGTCTCATCTGTTCTTTGTTCCCTTTGTCCTCCTTTTCTGCCTTTTGAATTAACTAAATATTTTTTAAGGTTCTATTTTATCTCATTTTCTGGCTTATTAGCTGTAACCCTGTATTATTATTTCAGTGGTTCTTTTTTGATTTACAGTATACATCTTTAACTTATCAAAGTGAATTTTCAAGTGATATTCAACCACTTTAATAATTATCGATGAAGCTTTTAATAGTATACTTCCATTTCTCGCTTTCCAACCTTTGTGCTATTGTTGGTATTCCTTTTACTTTTACATGTTACATTGTTATTATTTTTGTTAACCATCAATAATAAAAAGATTTAAACAATAATAAAAACATGTTATGTATTTACCATGTAGCTACCATTCTCAGCACTCTTCACTCCTTTACATAGATTCATGTTTCCATCTGTTATTATTTTCTTTATGCCAGAAGGACTTCCTTTAACACTTCTTGTAATGTAGGTTGCAGATAATATATTCTTTGAACTTTTATGTCTGGAAAAGTATGTGTTTCACCTTTGGTTGTGAAAGGTAGTTTTATAGAATACAAAATGGACATTTTTTTCTTTTAGTACTTTTAAGATGTTGCTGCACTCTTCTTGCACAAATTCTGATAAGAAATTGGCTGTCATCCTTACTTTTTATGTAACTTATTATTATTATTATTATTATTTTGGCTACTTTTAAGATTTTCTCTTTATCCTTGGTGCTCAGTTGTGTACTGGCCACTTTGGGTAAAGGAAACTGAGACTAGGCATATATATTAGGATATGAGCTGTAGAATGCAGACCACCCTGGAAAGTGGCTGGCCAGCATCCCACTGGAAGGGCAGGAACCTCAAGTCAGAAGTCTAGTGGTACAGGGTGGACCATATGACCAAAGGTAGGGGCACATCGATTCTAGACATTGCCATGTTTCTGGCATCATGACTCATACTAGAACTCTGTAGTTGATGACCGAAGTATGGAGTAGGAAGTGGGTGTGGCTGAACATTACCAGAAAGCATCAGAGATAGTACTGGAAGGACTAGGAGATGGCAGATATCAAAATAACCCAAAGTAAGTGAGAATATAGCAAAATAATGGAAGTGATAAAGGGGAGTTGAAGATATAATTTTTAGACTTTAACTCTACAAAGAAAACATTTAGACCTGTGTGTATATATGTGCATGTGTGTGTAGATTTGTCTAGTAGAATTCCATTACATTTTTAAAGCTGTTCTTTCCAAATGTGCAAAAAAAAAAAAAAAGCAAAAAAAAAAAAGCACTGTGTACAAGATAACTAACTTATAAAATATTTTTGGAAAACGTTTTTTAATATCACAGACTAATAGTATTATTAAAGAACTGAGAGCCTTTGAAATAGTATCAGGAAATAAAAAATACTCAAACAAAACAAAACAAACAAACAAAAACCCCTACTCTTCTCATATGGTCAATAAAAAAAATTCTTTTAATGTTTACATTTGATATAATATTTTTTTTGACTTTCTATTGTTTGCCTCTTGTTATGTATAGACAAGTTCCTGCTGCCTATAGTTATCTTCAAAAACAGGGAGTTCCTTTAAAAGCTTTTATTTAATCTGGTTAAATACATTACTAGTCATCTTTAAGCAGGGACAAGTCCAAAGTTGCTACATGAAGGATAGTTCATAATAGTTTTTTAGCAACAACTTTCTAATTTTCTTGCCAAACTAGTCAGCAGTCTGGCAGTTTGGTTTTTGCAATGAATCAGAATTATGTGCCAGGCCATTTGCACCATCTGCTACAGCAGTGTCACAGGAGAGAGACTGTGGACACCTGGTGGGTTGACTGTTGAAATGTCAGCTTGAGGGCAAACACAAGCTCCAGTGATGAAAGGCCAAGAAAGCAAAAAGCCTGGGAGTACAAGAAGCTGCTGGTAGCAGCAAGAGGCACACCTGTTTTTGAACTCGGAAAAATGTATGTATGCATGTGTGTATGTAGGTATGATGTACGTATGTATGTAGATATGTATGTATGTATGTATTTTCAGCATAAGTGACTTTTCAGAATCTGAATGACAGGATGAGATTAAATTCTTGGGAAAGGTAAAAGACCATCAGATAACATTACACATACAAGTTCTAGTAAAGGCAATTGATCCTATCTGTAGAAAGAACTGTAAAATATGCTATATTTATGTTTTCTATGGGTGACTTGGAGTGAGGTTTCCCCAACTGCATCCTTTGGGAATAAATCTGTAACCACAGGTTCAGAAAAGCTCTTTTAATTCTCCTCATGGCATATGTTATCCAACACACTTATTTTTTTTTCTTTTAAGATTTATTTAATATATCTCCAGTTTTTAAGGTGATTAAAACATCCAGTAGTTGAAACCCACTGAGAAGTACCTAAAGATGTTGGTTGTGAGTAACACAAAACACCTGGCCATGATGGGAGAGGAATTATGAGCCATTTTCCAGTTATGGGCTCTTGAAGTTGGTTTGCTACAGTGACAGTTCCCTGTAAAAATAAAAATAACTATCTTCTGTATGCCTTTATCCAGCTTAACTGTACACATGCATACTCATGTGCACACACACTTTTTTTTCCTTTTCTCTAGCGGTATACAAAGAGTAAAGATCATCATCAGTATCGTGCTTGAAGGGATTCTAAACTTGTTAGAGTTCAAGGTCATATAGTCAGTAGTGGAGCCAGCTTTCAAGGCCAGATCCTCCCAGCCCCAAGTTTCATGTGTAATTACGTTGCCATACTGCATTGTGAGATCTTGGTACATCAGTTTCAACTTGCCCATTGTTGGCCGAGGGATGTTCTGTAGCAGCATGTACTTGATCTCATTGGCATCTATTTCAAAAATTCAGCTCCCACCCCAAGCGTGTCTCACTTCCTATAAAAGTAAACTTAATGTAATGACCATAAGTTCAGTTCTTTTTCTGGCTGCTTACCTCTATTTTTTTTCATTTCTTCTCTCTCATATCTCTCAAATCTGTGTCCATTTTTTTTTCTTGTCTTACTTTAAGCTCCTACATTTTTTATATAGAACTTTACAACTTCCCAATAGGCTTTCCTTTTCCTCCTTATGGCACACAACATAGCTTATAACCTGACCTCTTAAACCTTGCGTTCTCCCCAGCATCCTGAACTACCTGCTGTTTTCTAAGTTTAAAATGTTTGAGACTGTTTTGTACTCCTGGGGGCTTCTCTCTTCTCTGCTCTAAGCCTCTCATCTTAACCTGCTTGATGAATTTACTCCTAAAACTCGGTGCTAAAGCCTCCACTTCCATGAAGCCTTCACTGTTTTTAAGCTTTCTTCCATGTTCTTTATCTATCTTGTTTATCCAATTCCATCGCTCTAATTATTTGTTAATTGCCTGTCAGCCCCGATATACTGTGAGCACTTTGAAGGCAGAGCCTGAGTTATATTCATCTCGGCAGCCCCAGAATCAGCACAGTGCTTGGAAAATAAGAGGTGCTTAGTGAGAGTTTTTTGAGCGCATTGTTCCTGAATGCCTTCTGAAACCTTCAAGAAGTATTATTGGTGCTTGGGGGAAGTATTTTATCTGTGGTGTGTCTTCAAGGGAGATGTTTGAACGCAACTGGAAGCTGCTGAAAGGAACTTGACAAACTACTTTGTAAACATAACTAAATGTCTTGGAATTGACAGTTTCTCAACTCTTATGTTAGGGGATCAGAGACTTAAATTGCCATATACATGTAGATTATTCTAGTCGTTGCAGCCCAGAGAGCTTTTTGGAGAGCTATACCACGACCCCGGAGTACCTATTAAACATGCCTGCTTGCATACCTACCAAGATCTCCTAATTCTCCTCCTAACCACTGCAAAGAAGAATGAATGGTACCTAAATACCCAAGCAACAACCTGGGAGAACATCTGTTCTCCCTCATTCTCCCACATTCAACAATCACCAAATTCAGCTAATCTCTCTCCTGAATGATGTTGTAAATCTATTCTCTTTGCTCCAGTTTTATAGCCATTTCTCCCTTCAAGGGTCCCCATTTTTCTCTCTGGATAACTAAAAATGGCTTTAAATTGTATTATCTCCTCCACCATCTGTTTTCTACTGTGCAGTTGAGTGATTTTTTTTTTTTCTTGAAGAGCAAATTTGATCATGTATTGGTTCTACGTAAAGCTTCCTGTGACTCTCCATTCCCCTAAGAATAAAGTCTGAATTCCTCAGCCTGGCATCTGAGGCCCTGGTGTTATGTCTGCTTTTATCTCTAGCTGAGTTCCACTTACTGCCCCCCTCTGCCCCACCCCCTGTGCTTTAGCCATACTGAATTACTTGCTTTTTCCCCCAAAAGTAACAGATATTTTTGTCTTCAGGTTGTTGAACAGAATGTTCTCTTACTTTAGAACTTCTAAACCCACCTACCTTCCCACTCCCACCTTCAACTTCCTTCTCATCTTTCAGTCCTTAACTTAAACATTATCTCTTTGGGAAGAATTTCTTTATACTCCCAAATTGGGTTAACTGCTTCTTTAAGTGTCCCATGAATACATCTGTTATGATTCTTACCACAAATGTTGTGGTGATCTGATTTGTGCTTGTCTCTCTCACTAGACTGTGAATTCATTGTACAAGGCTAGGTCTTATGCATTATTATAATCCTAGCTTTTAACATAGGGTCTGGACATAGAAGTTGCTCAAGGAGCATTGTTCACTAAACAAATAATTGTTAATACATAGCCACATAAATGCATTGGGTGATTTGCAAGTACTTTGGAGATCTGCTCAGACAAAACTTTTCATAACTCATACAACCTAGACATTTGTTTTAACCTGGATACTTAAAACATTAAAAAAAATACTCACCTACTTCATTCAAATCTTTATCTGTTTTCTTAAGAAGGGTAAAAGAGTCAGTCCAGTCTTATAAGGAGTGAGAAGGGTCTGGGGGTGTGCAGCCTGGCCCTGCAGTGCATATGAAGGACGGGTATTGTCTTGCTTTCTGCCAATTAAAATAAAGGTAAAGGGAAAGTGAAACTAGGAGAGAGTTCACATATCTTCTTATGGCAGGAGCAAATTATGAGTTTAAGACGAAGATTCAGTAGAAAATATTTTGACCTTGAATAATAAAAAGTTTGAGAAAATTTTGTGTCGATAGAGAAATAATACTAACCTTCTTGCCCTAGGTTACTGCTGAGGGCAGTATTTACAAATGATTTCCATTTTGAATATGTAAGACTTCATTTAAAAGATGTTGAAACTCAGCTATCATTATCTACACTGACCTCCTTTGCCTAGTTTC
>NW_011888921.1:400063-423860 GCF_000151845.1 Pteropus vampyrus
GCCTGAGATGGAGTTGCTGCTTTTGAGGAGAGCCTGGACTCATAGGACAGAAACACTTATAGACTTCATTATAATTCAGCATGATGGGTAGAGTGACTAATTCTGCTTGGGGGAGAGAAGGGAAGGCTTCAGGGTAAAGCGACTTTTAACTTGCATTAACTCCTTAAAGGAGTTTTTCAGGCTTTGGTTGAAAGTAGAGGGTACAGAGTGGGGAGTGGGATGGGTTTGAAGAGAACATTCTAGCCATCAGGGGTAATACCAACAAAGCAGAGAAATACAAATGTACATGGAACGTTAGGAAAAATGGTGGGTGTTTTGTAAGGGCAGTGGAATAAGAAGTTTGGAAAAGGAATGACTAAAGATAAAGCTACAAAAGTGGGCTGTTTTCAATTTTTGAAAAACATGGCGTAATAAGTTTAAGACATTATCAGCAGATTTTATTCATATCTCAGACACCTTTTAAAATTAATTTTAAATTCAATCAAAATTTTATACATAAATATATGCACATGTTCTTAAATTAAAAAGACAAATACTTCTATCAGAGTTACTACAAAATTTTATTCATTTATTCATTTATATGTCAAACACTAAGATTGCTCTTCTTATATGCCAGATGCTCTACTAAATATTTTACCAATATTGCTTCATTTTCAACAAAACACAGAAGTCTTCTTTTTGTCTCTACATCATGTACTAGATTCTTATTCCACAGGGATAGCTATTTGAAGCTATTTTAGTTGTTTCTTTGGATGTTTTCCTTTGTGTTTCTAAATAACAGGCTTAGACTGCTATTTATTGATGTATATCCATTGAATACCTGCTATTATATAGTTATGTTGTTATTTTTGGTTAGATCAATATTCACTATTGACATTATGCTCATGCAATTGTAACTCACAGATGAGTCATATAGAAATCTATGGTAAGTTTAATTTTTTTGTGAAAGTTTTCCTCCTTTTCTGAACTTTGCAATTGTCTTCGTACTTGCTTCCTTTTCTATGTACTCATCACTGATTCTCAACAATTTTTGTCGGAGTGTTAGTATCAAATACATTAGGGATTTTATCAGTTTCTCCTTTGTTGAAGAGGTCTCTCCCGGCACCCTTTGCTCTTCTGCTGGAGTCTAAGCCTCTGGCTCCCTGGGACTGCTGCCCAGTTGCTGCTGTAAAATCCCCCTTGGGCCATCATTCTGGGGATTCTTCTCACTTGTTTCCTGGATTAAGTTCCCTACTTCTTGGATTCCACATAGTCCTTTCTTGGTTTACTCGCTTATTTTGATAGAACATCTGTTCTAGTAGTTTCCAAAGAAATTGTGTATATAAAACTTTCATAGATATTGAATATCTGAAAATATCTTTATTCTGCCTTTATTGATTTTGGCTGAAATGGAATTTTGAAAGTGTTAGTCCTTTTTCTATTAACACCATTTAGATTCCCATTGTTTTGCATGAAACCTGTTTTTGTTTTCTCTCCTCCAAGTTTATAAGATCTCTTTGTCCTTAGTGTTTTAAAATTTTATCATAACCTGTCTTAGCATAGTTTTTTTCACTCTGTTTTGGGTCGTCAATGAATCTTTCAATTTGGAGACTCTCACGTTCAATTCTGGCAAGTTATATTGAATATTTCCTTTTTTATTTCCTTTCTCGTTCATTATGCAACTCCAAATATTTTGTTGTTAAAACTCCTAGACTTCCTTCTCTTAAATTTTAAATACCTCAGTGAGAAATAATATAAAGATTATGTGAACACTAACACTCAGTGATAACTCAGGCAGGAGAATGAAGTAATGTCAAATGGTTGAGTCCATCTTTTTTCACATATTAACAATACGAAAGGCCATTTAAAATACATGGCTGCTTAAATAGCTGGCCAGCTATCTAGAAAATTCAGATGCAAACCTCTAGCTTTCTAGAACATTCTAGAGCATGTGCCTTTCAAGGCTCTACCTCATAAAACTGGCTTCATGTGTCTTAGGTGTTTATATCACAGAAATTATATCTAATATTAGAAATTTTAAAAAATTTAAATTTGTCCAGATAAAGATAAACTTGTGTATTCACCTAATAAAAGAAGGCCCAACCAGGAAGATTTCAAATTCTATGGAGCATATCACACTCAAAATTTCTTTTAGAATAGGAGAACAGCTAGAAGAGGTAGGTCTTTCCCCATTCCTTCTGGAAACTTGGTTTCTAGCACTATATCCCCTCCCATAAGGCTTCATAGAAAGAAAACTAATTCCTCCAAATAAGAGCTGAGGTCTTTGACTTGGATAAGAATTTGTGATGTTGGCGTTGTTGGAACTTGCATATACCTAAGGAAGCCAGTTAAACTTATGTCCAGTATTTGGAGATGAAATCACTCTTGCTCTGTTATTAAGTTTTCCAACCTGAGTCATGACAGAAAAGGCAGCCTCCAGCCAGAAGACATCAGATTCATGTTTTTAAAAGGCCTATTTGTGATAATGTCCACATTGGCTAGCTTATCTTCTGTTGTAACATTGGCAAAAAGCCATTCCAAGAAGATCTCCTCTGAATCTGCTGAGAATGGGAAAGACCACTCTGGAAATAACTAAGTATGAAAGGAGTGGATGAGTTTATAAGTGGTGCAAACGTTCTATCCAAGGGACATTTACTTTCCCTTCCCCTCTGAGGAGTTTCAGTGTCATCTATCTCCTCACCCAGGCGTGGCCACTGGTATTACAGAAAAGGGTAATTTTTGCTGATCTCCTACTTATCATTTCTCCTTGGCTTGTAGAATAGTATTGATCTTCCTTCTTTGCCAAAAGCACATGGACTATCTATGTTAGAGCTTATAGGTTTGAAAACACAGTTTCTCTTTTCATTAATTAAGTTATTTATTTAGCTATCAATTAATCAATCAATCTAGTCTTACAGATGCTAGAGGATTCATTGAGCACACCAGAAAGGCAGCCTTTGGATAGCTGGAGGTACGAGAGGTTAGAGAATGGAGGCAGGGTGGGGAAGAAGTGCTCAAACTTCCCCAATTATGAGGATTTTGGTCTCTTACATGCTACTACCATCCCTTAGTGTTCATTACAAAAAAGAAAATGTTAAAATCAGGAAAAAATATAAAAGAAGAAAATAATGAAGGAAAATTAGAAAGATGAAAGGGGACTGTTGGTTAGATGGAGGTTAAAATTTAAAAAGTGAGAATAAGGTAAGATAAACTAAGCTAAAGAGAATGAAGTGGAAGCTAAAATGAGAGATTTAAAATCCCCACAAAGGTGAAAGGTTAAGAGTTTAAAAACACAAAACACATGAGATTTAAAAATAAAAGATAAAATACTATAAGCCAATGAGATAAAAGGTTAAAACATAAGTAAAAGCTATAATAGCTTAGGCTAAAAGGCTAAAGCCTATGAGATGAAAAGCTAAAAACAGATCATTCCTTGGGATTAAGGCTTTGAAATAGGAAATCAGAACTAAAAAAGGCAAAAGAAGGAAAATTTTTAAATGAAAAGTAAATTAAAATTAGAATAAACTGGATTAGGGGAACTATTATTTAAAAAAAATGATTAACAAAAAAAACCCAACCAAACAAAAGAAAACTGGTTAGAGGAAGTGGATGGAGTATGTGGCAAAATTCTCATGGCAGCCTGCCCTTCCCTGGGTGAAGACTGCATTGATAGCATCATTTGCATGAGGAGTCCAGGAGCAGAGGCAGAGGCTGCCCCGCACCCCAACCCCACAGCTGGGGTAAGGATTGCAGAAGCAGGAGCTGGCCTGGCCTCTGGAGACATCATAGGGAAGCACCTCCTCCCTTCATCTTTTTAAAATTCCCTCTCTCTTGCTCTTCATGTTCCAGTCCCACTGCCACTCCAGCAGCCTTGGCCTTCAGTACCTCCTCTCTAATCTTCGAATTGGCTGCTGCCCCAAGTCTTTTCCCTTCCAATCTCTTCCCACACTGCAACCAGACTAATCTTCTAAAAACACTATTTTGGTCATGGAATTATATTGTACAAAAACCTTCTGTGCTTATCATTTTAAAGACTGAACGCTGGCTCTAATGCACTTTTTCAAATACACTAGAGATCTATATTTGTACTTGAATTCAACCTTATCTACTGCATTACTTATGTTAACCCCAAAGATATCCAGAGGTTAAGGTGTTTTGAAGTTCAGAGTTTGATCATGAGATTTGGAATTATTTCAGAAAAAAAAGAATTCCTAATTCCATTTTGAGAAAGTCAAAGTAAATTAATATTTTGCTTCAGCGTTTGGTTTTCAGAGGAATTAGAAAGAGGGAGAGAGATAGAAAGAGAGAAGGAAAAGATCTAGAATTCATGTGCTTCTGGGAAAATTAGATTTTTGTTTTACCAGAATTGTTTGAGCTCCCTTCTTCGCAGCTCCCCAGAATGAGTCTCTTTCCTGAGTTTAAGGACATATTATCTTTAAAAATGCTTTTTTTGTGTATTTGTCTACTCAGTTCTAAAAATAATAAAAATTCAGCTTCTCTCAGTGTTTGAAGGGGAAAAAAAGATTTGGGAAAGAAAACTAACCATATTTGAGATTATCCCAATGAGTTTTCTGCCAAAACACCAGATGCTCCTGGAAAAAAAATATCTGCCATAATTTGCTCTCTGGGAACTGTGCCCAACTCTTTGCAGGGATAAGGAGAGCAAAGTAAAAGATTGAGGTAAATGGCAATCCTACTCTAATAAACAGTGCTTTTATATAAAAAAGTACTATTAGGACTTATGATTATAGCGCTAATTCACATTAAAATTCTATTATCAATCAAGAAATATAAGGGCACCTCAGAACAAATGCAGTGTGAATGCTGGTCATTTGTCACACTTAGTCTTCTTAAAAACTTTTTATATTTTAATAATTAAACTTTCTAGCAGTATTATAAATTTCTTCTTAGGGGTATTCAAAATTCAGAACTTAGCTTTACATTTCCATTTTCTCATGTTGATTTTTGTTTTCCTTTTTAATTTTTACATGAGTTTGTAAATGGCCAAAGCCTTTTATAAGCCAAACCTATGTTGAATTTTCCATATCCATATTTAGGTCCCTTCCGTCTCCTTTCAGTGAATGAATGCAGCATTAGAAATAGAACTGAATTTTGAGAAATGCAATGTGTGTGTAGCTTAAAGTGAGGCAATTGAAGTAAACCTCAAATTAGAAGGTAGTCCCAACTTATTATTTTTGAGCCTAAAAAATGACTTGTGTCCTCTATTTTCATGCAGTTCTGCTATCTGGCTCTAGCCTACAGCAGGAGCAGGCGTTCTCATGAATTGTGAAGACTTTGCTGTACTTCTCAAAACTCTCTAGGACGTAAAAGAAAAGCAGAGAAAGATGAGATCTATCTAGAATTTCCTGCCTTCTGCTTTTTGAGCTCCCCTAGGTTTACTCAGTCGGAGGTTCAGATTTTTCAATAGTTCATCATTAAAAAAAATTTATTATGGACTGAAAGTATGTGTGACCCCCAAAATTCATGTATTGAAGCTTTAACACTCCCCTTCCTCAGTGTGGCTGTATTTGGAGTAAGGAAGTGATCAGATTTAAATGAGGTCATAAGGATGAGGACTTGATTCAATAGGATTATTGTCCTTATAGAAAGGACACCAGAGAGCTCACCCCAACCCCATCATCCCTCCCTACTGCCTATGCACTGAGAAAAAACCATGCAAGGACATAGTTAGAAGGTGGCTATCTGCAAGCAAGGAAGAGAGCACTCACCAGAAACCAACCTGGCTGGAAACTTGATCTTGGACTACCCAATTATGGTATTTTGTAGAAATACAAAGTATGAGGAGACTAATACAGTATTCCTATTTGTGGTGATAATAAAAGAAGAGACAGAAAGGAGACTGATTATAGAGGAGGGCAGGCATCTTATCTTATTTATTGACTGTGTCCCTAACACCTGAAGGAGGGCCTGGCTCTTGACTGGTATTCAGTGTTTATTTTGTTAATGAATGAATAGCTGGATGAATGAATGAATAAGTATATAAATCATCTAAGCTTCTCATGATAACTCAATTGATTACTGAAGTAGATTGCAAGAGGGAGCATTGCATTTCCTCCCTTAAAAATTTTATATGTACACCTATCTTGTTTATTTCCAGTTATTTTGGGGCAGTCCCTACTAAAGGCCATCCGGAGTTTTTTGTTTGTTTGTTTGTTTGTTTGTTTTGTTTTTTTAAACTCCGGATTTTATTTGGATTTCACTAGAATTCCCATTAATGTTCTCTCTTCTTTTCCAGGATTCAGTTTAGCATACTACATTGCATTTGATAGGCATGTCTCCCCAGCCTCCTTTGGTCTATTATTGTTTTCCAGTTTTTTTTCTCGTTTTTCATGACTGTGAGGAGTACTGGCCAGCTATCCTATATAATGTCCTCCAATGTAGATTGGTCTAATGTTTTTCTCATAATTAGACTAGGGTTATGGATTTTTGGAAAGAATACCACGGAAGTGAAATGCCCTTCTCATCGCATGATATGAGAAGGCACATGATCTCTACATGAAATCACGAGTGATGTTAAACTGAAGTTGTTTGTACCAAATTATTATGATTTCTTAATATTTATGTAGTATTTGCAGCAATAAAACTTGTACCTTCTGATCGGACATAGAAGATCTCAATCTCATTCCCTTAAATTCAGGAATGAAAACTTCTCCCTTTCCACTAATGTTTTGGAAAGTAAGCTTATATGTATATATCTTTGTGTGTGGTCTTGTACATAATGAATACTATCTTTATAGCCTAATCTTTTTCTTTTTGTCCAAGGAACCATAGTGAAATATGCTGGATAAATTAATAAGGAGAGATTTTCCTCTAAAGTTCTTGGTTCACTTCTGAGATCCAGAAAGAAACTTTGATGGCATAGAGCCCAAGTTAGCCCTTTTGGCATTAGTGCATTAGGCACCTTATAAAATGTAATTTATTTAATGTCCTGCCAGCCATACCACCCTCAAGTGTGATGTCATCAACACATTAAATAAAGACATTTGAGACCTCCAAAAAAAATTAGTTTTGGCAGGTAACCCAGAAAGTCGTATGGAAGCAGTAGTGTGGTCCCTTCAGTTACACCTGAGTAATGCACTTGTGAATAAGGCAGAGGGCAGTGTGCTGTGTGCTGATGGGCAAAAATGAAGAGACATAAAACTGAGAGTCAGACCACTTCATTCTAAAAGATTGAGGTATTTTGTTCGGCCTTGTATTTTGTAGGGATATTTATATTGGAACTTATCCAAAGTTGAGTCAGATTAGGGTGAGTAAAGTATCCTCTGCAGGGTAGAGTGCTTGTCCAGAGGGATAGTTGCCTTGGTCCGGGTTTGGCAGATGGATGAACATTTTGCTCTCAACAAGGTCTTTAACTTGCTCAGCTTCACTCTTGAATTGGATCCATTGTGCCTCACTAAACTCTTGAAATTCACTATTCACATTTTACCTTCTGTCTTGGGATATCATTTAATGCATCCATAGTCACAGTGTAATCAAGAAGTGTTTGTGACCCAGAAAGTGAGAGGTAACAACAGATAAACAGTAAAGAGCATTTCTGTATTAAAGTTATTTTTGACCATGAATGTTGACTCAAACTGTGATTTTGAAAAGAACATTTTTAAGTGTCTTTCTCTAGTTCAATAACTCTGTTTGAATGCCTATTACATGCGAATCACTATGTTAGATCTAACAGGTATAAAGATAAATAAGAAAGGCTCTACCTTCATGTAGTATATCATTAGACAAAAATAAAATTCATAATTAATCAATAAAATTCAGAATATTTAATATAATAAAAACAATGAAAATATAACAATAGATTTTATGAAGCTGTTTACATTATTAAAATAGATAGAGGTTTATAAATTGGATGAACATTTTACTTTATTAAGAGATAAAGTCATGCCTGGTTACCCATAAGCATTTCTGAGTCTCATAAATTAAACTTCACAGTTGCCCTTGTGATTTTGTTGGGATATTATCTCACCAAACTAGAAGTTAACCTGAGACCTTTCAGCTGCATAACTTGACAGTTTTCAATACTACACCTATATTCTTGGCAGAAAAAGGCTCCCAAGAATTCTGAATTCCTAACCTCTACGTTTTCTTGGAAGTGTGTCATCAACCACACCTGTAGTCACCATCCTCATTCCTTCAGCATTCTACTAAGCTGAGTATAAATAGTTATCTACCCAACACATATTCTTGACTTTCAGAATATTAAATGATGTAATAGGAGGCTTGCAGAGGAAAAAATGTGATAGCATTGTAATGATTTTTATCATTTGTTAATCGTGATATATCTTTCATGTGGCTCTAAGCAGGTTCTATTCTGGAATGCTCTGCCAAGCAATAGGGGCCCCCATCTTTGGTTTCCAGAGATGGCATAGTTTCTCGAGTTGTCCACAGCTTTTTTCTTTATTTCTTCCTTATTTTTTCCTGGTGGGAGAAAGAAGATGAGGGCTTGGGAATTTTTCTTATTTTCATATATTCTCAGCAATGCATTTAAAATCATGGTATTTTGTTCAACATTTAGGTTTTTATTGTTGAAGAGCTTTTCAAAATATCTAATTCACTATCCTCTTCAAGTGGAAGTTCTCTGTAGAAACTCTAGAGAAAGGAAATTGAATACATACATGTGATTTTTTCTCATTCCTTTCAGCTTTATCTCCTGTTCTACTTGTAAGACAGTCTTTGCAAAGAAAGAATGAGGTAATGGAATCAAGTCTCTGATATTACGAGAGAGCACAGAGAATTCTGTTAGGTTCTCTTCTATAATCTCCCTTTCCTCACCCCCACGGCAACTTTGAATTGCTAGGAAATTTTAGTAGTACTTGTGGAAATAGGAAATGTGATCTGGTCCTCCAAGAAAGAGAAAAAGTCAGGCCTCTTTTGCCTGTTCTTTAGGCAGATTTGTCTGATGAGCTTAATCTGATGACCGTTGCAAGGGCCATATATAGAATTAGGGTATGATCAGAACAGCTAGAAGTGTCATTGAAGATACAGAATAATGGTAAGGTTGGTAATGTCAAAGCAAACAAACAAACATATCAGTGCTTATAATCAGGCATTGTTTTTAGCATTTTATAAATTTAGACCATTTAATATTCTCCATAACCCTATGAGGAGGTACCATGATTTTCTCCATTTTACATTGTTTATACATCTTGCCTAACATCATCTAGGTAGCAGGTGGAGGATCCAGACTTCAAGTCCGATTCTAAATCTCCAAGCTGCTTCTCACTGAATCATTCAAGATGGCTTAGTCTATGGCCTGTGTCCTTAAGTTCACACAATCATCTATTTAGATACGTATTTGAAACGAGATAAATTTCAGTTTTATGTTACATTAATAATAGGTGATTAGTTACATCTAGGCCTTTTTATATATATTTGCTTAGTAAAATTAATCGTAATTTTTTCTTTCAGAGGCAGGTAGTAAAGGTAAGAATTATTTTGCATGTTCAACTATAACATTAAACAAACATTTTTTAAAAAGTCTTTTAAGTTTCCGCTATGTACCAGTTGTTGTATATAGGATCTAGGATAACAATGTTGGACAGGACAAGCCAGGTCCCTGGGCCACAGGGTTTTAAAATCTGGTGGAGGTTACAGATAAGTAAATACATATCAATATAGTTAGATAAAAAAGAAGCAATATCAAGTCTTTTCTACTCATAGATACCTAGCTATCTTGAGATTTTGCTATTAAAGTAAAAATTTTGCTATTAAAGTCAAAACAAAGGAAGACCACTAATAGAAACATGGAAGTAACTTAAAGAAATTATGACTGCTGATCTGTGAAATATTGTAATGATGATTCTTTGGCACAGTGAAATTTTATGTAATAAAAAACATTAATGGAGGAGAAGCTGTAATTTTAACATCTCCGGGTTATAATTTAAGAAGATGGCAGCAAATTGGAATAGCACCACATGAAACTCAAATATTTGTTGAATGGATGAATTGAAGAAAAGCAAAACTGATTGCAGAGCTCTTCCATCTTGCCCCTTAGTTGAGAAACATTAGAACTATTCTTTGTAATTTGCTTAATTTCATTCCTCATGTTAATGATTGCTCTGCTAGATCTCAATTATTTTTTCAGGTTTTATTTTTTTTTGCAAAGAATTCAGCAATACTCTTCTTTGCTCTGTTTTAGGAACATCTGTTGCAAATCTAGTGCTGAGTTTATTTGAAACTAACAGCTGTACAGTAGCACCTTAAGAGAAACAACCTAGTTGAATTTTCCCTACAGATTCCTTTCTAAAAAGGCTAGTTTTTTTTTAAATTACCTTTAATTACATTTAAATTATGTGATATGAGGAATATGGGAATGGCAACAATTCTCTCTGTTTAGCATGATTTGTCAGTGTTTTGTGTTTATGATAATCCGAATGTATTTAATCCAAATTTTTAGATATTTAAAGGCTACAAAAGAGAAAAAAAAGTTACAATTTGAACTTGAAGCCAGTTGTGACTTGGCTAACACTTTCCAAGTGAAGTGCCACTGCTCAGACTCTACAAGTTTCTTTGACAAATTCCCAACTGATGTCTGCCTAAAAATCACTTTACAATAAATTTGAATGGTATAGCAATTTGAATCTTTGAGTGAAGCTTACTTTTCAGAACTGAGCAAACAACAAGCTACTACTAAAACAACCATTCAAAAGAAAACCACAAAACTACTACCGGACTAGACTCTACAAATCTTGGGATGCCTGACTCAGAAGTTTTAGCTAATTCTGCAAGGAACATATATGAAATGTTTGCAGTCTCCTTTGGACACAAAAAAATACTACAGCAACAATATACTCTTTAAATCTTGAATTTGTAAAATTGCTCAACAACCAAATAGAAGAACTTAGGCTCATATAGCTAAATATGTGTTTAGAGTTTATTATGCTAAGCTTCTTTATTCAGAGTCTATAACTCCAGACCACAGCCCCGAGAGGTGAAGATTGTTGCTAACCTTATGTCGTAAATGAGGAATGAAATTTGAATAACTCATTTAAAGTCATGCAGCAAACATGTGCAAAGACTAAGGTCACTAAGTGAGCAAATGGCAGGGCTGGGACTGAAATGCAGGCCTTTCTAATGCAAAATTCTATCCGCCTTAATGCAATTGAGGACTTATCTTTTAGGTATCTGCCTTGGGAGAGTGAAAAAGTAATAAAGGAGACATTAGGGGCAGAATTCGAGACACAGAAACATTGCGTAATTCCGTGACAATATGCTGATTCTCTCTTTTCACTCCATCCCCTAAAAGTGAAGTCCTTTTTAACTTCTTTTTTTTCCCTGTTGCCTCTATACCTCTTATTTCCTTTGGTCCCCATATTGTTTATTCCTATTGTGTACTAATATGGGCAATTCTTCTAAAGTGCTCATCAGGGTCTGCAAAACTGTGTACATATCATAAGACAAAGGCGAACTAAATAGATAAAAGAGAGTATGTAGAGATCAAAATATATCATTCCAACCTCAAAGTCAAGTTTTGTTTTTCTGTATTCTTCCAATAAACTGGCCACAAAGAATCATTGACTGATGTCATTTTAGAATTAGAAAATGCCATAGTTGTAATCTAGTCAACATTTTTACTGTAAAGATGAAAGAAATGTGCCCTAGGAAGCAAGGGTTACATCAGAGGTCACAAAGCCAGCAAGTGGCAAATCTGGGACTTTGCCATGGGAACCTTCATTCTTAGCTTATACGCTCTCTTCTGAATTCATGTGGCATAGGTTTCCTTCATGGTACACAGAGTGATTGTTTGGCTTCTTTCCAAACAGGAGATTGCACGCTGTGCTGGATGAGGCAGAGTATATTGCCTTTAAGACTGAGTTCTGGAATTAGGTAGACCTAAGTACAAATCTTGACTCTGCCACTTAAGAACTGTGTGATTCAAGGCGTGTTTCTCAGTTTTCTCATCTGTAACAAGTGAATGATACTTCATGCCTCCTGGGCTTTTTGAGAGGATTAAAGGAAATGTTTGTAGACATTTGCTTTCTCTGTTCATATTCTGTGCTAAGTGTTTTATATTGATGTTTTTCATGTAATATTTATAAAGTATGCTAAGTGTTTAGACCATATAATAGTAAATGTGTGTGTGTGCCTATACATACATCAGGGATCAGAAATACACACACACACACACACACACACACACACACACACACACCAGTCAGAAATTTCATTTAAGTCTTGTCTACACTGACTTAAATAAATAACAGTGTCTTGTGGTAGGCAGTTTCAGAGCTCTTGTGGTTGTCTCATGAAGCTACCAGAGCTCACACTCCTTTTGTCTTTTTGTCCTGCCAAAACTTTGGTAGAAGGCTTCTACTCAAGGTCACAGGGTGGCTGCTCAGTCACATTACCATATGTGCTTCAGGCCATCAGGTAGTAGGAAGGAAGACAGTAGGGGGCAGAAGGGCAGAGCATGCTCTCCTGGAAACGTTGCCCAATGATGGTATCATTAACATGTCTGTCTACAAGAAAGACTGGGAAAGATAGTTTTTATTTGGTCATATTCTGTCTCCAAGTGTATGAAATGAGTAGGTGACTGGCAATTTATACCACATTTTTAAAGATCAGGTGAAGATTCCATAAAACTCTCCTTAATTTACTGAGGAATATATATACTGTATATTCATACATATATATTTTATTATAAAGAAGACATGAGTACTTATCACAGACAGAAGTAGGGTCTTAGTATATGTAGAGATCAGAAATGTAAATATGATTTTCACATCATTCCAGCGAATTGGTGGCTGGGATTTGGGGCAGGGATTAAGCAAAAGAAAATTACTCAAACAAATGATTTTTTAATGGGTTGGAGTAACTGAAGCAGGAATCAGAAAGGAATAAAACAGCACAGGTGAGGCAAATCAGCTAGAAATGTGATCAAAGAGATAGCTATGGGAGGACATTCACCTAGGTAGAGAGAAATTGTCTAGGAATGAGAGTCATAAGTAGGAGAAGGTTGCTTCTCATTCAAGAAATTAGGTGTTACCTAACCTTGAGGTCAACAGATAGAAAACTTACTTGCAAAGGAATGGCCTGGCCTCTTCATTGATGGGATAGGAGAGACAGAGATAGAGAGGAGAGTGGGGGGAGATGGAAGGGGTTGGGGATGGGGAGAGACAGAGAAGGAGTAGGGAGGAAGGGAGGGAGTGAGAAGGAGAGAGACAGAGAGACAGGAGACAGAAAGAGAGAGGTGACACCCATGGGCGCCCACACATGCACACGCGCACGCGCACACACACACACACACACACGCACACACACACAGAAAGAGAGAAAGAGAAAGAGAGGGAGGGAAACGGAGATCTCCAGTTCATATGTGAGATAGGAGGAAAGTTAAGATGAGAAGGGAAATATAATAGCTTATAATCAGCTGCTCCAAGTTGAATTGAGTAATGAATCTCTATAATTACTTTTCCTGACATATAATAAAATAATTTTTCCACCCTCACTGCCTCCCTGAGCTTGGACTTTCTTTCACATCCCTTACTGAGCAGGGCCATTGAGGAAGACAGACAGCAAAGGGCCACACAGCCAAGTCTGAAGTCTTAGAAGAGAATCTCCTGAGACATTGGCTGAGAACCAAAGAAAGTTACTGTGGCAGAAACTTTCTAAAATTTTTCCGCTCTACGATACTCTGAGCCTATTTTTGTCACAGACCTTCATGATTTGGCAAATGAATGACATTGACTCATTCTAGGATGTTAAAAAGAATTCTGAAATCTTCTGAATATGTCAACTCATTAGGTATGTTTGAGGATAAGGGTGCCTAGCACGTAGTAAGCATGCTATATAAATGTAATTAAATTTATCAATTAAAATTAATCAATGAATAACCATCTAGAGAGTATTTAGTATGGCTCCAGTAAATGACAATATGGTTGTAATTATTCAGCTATTGACAGTGTTGCAAAAACTAGCTTGCGTAAAATATAATTTGAGTGTTTATTTTCTAGTATTTTCTTGAAATCGTCATGAATGGACTATGTCTATGCAGGGAAAAGTACTTTGGAGGAATAACAGCAACAATTGCTTTAAAACTTGTTGATTTCCTAATAAAATGCCTTGAAATCATATCACTTTTCTAAAATCTATAATTCATGAGGATGAGAACATCATTCCTCACCCCAACAAAAAAATCCTCTAAAACAGATGAAATTATATCTAATATTTTACTTATATTCATAACAGATTGGCTAAAAATCCTTTCCTAAGTTAGGCTTTCTTCTTTGTTTCCCCAAATGTTATTTTTAAAGGGTAAGCGTTAGTGATACAAGTTTGATTATCTTAAAGTCTTTCCAACTTTGTATATCTGATGCTAGTGTTCATTCATTCAGTGAGTATGGTCCTACTATGTTCAAAACAGTAAGTCAAATAAGATCTGATTCTTGCTTTCAAAAAGCTCTCCATCTGCCAAAAGATAGGAATATACAAACCATCAGTTAAAATAAATATAGTGCTGTTAGGCTATGAAAGTGCAAAATTATAGTGATATAAATGCTATAATGATGATTTGCATAGGGTCTTTTGGCAATATCAGGATCATATTGGTGTCATTTTTAAAAGCTTAAACTTGAATTTTAATGTCTGTATTTAAGTTTTCTAATCTGCTTATACCCCTCACTAGTTGTGTAAAGTGGGGCAAATTACTTCATCTCTCAGAGCCTCAAGTCCCTTATCTGTAAAATGAAGATAATAGTATTATTCATCTCAAAAGGTGTCTTGAGGACTTAATGAGTTGTGTTTATAATGAAATCACTTAGAATAAAATAAGAACTTCTTAGCACTATGTTAAGTTTTAGCATTGTCTCTCACCAATTTCATCTTTCCCACTCTCTCCCTCAGTGGCTTCATACCAGCCACATTTCCTCCAGGTTCTGCAGTGTACCACACCTTCTCTGCCTCAGGACCTCAGTACATGCTAGATCCTTGTCTGAAATGCTCTAACACCTCAAGTCACCTACTAATGACTCATTTCTGCATTTCAACCCAAATGCCTTTTTTTCTGATCCCAAAGTGTAAATCAGATCCATTCACTTTGCTGTCTTCTTTTCTAGCTGCCTATTGTTTTCATATACAGAACTTGTCATAATCTCTCATTCCATACTCTGCTGTATTTGTATATTTATATTCCTGAATAGACAGTAGCTCAAGGAAGGTAAGGCTCATATCTTTTTGGTTCATCACCATAAATTTAGTTCAGCACAAAGCTTGGCATACAAGATGCACTTTTAATATTTAGCATTTCAAGAATAAATGAATGGAAATATGACTTTGCATACAAAGCATTAACACTGTGTTTGGCTCTTAGTGTCTTTTAAATACCAATTTTACCTTCTCAAAAAGCAAGTATCAGATTTAGGTCATGGGGAAGTCAGAAAAATTTTCTTTGTTGACATTGGAGACGAATTTTGAAGTCAACTTCTTATCCCCCATATTTCTGGCTTTGCAGAACTGAGGTTTTCAGGCTATATCAGTATGTTTTATGGCAATTCAGAAAAATTATAGGGAAAAATGATGAGTCACTTCACTTTCGAAATTATTTGGTATAGTTTCTTCTGAAGTGCTCAGGGCATTGCCTCACATTACCTCTTTGAGGTAGGTAGCAGGAAAGATGATTATTTCTGTTTCAGAGGTAGAGAATTATGTAACAGAAATCAAAAGTTAAGTCAGGCAATGTGATAGAACTGAAAGAGATGAAGGTCTAAAAGGCAGAAGGCAACAAAGCAAACTTAAAATGTATGGGTCAAGAAGACTATTACTGAATTCTTAGCAGCTTGCATGTTTGGCAGCCATAGACTACATGCTGGAGTTGATCCACCCAAAGAGGGTATGCAGAAAAGGGAGTGGTCCCCATGCTAGTAGTCTGGACTCCCCAAGTGAAACTCACTAGAGCCTCATTAGGAATCAGGATGTCTCCACCTTGGTGGGCCTTGGCCTTGATCCTGCAGACTGAAATGACCTCTAGCAGGTCAAAATATGACTCTGATAAAGTCACAAGTGTTGCAAAGTGCTCATCGTTTTAACTTACGAACAATATTTTTTTAGAAAATACTAAAGAGTTCAGATTTGAATGGCTCTTTATGGAGTTTTGTAGGAGACCATCATCCTACCATATACTCCAATACTTCAACTTTTCTAATCTAAGCTCATTTAAAGAACTAAAAATAACCAAGATGATGAAGTATTTAACATCTGTTTTACTTAAAATGAGTAGAAGGCAGAAGGATTAATCTTTTTTGGGAAACTCATCAAAGTTTACAACAAGAATAAAGATTTCTGATTTTTGTTCAAAAAAAAAATTTTTTTTTTTTTAATTCTTCCTTGGTCTCTGGCCCCTACACCAACAATTCTCAGAAAAGATGTCAACCGACACTATGAATCCAGAGTACTCAGTTTTCTTGTCTCAGCTTTGGCTGTCATGTCCCAGCCCATCTGAATCACTGGATTTTGTGTCATTCTATAAATGAATACTGTTGTTTTCTCCTGCCTGACATGCCAGTCTTGCAGATTGAGGCTATGACTCCTTTGAGTCAACATTTATTTAGTGTTTATAATACAGAGCAAAATCTAAACTAAGCTCTGAAAATGCAAAGACAGCAAAGCAAGATCACCTCCTATGAGGAACTCTAATCTACTGAATAGCGAGAAATGTCAACAATGCTTTGCAATGTGATAAGTACTCCATTGCTGTCACACTTTTCTTGGAAGCCCAGGAGAGAGAAAGGCCATTAATTCACTCATTTATGGAACACCTACTTAAAAAGCTTTGCCCTGTGGCTGAGGAAGATAAGCTCTGAAAAAAGTTTCTTTTACTCCAAGAACTCTGCTTGCTCCTTTGGGAGGCAAACCTATACATAAATAACCCAAATAATATGTAATGAAATCTACGGCCATGCCACCCTGAACACGACCAATCTCGTCAGATCTCGGAAGCTAAGCAGAGTCAGGCCTGGTTAGTATTTGGATGGGAGACCACCTAGGAATACCAGGTGCTGTAGGTGCTAAAAAAATAAATAAAAAAAAAAAATATGTATTTAATGAAATCTGTTATAGAGTCTTTAAAGTAACTGGAAAAGGACTTTGTTTTTAGGAGGACATCTATTTCAAGCATTATGGCAAACTAGAAATCTTGAAACCCTCCCACACCTAAAAATCCTTAGTGAAATATTTTTATGTTAAAAAAATACGTTGCTGAGCTGGAAACAAAGTAAAGAAAATCCCAAGGCTGAAAAGTAAAGCAAAATTACAAATTCATAAAGGTAAGCCAGTGGTGAAAATCAGCTGTTTTGTAAAATCACCCACTGTTTCCCCATGACTTAGGTATTGGTTTGTCACTAAACATAGGTCATGAAGAAAGACTAAGACTGTAGCAGAAAGGATACCAGATTTGAGACAAAAAAGCCTAGATACCCCAAATTACAGTTAGTGAAACGGTAAAGTAGAAAAATTTCTTCCTTGATCTTGACTTTGGGTGAAAGGGAAAGTTTTCCTCTGGGTAGCCACTGCAAGTATTTGGTGCCCAAATTCATGCTACTTTTGTGTTTGAGATACCTTAAGCTGAGAATTTATTATAAAGTGACCTCATGTTGGCACTGTCCCAAAATGCTTGGGAGAAGTAAATATAAATCCTCTCTGGAAGAATGCACCTTTAAAATCTATGCCTCAAAATTCCTACAGATGAAGTTTATGGAACATATGTTTGTGATAACAAAATTGTGAAATTCGGGGAAAGAAGCAACAAAAAACATGAGGCAGTTAAAAATATAAACAAAAAATGAAACACTAGAGAGACATAAAACAGCCAGACCAATAGATATTAGACATTGTAATTATTGAATTAGTACAGTTAATGTGTTTAAAACAGTAAAAAAAGAATATTTGAAGTATGAGTTTAGAACAAGAGATTTAAAAAAATAAATTGGTATATTTGAAAATAAAATGGAAATTGTATAAATAAAAATAAAATAAATGAAATGAAAAATACAATGAATTTGTTAAACAACATATTAAAGAAAGCCAAAGAGAGAATTAGTAAACAGAAAGATATACAAAGAAATCCAGAATGTAGCAAGAGAAATGAAGAGATAAAATATTATAAAAGAGAAATTAAGAAACATGAAAAGATGCAGTGAGACAGTGTAACGGATATCTAATTGAACTTCCAGAAGAAAAGCAGAGATAATGTAGTCAGACATATTTGAAGTGATAAGTTCTGAGAATTATCAATAAATAAAAGAACTATGGATCCTGAGAAGGAGAAAGTCCAAAAAGTTCAAAGCAAGTTAAATAGAAAGGAACCCACATTAGGACATTTTGTAGCTAAACTTCTGAATACCAAAAACAAACAAAAACTCTTAAAAATAGCCACAGAGAAAAAGTAAAACAGTTTACCTATGAAAAAAATAACATTAAGATTTAACATCTCAAAAACAACAGCGTTATCAAAAAGAAAGATCTTTAAAGTGCTGAGAAAATACTTGTCAACCCAGTGTTGTGTACTCAGGTACTCAGCAAAATGATCTTTCAAGCTTGAGAATAACATGAAAGTTTTTCAGACAAACTCTGAGAAATTTTTTAAATCCATAATACACCCTAATTATGCAAGAAGGGCAAACGAACAAGAACAATTTGTATAAACAATAGCAATACTGTGTAATTTTATGGGTATAATAGTGGTATAATCAACATATTATAGTAATTAGGCTTTCTTTGATTAAATACAGATGTTAAAATATTTTTAGGCTAATATAAGAATTTATAATTCCAAATTAGTTGTGGGTTGATGTGTGGATAAACAAGGGAAAAAAATCCAAACGTCTACCATTAAAACAATGGATAAATGTGCTATATTCATATAATGGAATAGTATGCAGCAATAACAATGAAGGAAACAGCCGTACAAAATTGCAAATGTTATAATATTGAACTAAGGGAAGAATACACAAAAGAATACATCTAAAATGGCATCATTTATATAAAGTACAAAAAAGGTGTGAAATAAACCATATGGTGAACAGTTAACTGACTATAGAGCAAATCTCAACAAATAATCAGTTGCATATAGCCCCTGTTTCCTAACCACACTTCAATTAAACTAGGAATCAGTAATATGAATATGTTTTTAAAACTCCCATACATTTGACAAATTTTAAAGAGGTGAGATTTGTATTTGAGAAGATGAGTAAGAAAGTCAACAGGAATATGTAGTAGTGATAGTCAACATTATGGAGGGCTTACTCGCTGCCAGACACAGTTCCAAGTGCTTTATCTGTATTATCTTATTTATTCCTCCAACAATCTTATGAATTAAGTCCTTTTATTAGCATTGTTTCACCGTTAAGGAAACCAAATAATTTGCTTGAAGTCACACAATTGGTAAGGGGTGGAGATGGGATCCAAAGTCAGGCCATCTGACTCCAGAGATTGTTCTTAACCACTTTGCAATGTTGGCCAGGATTAGCAAAGTTGGAGAAATAGGGAGATACAAGGCTGTTTGGGAAACATGTTTACAGGTACAGATGGACTGTGAAGGATGTTGGTGATAAATATGAAAAAGTATCTGATAGTGGAAAGAGAAAAATTTGAATGATAAATTGGATTTACTCTGCGTGTACTAGAGACACACCAAAGGTTATTCAGCAGAGAAATGACATAATGAAATCTGTATTTTTAGGAAGATCTGTCTGTTATTATGGAGGAGAAACATTTGGAGGGCGAGTTAGTAAGATCTTTTAGCAGAAATTGAAAAGGACCTGTGCCAGGGAAGTTTGGATAAAAGTATAAGAAGAAGGAGCATTTCTGCAGAAAAATTGATTTTTGATACACAATTAGATGTTAAGAATGATTCCAAATCTCCAAACCTCTGCAGCTGGGAGGTTTGTCATGCTATGAACCAAGATAAGAAATGAAAATGAAGGAATAAATTATGTGGGAAAGGGTGAGGCCTTGGTTGGACATGCTGACTTTAAGGTATGACGAAATAGAAATACTTAGAGGTGTATTGCCAATGCTGAAAATGTGGGCTGCACTCAAGCAAAAGCAGCGAAAAAGGAAGAGCTAGAGTCGTAGGCTTGGGCATCATCCTACATGGTGGTGATGCATCATGGACAGCTTCTGAGAGAAATTTCTTTAGCACAGCATGCCCGAATTCCAGATGCTAAAGGTTAGAGGAGAGAGGAGACGGAGAAGTACAAACATTCAGTGTCTGCTAATCTTTTAAGAAGTTAGGTAGCAAAGAGAAAGTGAAGGAGAAAATGCTAAACTAGAGGAAAATGGCGTCAAATTGGTAATAACTGCTGACATTTATTAAGAGCTTTACATAGATTATTTAAATTAACTCTCATAACTCAGAGGTGGGTACTTTTGTTATTTACATTTCATAGATGGGAGATGTTGAGGCAAACAGAGATTAAGATCACACAGCTAAGTGGTCAAGTCAGGATTTACAGGTAGGCAGTCTGACTGGAATATACTTTTTTAAATATAATACTAAAACACATCAGTATTCTCAGCGGTAGGCGAGATTTCAGCAGGCTTGTTGCATGAAGGGAGTGGAATGAGGAGAGGGATTGAGAAGAAAGAGGGCCAGGTATAGTGGAAAATAGAAGGTGCTGGGATTAACCAAAAGGAGAGGTGGGGAAGGAGAAAATGTTCTCCTTTGGGAATAGAGAAAAAGAAGGGGTGATGGAACTACTTTGAGGTGTGGGTGGCAGGAAATCACAGGGGTTCATTTGGGTGATTTGGTACTGTAGTTTCGTCGTGGAGACCATCTGTTGAGGTGAAGGGAGACCAGAGTAGCTTTGTGGCACTAAGCAGTAGCTCTTATTTGAAACAGCTGGGGACCATAGAGGCTGAAACAGTGGCAGTGCAGTGGAGTAGCACATTACTTGGGGTTAGCGTCTAATGTCAGCACGTAAAGTAAAAATCACATGTAATCAAAGTTACTTTTGAAAAATCCCTTAAGTCTCCTATAAAGTACAGTACGTATGGTTTTGTGTGTATGTACTGTCTTGTCTCTCAGTCTGACAGAGCCAGCTTTTCCTCTAGCAATGAAACAGATGGCAATTTTTTTTTTCTTTTTTTCGGTTGAGCGTTAGAAGAATGAGTTGGCTTGCATTGGGCTCTTTGTATGAAAAACCTATATACATCGAGACTCCACTGTGCAGGATGGTATTACAAATACAGCCTATGTAGACACACTAAGCTGTGAATATTGTGTGAAGGTGGACAATTTTACCAAAATTTTCAGTCTCAATTTCTTTTTCTATAAAACGACTAATATGGGTCATAGATTAGATGCTCAGTTACTAGTAGAAAATAAGAAAACATAAAACTAGTAAAACCAACTGATGTGGACAAGCAAATGAGGATGAACCAAGGACCCAGATGAGAATGGGGAGCTTAAAGCAGTTATCCATTAGGCCTTTGTTAGGGGTGCTCACGATATGGAACCTAAGAAAGCATGTAGTCGATTCACTCAGAACTGAGGATCAATGTTAATAATCTATAGAGGTAGCATAAGGTCAAGAGTAATGGCACATGGGGACCTGATAGGAAAAAGTGTTTAAAATAGTTGCCTTAGGAGACTGCATTGGGTGATCACAGAGGAATGGAAAGAGTTAACACACTGAAATTAAGGAAGAATCAACGAATAAAAGTCATGCTGGTTTTTAAGAGCAAAATCTGTTGGGATGAGGGAAGAAAGGCAGTAAAGTATGAAAGGTAATGATGTAAGAGAGGAAAGATTTTTTTCTACTCCTCAGGTTCTGTGACTGGAGCCTACATATTAGGCTGACAAAAGACTGATTAACAAGAAAAAAAGAAGCACACAAATTTTATTTGATATTCATATTTTTATGAGCATAAGGAAGCTTCAAAGGAAAAAGTGAAAATCCTAAAGAAGCAGTTTGACCCAGGGCTTACATACTACTTACCGAAGAACGATAAGTTTTGGAGAAATGACAAAGCTAGGGCCAGTAAATGGTGAGAAAGTGAATAGGAAATATATAGGGGAAACTAATGGTGGATAAGGGTTATTTTACTAAGGTTTGTTTGTACAGACTCATTTTGGCATTGACTCCTCATCTCAAGTGATAAGAATGTTCTCTCCTTCTGATATAGAGAAAGCACCTTTTTCACTGAAAATTTATGCCCTGCTTTTAGTTAGAATGGGAGAAGCCAGAGAACCCATGCTGCATCTGCTATTTCTCAATTGCCTTCAGCACAAAATAATTAATGTGCTAAAGTGGTATATTTTGGGGTGGTATTTTGTGATCCTCTTCAGTGGAATTCAGAGACAGCACCTGGAGCTCATCCTTACTGATTTGGAGCTCTTCCTTCCACAGTGAGAGCTTTCAACAGAACACTTCCTCTCTATACTCAAATTTGAATAATGTGTCATAGCACATTTCTTTAAGCAGCCATGAGAGCCTCGTTATTTTTAAGGATGACAGCACTGTATGTTGTTAAGATTACGGGTCTGGAACCATGCTAAGTTCAAATATTGGTTCTTTCATTGATGAGCTGTGTGCCTTTGGTCAATGAAACCAACTTCTTCGTTCCTTGGTTTTCCCATCCATAGAAAGAGAGTAAAAGCGGTTTTTCAGAGGCTTAGATAAGTAACATACTTGGAACTGTGATGAGTCCTTGGGAAGGGCTTGAAAAGTGAGCTGCTGCTGTTATTAAAACGGAAAAAAAGTTCATTTAATGATGGGCACTAAAATTTTTCTAGGCTGTTTCTACTTTGTCTAGTTTGCTTTTAATCAATGCTGCATACCTTTGAGTTTGTTGTCTAGGGTTAAAAGGGCCATCTGTGGCTGTGGAGCATACTGTGCTCTGCTAAGGGAATGTGGTAGGGGGCAGGCAGCGAGGGGAAAGACGAAGGGTTTTGTCTGTGACAGTAACTTCAGAAGCACTGTGACTGGCATAACTGAGAAATATTACTACCTGCAAGAGCTCTTCCTTAGCCACCACAGAAACAGATCTCCTTACCCATTTTTTTTTCCTAGAGACATTTTCATACTTTTACTGAAAACCTATGTATCCCCCTCTCCAGGATTGCCTTTACAGGGAGACCTATACAATCACCTCTATTGTTCATTTTTTTGCCATAATTTTAACTTTTTAAAAATCTGTGTAGTTCGCAACCTAATGACTGTTTCTGTAACATCCATCACTCTGACAGAGATAATAACACCCAAGCAGAACAAGGAATGAATAATTTAGCAGGAAAAATTAGGATCCCAGTATAAGCTTCTTCAAAGAGATTCTCTGAATTAAAGGTGAGGTAATCTGTTTGGTGTACAATAAATTAACTTTCTTTGTGTGTGTGTGTTCAGAGCTCCTTGGAGGATTGTTCGCATCTTATATGAATGGAGTTGAAACAATTAGGCATTATCTATGTATCTAAAGTGCAAGATACTCTTATTTTCTAAAAAGTCCTTTGAACAGTTATTGCAACAACTTGTCTAGCCTAAATGTCTAACCTATGTCCCCGCCTAGGTTTTAAAAATGTCTTTCACAGTACAGGACCAGAAGCTATAGGGTTCTCTGAAGCCATATTATCTGTAATTCTTATTGATTGGAAAATCAACCTGCTTTGATTCCTTCCACAAGGTTCTGAAACTGACTCTGATGAGATGCCAGCACTGTGCGCTCTTAATCTTAGGGTGGAGCAGAAGCCAGTTTTGTGACGCCTTTTTCTTCCACACTGACAGTGTTTGCAAGTGTTTGCTAATGGAAAATAGGACGGGAGAAGCCATTAAAAGATATTGGTATTGCCAAGCTCCAGAGGGGTTAG